>NW_024342644.1:5331961-5721906 GCF_902729225.1 Pteropus medius | reverse complement strand
AAAAACATGGCAAACTATTATCTACTTAATGCACATTTAAGTGTCCCCTTCCCCAACTTTTCTTATCTATAAAAGGTAGCTTTCAACATTTGAGTTATAACCCCGAGGCCTGAAAAGTACCCGGCTACTCCCACCCAATATCATGCAGTTTCAGTGACAACAAACTGGCTCCCAAACGTACCGGTGAAAACCACAAGTTCTCACTCTCGGTGACTTGAATTAGTGAAATGAAACAGTCATTTCTATTTTAGTATTTTTAAAGAGTTATACTTAATAGTACAGTTAAAAGGCCAGTTCTTGAAATTAATGGGTGAGCACCGGCCTCATCCGAGGTCAGAGGAGAATTTTTTGGGGGAGCCCGAGAGTCCTTGCGACACACAGTCTACTTTGAGGTCAGAGGGAAACCTGCTAGAAAGAAAGGAGTCTTCGGCTGGGGTGATACTATAACGTTACCTACCGGGAGAAGACACTCTGAGAGACTGTTTTCAGTCAATGCCTCAGTCAGTATTTACTGAGAACCCCCGGGACACGGGAGCCTGAGAGGGACCCACTGAGGAGTGATAGCCAGACCCAGCTCTCTCACATGTTCCGAGTCCTTCCGGCAGATTTCCACACGGATAGTGCCCGTGACCTGAGCCTCTCTCTCTCTTCTGACACACCTCGAGGGCCCCCACCCTCTTTTCTGGTCACACTGTTTAGAAAGCACAAGACAACTTGGAACCACCTCTCAGCTGTGGTACTTCTGTCCTTGGGACATCTCTTTGGAAATGTCCCTTAACTGTCTAGGCTAACACATACTCTTAGGCTTTTGCCACCTAACCATGGTTCTGTGTATCTTAACGATCATGTCAACATCCTGCTTAAGATCTGTCAATGACTCTTCTGTCTTCAAGATAAACCCCAAACTTCTCAGCACAGCATACTGAAAGGACATTTCATGATCCGGGTCTTACCCGACACTTCTTGCCTGCTCTCTTCTGGCCACTCTGGCCTACTCGCAGTTTTCCAACATGCCATGTTCTCTCTTACCTCTGAGCTCGGCACATGGTGCCCACCATATGACTAAAGTTGGCATTTCCCCATCCCTTGAATCTCTGACTTGCTTATTTGGCCAAAGGGAAATTAGTAAACACCTTTGTAGCAGAGGTTGAAAAGCACTTATGTGCTGGAGTTTGACCTGTCCTGTTGCCCTTGGAAACCCCGAGATTGCAATATTAAGGAGTTCAGACTCGTCTACTGGGGGATGAGACACCACGTGGAGCAGGCACAAGGTGCCCCAGCTGAAGCTCCCCTCTCTTTCAGGCCAATCGGCCTTACAACACCTAGACATGTGAGTGAGGTCATCTTACACCAATCAGTGCCAGCCGAGCTGGCCAGACTAGAAAAGCCCAGCTAACCCACAGAATCACAAGAAATGATGTTTGTTGTTTTAAGCCAATAAATGTTGAGGTGGCTTGTTACACAGTATGTGCCAACTGATACATTAACTTTCTTTCCTGGTTGTCACCTTCCAGTCTCAGGATGACAGCTTTCCTGACCCCAGAAAATGCCATACTGCTTTGCATCCAGGGCATCCTGTGGGTTCCACTAAAAGAGCACCGGCCACAGTGTAAAGGCGTTTCCCGTTTTCTCAACTCTCTCTAGTGACTGAGAGCATGTTTAATTGTTGTGGATGCCTTCCATACAGCACCCACTCTGTAAATATTTGCTGAAAGAAGACACAGGAATGTATATACCTATCTTCTGGCTTTTTCTATCCTTAATTTCAAAGAATTAGACTAGATCATTTTTATCTATCGCCATCTAGACATGCTAACCACATCAAAATGTATTTTAATGTATTTCTTTTTTACAGTTCCACTCATATCAATCGCCTTTGGGAATCTCCCTATTCTTTTTATATTCTTCTTATATCTTCTAAACTCATGTGCCTTTCAGTTTGACTAACAGTAAAAAATTCACCTAAAATTCCAGGGCCCTCAGCATATGCACATGGATAATTCTGACAAATGTTGTCACCTTCACCATTGTAATTACTCCACTATATATGTCAACGAAGCAGAAGGCTTTAACAATACATACTACATTCACTGTCAATGCAATGACATTGACAGTTAATGACAATTCATATTACAGAGAAGATGTCTCTACAAAGAGACTGGCAAGTTGCAACTGACAGTTAATGACAATTCATATTACAGAGGAAATAGCTCTATAAAGAGACTAGCAAGTTGCAACTGTTCACCTGTTGATTTCGGCAACACATCACGATAAATTTTGTTTTGTGAAATTTATCATCCTAATAGCATTATAGCTGCCACAGTTACTAGAGAGAAATCACTGGGCTAAAACTTAACACACGTTTCATTCTCTCAGCAATTCTGCAGGGTAGGTATAATCAGACCTACTTTACAGATGAGGTAAATAAGACTCAGAGAAGTTGGGCAATTTCCCCAAGGACACACAGTTAATAAGTGGTAGAGCTGGGATTTGAATACAGAAGTGATTCCAAAAGCCTCCTAGTTGGACTAATACCTTTAAATCTGATTCTGTTAAGTGGAAGTGATAACTTTCTTCCCTTGGAAGACAGGGAAATAGAGGAGCAGAGAAGAAAGTAGCTTGCTGGTGGTCTCAGATGGGCAGGAACGGAAAGAGAACCTAGGTGTCCACTCTTAGCTTGATGCTCCTGCTCCTGAACCAAGCCCGAGACATCTCCATCTTCTCCTAAGTTATTAATATTTAGATTCACACTTACCACTGTGACTGACAACAACAAATACAAGAGGGAGGGATAACAGGTTCTTTCTATTCTAGGTGTGCTTCCAATTACTGTATATATAGATAGATTGTGAAAAGTATGAAGCATGAAGTTCATGAGACCTAATTGGGCCATCATCTGCTTTACCAAATTTCTTTTAAAAAAGCAACTATCAAACCTCGAAAAGGATTTTAGTCTTCCAACTTTAACATAATCCGCATTAGCTATATTTATCATTTATATCAATATGAGAACTGTCTTCATTGCCTGTGCACCATGAGGAATGATGAATATTTACCATTACGTATTGAATTATGAGTTATATAATGACCTTAAAAATAACTCTACTTCTCACCTAATAGATATTTATTGTTCTAAGAACACACATTGTCTGTTACAATTTAAAAGCATTGCAACAACTTAAAATAATTACCTGTTGGGCATACCAGTCCAACAAAACTGATTTTTAAAATTTTACCTAAGAACATCTTGGAAAATATAGGATGTTCTGAAAGTACAAACAACTATCTTATTGAAATATCATTTCTCTTAATTCTAGTCCCAGACCTTCAATATTTATCCTTACTCCAAGTATGGAAGAAGGAATCGGTATTCGTTGAGTATATAAAATGTATTGGAAATGTGCAGTCACACTCTAAATGGCTTCCCCACCATGGGGATGCAGTTACACACAGTTATCTCAGCTAAGTATGGTCATTCCGTGGAGCAAATAACAATAAGTCTCTGAGACAACAAAAATCCTTTTAGTAATGAAACTTAAGGTACTAATACTATTTTATGCCATTTGTGGGTTTCAAATATTCCAGGGGCTATCCATTCATCAGATGCCCCTGTTCCCCATCTCCCAACATGGTTTGTAGGCAGATCTGCCTCTAGTTCTTTCTCTATGAAAAATGACCTGACATTCCCATGCAAACACTGAAAGAAACACTCCTAGAAGAAAATGTCAGCCAAAGACACTGGCTAGGGGCTTCCACAGTAAAGTGGCTAGAGAATAAAGTCCCCAGGACATCCAATGTCGATTGACTGCCCAATTTTAGACTTAATCTAGGCAATGCCAACTAGGTTAGGGACTTTAAGATAGAATCCTCAGCCTTCCAATATTTTTGGATCCAAATCAGAAAAGGGGAGAAAAGTCATTTAGTGCCAGCTAGATTTGACATAAAGGGAGGAGGAGAGTGATTAAAAAGAAGAGGGCACGGTAAACAGTGTTTCTTTTAAATGCTGGGTACATGGATTAATTACTGGAGCTCAGTAAGAAAGCTCTAGTTACACCAGACTGCTTTCCAGCCAGACCCAGCAATAGGAAAAGAAGCCAAGATCGACTGTAGTGGTGTTTCCCTTCACTCTCCCCTCTCTTGACCTCTGGTTTCTCCCAAACACCGATCCATGTCCCCAACTCTGAATGCCAACGCTGATAAACAACCCAAACATCAACTCGATTCACAAGAAAAACTGATACCATCTAATGTTCTGAGATCCGCCTAACATCCTGGCCTGGCAGACTCCACGGGCTGCCTGGAATATCCATTAACCAGCCTGTTATTCTCCATAGGATGCTATCTATACCACAGAGACCACGTGGTCCACGATCCTTAGTGAGTGACACTCCTACAATACTGATATCTTCTTCCAGGAGGCCTGCCCAGATGAAGGAGATGAAAAATCCTCTTTTAGCAAGGTGACTGCCAACTCTCTTCTGATCCACTGGAGGCCACCTTCTTCCACTGCCACTCCTTTGCTTGCCTTGAAGGAAGTGTCAGCCAGTAGGTTGCTAGGACAACTGGCATCATTGCTGGGGCGCATAAATAAATGGCCAGCAGAGCTGAGAACCTGGACTGCAAACTCTGATGACAGCAACAAGATACCAATTGGCAGATAATCTGCTCCGCTAAAGGCAAGTGACAGACTAACATTATCCAGTGGATAGAGCTCACCTGACATACTACCCTTTAATCTCCAGTTGTGCTTGATGTGCTGGTGACAGAGAAGGGGCAAGAAACTCACTTAAGATAAATGCTGAATAGCTCTATTCTGAATTATGTGAGCTGGCAGATATGCAGGAACCAACTGACGTTTGTATATTTAATTTACCTGAATGTGGGGGGAGGCTGTTCATAAGCAGAAGCAGGAAGGCCAGAAACAGGCAGAGCAACTGAGGTTGCCAAAGGAAAGGGAAAAAATATCTGCTTGTGCAGGCAATAGCTGTCCCCTTTCTGAACAATAGCATCCTAATCTCATACCCCCTCTTCCTGGAGAACAAAGAAGAAAAGGCAAAGGAGCCTGGAAAACTAGGGCTTGCCATGGTAGAAAAAGGGAACAATCTCTGTGCCCAGTTTTCTTTGTTCTGCAAGAGTAAGTTTTACAATGCTTATAATGGGGAGCAACTCGTAGGAGCCCCAGGCATTAAGACTGCCTGTCAAAGTCTTGGATTTTAGCCCTGGAGAAATTACAATTTTTCAGTTCTATGAAAGCTACAAAGGTTTGAGAAGAAAAAAGCAAAATGAAATGAAGAGCAACCTAATGGAAATTTTAGAAAACGATTTTAGCAAGCGTGTTTTCATTTCTAGATGTGTAGAGCACAGTGCCCCGATGTCTGTGAAGATGGCTTATGTACTGAATGAAACAGGTAACCCAGCTCAGTCCTGTGCAGGGCTCCTAAGAAGTGAATTCTGCTGGCACTGTGGGCAAGTCCTATACTAGTGCCAGACACTTGAAGCTGGAACGGAGATGTCACAAGACGTTGTGTGATAAGGATACTGGGGAAAAAAGTGAGATTTAGAGGTGGAAGAAGGTCAGAGTCCAAAGAGCATCATGAAAGAACTTGTCTGAGTTTTGGAAATAAAAAAACTCTAAAGGAGATTACCATTTGCATCCCATTAATATTTCCATTTTAGGGGATTCCACTTAAGAAAGCTGTTTGAGAATGTACACAGAAATAGAAAAATGACTGGAAAACTATCTTCCTCCAACATAGACCGCAAACAGCTAATTTTAATTCTCGCCTAAAAAGCCCTTTATACTTGTTGAAAATTACTTTTTCTGAATCACGTAACATACTTATTCAGGTGTCTGCAAAAGGTTAACAAAATCCTCAGGACATATACAAGATGGATTACCTCTTTCAATCTAAGGTTCCACCTAGTAGGATTTATGACAATGCTACCACTCGAAATTTAATATGAACATATGTTGGGAGAATGGTTAAGTGATTTTTCTGGTATTTAAACTGATTATTTTATACAAGTGAAAAATTTGGAGAACTAAAAGAATGAGATTATATTTCCATTATTTGTCTTTTTACATTAGTCCCAAGGAACAATTTATTTGCTGGTAAGAACCAACAGATTTTGTTTTGGCTTTATGACAAAACAATGTTATTTAGTTCCTATTTGTGCCTCGCTTCTGTAAGAAAGCAAAAGACAATCTTTTAAAGAAATAGTGAAAATAATTTGAATCCTATCATATGATATGCTTTGTAAGAAGTGACACACATCAGTAATATTTTTATAAAGATGATGGAACCGACCAACCTCTGAGGTGCCCGATCTCTATCTGGAAGAATTTTCAGTGGCTTAATACTTTCCTTCCGAGGCAGCACTACTACCCAGTCATCCTTGTCCTTCCTCTCATGTGCACACTGACTCTTGAACAGTGAGCACTTCAAAGAAACACCACTTGAGAAATTCATTTTTAGTTTTGGGTGTGGTTTCTGTTCCAAGTTCAAGTTGAAAACACTACACTTACTAGGGTAGGGAGGCATCATTTATTTAATCATTTCTTTAAGTGGCCCAGTTCTTGCTTCCACTTTTGCAGATAAATATGTAAAATAATCCTAAAGGAGGATGGTTCCCAGGTGCTACAAATGTTCATTCTAGGTTTTTGTCGGTGATCACACCGCATCATTTTTGATGGAAAGAAGTTTCTGACTCTGAGCCCTCATCTGCCCAGGCGCAGAAGCAGTTAAAGAAAAGCCTAGTTTTATCCTCTCACCCTCCTTTGCCGTCTCAAAGCACACACATGTATCAGGTTGAAATCCTACCTCTGCTTCAAGGCCTAATTGAGACGTTCAGCAGTCCTTGAAGTCTTCCCTGAAAACCAATCTCTGAGAACTTTACCCACAATCCCCTTCGGAACACCTGACTCATGCCCCGAGCACAACCTCCCACAGTGCTCTGTTAGTATCAGAGGACAGTAAATATAGACTATTCATCACTGTAATCCTAACAGACTTGAGCACACCTTGACACATAACAGCCTTTTAATAAATATTATTTATTTAGTGAATTCTAAACACAAGCAGAACACAAAAGCCTTTTACCTTGGCACTACTCAGAAAGCAGTCTGACCAGGCTGATCTTTTTCCTCACAGAACACGAATATCATAGAAGATACATGAACATCTTTCCTTCCACAATTTTGGGGTGTTCTGTGTGTTTTCCTTCTCTCCGAGATGCTGAGAGGAGGAGGCTGAGCATTTGGGGAAGATGATGCTGAGGGGAAAGGGTGTGCTTGGGATGTGCTAGGTTTTGCCAACCGACTCAGGAAACTGCTCTGACATCAACTCTCAGAAGCAGCAGCTTATGCGAAGGCCCCACCAAAGGGGCAATGGCCAGGAATTGGTAAGGCTGTTAATAAGAAGTCTGAGAAACAGAAAGAAATAGGTGAAACAGAAAACCCTGGAGGACTTAAGGCTACACAAGACCTCCCAGAGTATTGCATGGCATATAGTCGATCGGAGCCCTTACAATATGCTGGCCAATTTACAGGCTATTATTAAGGGCCGGAAAAAAAAATAAAACTGTTTTTCTTCATTTACCTAATAGTAAAATCTCCCCTTCTCTCCTGACCCCTTTCTCTACCTCAGGTTTTGTTGTTGTTGTTGTTGTTGTTGTTGTTGTTGTTGTTGTTTATGATAGGGCTAGAGAATTTGGTATCACAGATGGTAAGTCTAAAAGGTACACAAATTGACAGACAGAGAGAAATTCCCAAATTACTCTTATTAGAGTGTATGTGTAGTTTTCTTACTCTGGAGACTAGAAATTCAGCTCCCATTTTTCAAAGCTTATGAAGACAGGATAATACTGTGCAAATAAGCACAGAGGTGTTTATTTCAGTCTTTCCATTTATTCTTGGGAATATGTGACTACTGCACTCAGATCAGTTATTCTGAAAAGGGGGTTGGTAAACACACAAAATTCAAGAAACCTTTATTATTGTGATCTGCAAAAGCAATGGAGAATGATACTGCCCTAAGACTTTTGTGAACTTGCCCTTTCACACCACAGAGACATTAGATGGACTTAATTTTCACTGGCATACCATTTCTTCATTCTCATTTGTGTGTCATTCAAAAGGAAAGAAAATGAAAATGATGCTATTCAGTAAATGATGAGTTTCTAGGTAGATTCAGCATTTCGAGCCTGGTTCCCACTTTAGGAATAAATGGAAACACAAATGGTGATAAAATGATATGATTACAAGACACAAAACCACCAAAACCACTACCTTTCACAGAATGCCAGCGCAGGCTGCTGACAAATAACCGATAAAGCAAACCACTCAAATGGAAAAGCAGAGGAAACATATAGAGTGCAGAATTTTTTAAAAAATTAGAAAATCCCCAAACTCTATTGAGAGTTCTATAAAGCCTTTTTTTTTTCTTTTTACAAATTGTTTCCTTTCTCACATTTACTTAACATATCACAGACTTTTAATACCTACTTCTAAAGATTTAAGGAAATAGATTAGTCTCTCCATGCCACTCCCTGCCCAATTCTCATCAGAATCATGTGTATGTCCCTTTTACTAATGGCTTAGGCCCATACATGAGAAGCCCAGACATATATTTACTTTGTCTTTAGATAGTCACTCAACAAATATTTAAATATTTACTAAGTACTCACTATGGGCCAAGTAGCAACTTTAGATGTTGTAGATTCCCCAGGAAATCATAATCATAATCATAATCATCCCTGCTTTCATGGAACTTAAAGTCTAGTTGAGGAGATGAATGATTAACAAATAAATATATAATACATAAAGTGCTTAAAAAATAAAGTAGGCTAGAGGACACAGAGGGATGGGGTAGGTGCTATTTTATACAAGTCATGAAAGGCTACTTTGAAAAGGTAACTTGAGAAGTCCTATTTAATGAAGCAGAGAGGCTTAGGAAAAAAATACAAATCACCACCTCTTTGCTTTCATACTAAGCAATATTTGAGTATGAAGGTGGACAGTTTTTAAAAAGTAAATTTCAAAGATGGCTTATATTTAATTTTCAAAAAGACCAATGGGTGTGGATCCTAAATGTGAATGACTAAAACTACATTCTTAGCACTCAAATGAATACCTCTGATTTGTCATGTGGTGACTGCAAGGGTCCTGGGGGAAAGGTATCATGACAGTGACAGACATAATAAGTTTTTGTTTTTACCACAAGACTGTGCTAAACATTTTAAAAACAGTTATAAATTAAAGTTGCACCAAATCATTGACTTTTAGAATCCAAGCAGAGTAAAACGAAGGTCCAATCTGCCTCATCCAATACTGATTCTTTATGCAATATTAGCCACTGGGAGCCAGGAGAATCACCAGAACTTATTTAACTCAACTTTCTCATATTATTAATCATAAAATGGGACCCCTGAAGCATCATGTATAAAAACCAGGTCTCCTGACTCTTAGGTCCATTTTCATTGTCACACCTTTCTTGTACAATATATCATAGCTTAGAGCCAGTTTGAGACACTTTGAGGAGCGAAGTCCATCTGCTAGAAAGACCGTGGCAGATTTAAGAGGCAGTTAATGAAACAAGTAGAGGAGTACTGCAGAGGTAATGAGTATGGAGTACAGTCTGCAAGGACTGCTGAGGCTGGACACCACCAATTCAATGGCTGCTATGATTATTACTCAAATGTTCATATGCCCATAATCATAGCTCATCTATGTGCAAGCACACATTCTCTGAAAATCTCCTGCCTTTCCTATTGTACTGGCACAGGCTTTGGGGCACCCAGGACACCAAAGTAAGGGGAAAATATAAACTCAGTATTGTAAAAATGCACCAAGATTTCAAAAAGTTACTAATTTCAAAATTTACTAAGAAACCTAGGAAGTTTCCCTTCTTGCCTCCACCACCCAAACAAATGCAATTTGGAAGATAAAGTGCTTAGCAGTTCATTAGAATTTAGTATTTTTTTCCTCTCTCTCAACCTACTCTGTTTATAAAAGGATTTTAAAATTACTTGAAGTTGGCCATGTGGTATCTTAAAGTTTACATTCAGAACGTCTTTGAAAACCTCACTTAATGTTTGAGGCTTGACATGGTTATCACATGAGCAGTTCAAAGCAATGGTTTAAAAAGAAAAAAAACCCACAAGATTCAAAACAAAAGCCATCCTGATTATAGTAACTGCACTGCTCATTTAAATGTAACCTGAAACCTAAAGCGTTTTTCCGTAAGACACTTGTTTCCTAGGATATAAATGCAACAGAAAACATCACCAGAACTGTGTTCTAACATCAACCGGATTGGGAAAATAATTTGTAGTAAAACACACTGCTACTGTGACAGCCAAATATTAACAGTATCCAAAATTATTCTTTAATAGTGATAGAAACTTTCACAATAAGAGATATTTTTAATTAAGTATTAAAATACCTTACACAATACTCTGCCCCTAATGGGGACCCCGAACCAAGATGTCAACTGATCGATAAGCAAGTAACATGGATAGATCTATAGACTCAAGAAATAACACTTCATGGGGTTTAGTGACTTGTCCAACGTTGCAAACTTATTTGACCTTAACCATAGGATGAGGCATAAATTCAGATCACTTGATTCCAGGAGCTGTGTACTTTCCTCTGGAACCAGTGTGTTCATATGTACAAAATGGAAACATATTAAAACACCAGTATGTCCTGTTATCCATACACTATGAAGCACTGGGAGATACTGAATTGAATAAGCTTGTTTTATATGACTATTTAACCCATTCATATGGATAAATATGCATATTTTAATAAAAATTTTTAGAAAACCATGAAATAAAAAAAATTAGTGGAAATTTTTCTTTTCAATGTTAGTGCTATTTCTCCCTGATATATGCCTCATATTACTGCATCTTGCTTTTCAAAATCTTTTGTGAAACTGGAAAAAAAAATAGGTAATAAACACCTGGAAAAGTTTATTGACTGAATTATTAAGAAGCTGAAAATATATAGTCATTTATAAATAGACATATATGTGTATATGCATACAAACCAGTATACGTATTTATGTCTACATAGAATACACAACAAACACACACATACACAAACCTAGTCGAGGCTGGCTCCTCATCTTCTAAAATTTGGGGGTAATATACTCCTAGGCCATCCTGAGTTTCCTGTACCTGTATTCTTTCCTGGTCAAAACTCTTCTAAACTTTTTTGGTGACAGTCTATCAATGAGGTAAAACCTCCAGAAAGCAGAACTGGCCAAGCCCTTAAGTTTCATGACTATTAAGTTCTTTGGAGCCCATACTGTCTCTTCAATTACTTGGTCCTAAAATTCCTCATGAAAGGTGACCATCAGTTGCCCTGCAAAAACTACTTTATAATTCACAAAATCCCAACCCAGTAGCCTGATAAAAAAAAAAACTAGGAAATCAACATCTCTTTTGAATAAAAGAAGCACCCAAAACAATTGATTATACTTGCACACCTCGGATTTTTGAAAGCCAGAAGAACATTTCATTTCAATCAAAAATTTCACGTAAATAAAAATAACTGCCTGTGTCAATCCTGGTTGCTAATCTCAAGCCTGGAGACTCTGATTCCCTACCCACCAACATAAAAGAATTGCGAGGCTACTCTAAACTTGATACTATTTAACTGTGCCAGGAGAAAGGGCGTTCCTCAATGAAAGAATCACTGCATTCCACTTTTATTCCAGAAGGAGATAATGAGCAGTGCACCACAGACGCTGAGAGAAAGGCAAGTTCACGGCAAATAAAAACAGAACCTTTCCCCTAAAAAAAGAAATTAATTGGATGATCACCTAGAGCTAACATGAACACCCCTTCATCACCCTGGCTCAGTTACAGCCAATGATTCACAACTCCTCGCCAGACAAGCCACTGCAGACGTTGCCCTTGCTAACTTACAACATTCACTGTGCGCTGCTCACGGGGAGCCCCAGCCTTCCTTCACCATGGAGACTTCTCACAGAAGCTGGAGTGCTCTTAGGCTCAGGCGTGTTCTTTCTTCCTTTCACAGAGAAGGGAGAGATACCTAGCATGGGAATAGAACAGAAGAAAAAGTCAAAGGTAAATGCATGGTCGAATCACATGTTATCTCAACAAACGAAGTTCACAATCAATTAGACTAACTGATCATTTTCCAGTACTTTTTTGTAGAAAAGAAATTCAATGTGTTGGTTCTTGCCCCAGGAGACACAGTAGTATGGCAAGGCCAGCCTCCCCCACTCCTCTTCCCTGCCCTCTCCCCTCAATAAAGTTGAAGCTGAGATGCAAATTTGCAACACAGCCTCAAAACAAGCAACTTGATTTTACTCTCTGCAAAAAGGAGGGAGCTAGGACCTTTTGCCATTTTCATACCTCACTGGGTTGTTGGGAAGATCAATAAGATCACTCTTGCAAAGCACTCACAGTTCCTGAGAAGAAAGGCACTATGTAAACGCAAAGTATTATTAGTGGTCATAAGCCTGTTAACTGAGCTCTGAGCCAGAATATAAAAGCCAGCCTTGGCCAGCCACCAACAATCAACCATCTCTGGGGCACTCGAACATCCAAACATCTGCGAGGGCCACCATGCGAAGGTTTCTCCTTCCATGGAGGGGTTGAGAGAAGCAGAGGATGGGAAGCAGAGGCGTCTGGAATCTCAGGGAGAAGGAGAGTGAGGGCCTGAAGCAGGAAGAGAAAGAGGAAGGGGGAGTGGAAGGTGACGGAGAGAGGCATGTGCAGGCACATCATTACTTGGTCCAGGCCGCATGGCTCCCTCAGATGGCTGGTTTGCAGTGTTTAGTGTACTAGAGGTCTGTGGGGCTGTGAAATTTTCCACTTGGCTCTCTGCCATCTCCACTCACCGAGGATAACACTAACACACAGAAGTGGTGCGCCAAGGACCTGCTGGAGGAGTGGATAATTTTTGTTGTCTGCTGCTTTTCAAGAAAAGACCTATTCATATTCTGATCATTAATACTTTCCATACCTGGATTTAAATTTTTTTTCCCTCCTTGAAGATAGAGCCAGGAACGGCTTTTCCTGGGCCAATATTATCAAGTTATTTTGACTTGTGAATTCTTGAGGAGCATACTTGAGGTATGGGAGCTTACATGAGTGGCTTTGGAGACGACAAAAAACAGAATTTAAGTGCTATGCTGGAATCCTGTTTGTTTCCCAAATAAATCATCCACAAGGGCCAGTCATGTTTTCCTTTCAGAGTCACAAGCCCATGCTGAACAAAGGTGGGAGTCACAGTATTAACATCGTGGGTATAATATTTTTGAGGGAAAAAAAGGGGTCCCTTATCTCAAAAAAAGGCAACAATGAATAATGTTGAATCTTAGATTTGGAATTGGTAAAATATTGCAAGTTTACCTCAAAATAAGGAACTGAAAAATGGAGAGAAAAAAATTAGGACAGAGGGAGAAAGAAAGTGCCTACTACTAATATAGTTAACCAAGGCTTTTATAGTGAATACAGTTTACAAAGTGCTTTCTTATAATTAATTCATTCGCTCAAAAAATTTTTTACTTGGTGCTTAGTATACCCAACAGGTTCTCTGTTCACACTGGTAAACAAAACAGACAAGGATCATGCTTGTAAGGAGCTTGTTGCCTCAAGAGAGACAGAAAATAGAGGATTACAGTATACTATTTTTAGAATGTGTATAAAATTTGAACATTGGGTGGGCATTATAAAGGAAAAATAAGCAACATGATTTGCAATCATAATAGGGGTACCTCATTTAGAGGAGAGGCTCAGAAAGGTTTTTCTTATAAAAGTAACATTTAAGCAGAGAAATGAAAGATGAGCAAAAGTTAGCCAGGCATAGAGTTTCCTGGGAAAAGAAACAGCCTATGCATTATATGATGTGAACTAGGGATGTACAACTCATTTCTCTTATTTCATCTTTGTTTTTTTTCTTGGCCATTTCAACTGAATCTTCTTGATCAAGAAATGAGTGGCAGACTGTATGTTAACCAGTTATTGTGGTGTTCATTTTGCAATATATACATACATCTAATCATTATGTTGTACACCTGGAACTAATATAATGTTATATGTCAATTATATATCAATTAAAAAAAAGAAATGAGCAACAGAACTGTTCTTAATATCTTGGAATAAGAGATGATTCTTCTTTCTGACTGCTGGGGCCATCAGAGCAACAAAGATTTAGTGATTTCTGCTGGAGGAACACTAGTCAGTGCCGTTATTACCCTTGATATGACAGCAAAGGCAAACTCTGGCTTCCTAATGCATCTCAAGTCACCCTATCATCACAAGAAATAAAAGGAAGATCTCTGTTAACACCTGCATGCTACAGCTGGAGTTAAGAAAACCCTCCCCAAGAGGGCTAAAAACAGATCATATTACGTAAACATCTGAAAAAAATCTTAGTACTTTGCATTAGGTTCCAAATTTGCTGGCTTCCTCTTGACCATCGGGATATCATTTTTTTTTTTTATTCCTCTTCCAGATTTCAATGGCATTTATGTCCAACTACAAGAGTGTCCTGTGAACTTTCTGTCTTGGTTCTTGGTTGCTTATCTGTTTACTTACCCAAGCGAGGAGCATGATGCGAAGAAACAAAAAACAATGGAAATGCTGTGTTCATCTGAAGTGTTTTCTTATTCCCTCTACCCCAGATCTAGTACAACTTAATTCTTCCACTAAGGAAAATTAGTAATTTGCTTTCTTCATCCTACAAAATAAAGGCATCCTGAGACAGGCTCATTCATGTTCTCTCATGAATGGAGTAAGTTTCAAAGTCTGTTCGAGACGAGTACGCCAAACTTTCATTTGAGTCTCTTTCCACTTAAGACACCCAAGATAAAATGTAATTTCTCCTACCAGTTTCTTTTATAAGCAAAAATATTAATACTTCAAGTTCAAAGTCTTGAAATACCAACCTTCTCTTTGACTTAATAATTTTGACAAACTAGAACATTCAGAGAGAAAAGATAGGGCAAGAAAAAAGATTTCTTAAAGCCGAGTTGTCCAATACCCCGCCACCAGACCTAGGAAATTATTCCAGGCTGACAGTTTTATCCACCAACCAGAGAAGAAAACGACACAGTGTCAATTCCTCCTTCCCCTGACTGCCCACAGCACTTACAGCCTCTACCACACATTTTAACCCAAGGTCCTTTTCAATTCGGCACTCCGTTGCATTGTCTCTTTATACTCCATTGGATTTATTTAAGTCTTGAAGGCTTGAAAAGTTTATAAGCTCCTTGATGAAAGAAACCTTGCCATGCCCTTCTTTTGCAGTCTCATAATAGTGTCTAGTAGAAGAGCCTGAATTTAAATTAAATGATCCATATCCAGAACCTGTTCTACGACTTAACACGTACTCCAAAGGAAGCACTACTCTGATTATTTAAACCCTTCTCACCTTTCTCTGTCCTCTAGGGACGTGGAGCTCCTACGATGCCTGCAATCCAAATGAAAGCCCTCCGTGAACTGGAGAACAATTAAGTTATCTTAGCCTTCTTTCTTCTGTTCTGCCAATCCATTAGGTTTTTAGTCATTAGTGGCTTCTGAACAGTTGCCATCTCCTTTCAAGATTTACAACACTCTCCCCTTCCCATCCCAGATCACCAGGAGCCAATCTATATCTTTGATTCTCACAGCATTTCAAAAGCCAGTATTAAGGAAACTCTCATGGTGTGTGGAGGGGAGATGTGTGTGCTCTGAGGCAGCAGCTCTCGAACTTGAACCACCTTCAGAAAAACCTAGAGGTCTTGTTAGACCATATTGCCGGTCCCATTCCCAGAATTTCTGATTCAGTAGGCGTGGCGTGGGGCCAGAGAACTTGCATTTCTAACAAGTTCCCAGGTGATGCCGATGCTGCTGGTCTCGGGACCACATTTTGAGAACCACTGCTCTAAGCATAAGTCTTTCTGTCTATTAGATAGGCAGACAGAGGCTTAGGATCTTGAGTATATTTAATCATTATAACATGGCTACATTGAAAATAATGATACCTGTCTATTCCAAAGAAGTGACAGATGACCCCCACCTAAAAAAAAAAAAAAAAGTCCATACTTTCAAAATCTGAGAAAACTTTCTGGTGGCTCTCAGTCTTGAGTCTTAGTCTGTTCTCCTTCTACTGGCTTCAGGCCCTACTGAGGTCAATTCCACCCTCTATCTCCCCTTCAATCTTTTTCCTTTACTAGAAACTTCTCACCTTACAAACATATCAGTCACTGCTAATCTGAAAGACCTTCCCCACACCCTGATACATTCCCTAAACGGCTGTCATCTCTTTCACGTTCACTAACAAACGTGTTAACATGTAGTAGGAATTCAATGCCCGTTATTTCACAAGGTTTATCTTAAACTCTTAGAAGTTTGACTTCCACCACTTTTTAAAAAAATAAACTTCCTTGTCTTCCTTTCAGAATGGCTTCCTGCTTTCCAAATGTAGTGGCCTTTTCCTGACTTCTTTTATAATATTTGATATAGTAGTTCCTTTAATTCTCTTTTCCTTTTATTTAGTATACTAGCAATTTTGCCTGAACAGCATTTTTCAGGAATGATCCCTTCCCCATTCTTTTTGTTATTTGGGCTGGGATGACCTCAGGCCTTGGCTCCAACGATGGGCATATGCCCTAGGTCTGGAGTATAAGAATACATATCCCTCTCACCATGATGACTGGTTTGGGGGATAGAGACATAACCAAAGCCGCGCCCATCAAAGGACTCTCTTGGACTGGCTGGGACTAAGAGGAACGAGGCGCCCTCTCCTAGTGAGATCATGGATGCATGGTCTACCAAGAGCTGTTTCACCACTCTGTGAGTAAAGCCCACTTCGAGAATGAAGCTCTACAGTAGGAAGGAAAGCTGACAATGAAGTCCTCTGGATCCAGCCATGCCAAAAGTTAGATTTATCCATAGATGAATCTAGTTATGTTGTAAAAAGACAAAATTCCAAATTGCCCTGTCCCCCAGTGCACACATACCTTCTCCTCATTATTCAATCAAATGCTAATCTGGGTGCTGTTGCCGTGAAGGGATTTTGCAGATAAAATTGAGATCTTAAATCCATTGATCTTAAAATAGATTATCCATGGTGGGCCTGACCTCATCAGGTGAGTCCTTTGGTGAGACAGCATGAGATTTAAAGCATGAGGACATATGAGGGAGAAAGGTAACATCACATAGCAAGGAACTGGAGATAGACACTAGGAGCTGAGAGTGGTGCCTAGCCCACATCCAGCAACAGAACAGGGATCTCAGTCCTACAACCACAAAGAAATAAATTCTGCCAATAACCTTGTGAGCTTGGAAGAATACCATGACCCCCAGGTGAGAATGCAGTCTAGCTAAAACCCTATCAGCCTTATGAAACCATGAATAAGAATCCAGCTAAGCCATGGCTACACTTCTGCCCTGCACAAACTGTGAGATAACATGGGTGTGGTTTTAAGCCACTGAATTTATGGTAATTTGTTATGCAGCAATAGAAAACTACATATATGATACAATCAATTCCAATTATTTGCTTAAACCACTTTGTTTTATTTGTCTCTTGCACAAAAATATACTAATACTCCTGTTTTCTCTGAGACAGTACTATTCTGGTGTTCCTCATACCATTCTGTTGCTAGTTTTTGGCTTTTGTCCCTTCCTATTATTCCTTTTAATCCTAGGGAATGTATTCCCCAAGGTTACAGGCTCAGTTCTCTTCTCTTTCTATAATAATTTCCTTTTATTGTGTATAGTTCTTAAATCGGTATCCTGAGGCCTGGCATCTCCCCGAACAAGCTGCTGGATATGCGTGATATAAATAAATTATGTCTATTTCAAAACTTCCCATCTTTTTTTTCCCCAAACCAGTCCTCCTCTTTTATTTCCGATTCATGCTAATGACATCATTGTCTTCTCTATCTCCCACAGTCCATCAGTTGTCAAGTCCTATGAAGCCTGCAATCTATTCCCACACCTCCATTCTAGTTCAGACTCTATTCCTCTCACGGCAGCCTGCTAATTGGTCTTCTTGCCTTCGGTATTCTCCCTCCAAATCATCTTGAGTCATCTTTGCTGGAACAAACTTCTGAAGTAGATTATATAATACGACTTCTCCATGTCATACTGTTGTATTGGTTCCTACAGCTTGCTGAAAATCTTCTCAAATCTGACGTTTAAGACCTTCACAATCTGGCCCCAACATGCTTTTCCAACTTCGTTCCCTACTTCTCTCCTTATGCTTGTTGTACTAGCCAAACCGAGCTTCTCTCTTCATCTTTGAAAGCTCACATTTCTACTCCACGTGTCACAATTCAAGCCATACCTAACAAGACCTGCTCAAATCCTCTCTCCATCACTCTTCTCTTCATCCTCCTATGCTACAACTTTCTCAATCAGAAGTACTTTTTTTTTTTTAGATGTGAGCTCCTATAGTTTTTATTCCTTTTCCTTAAGATACTAATCATTTTATTCTTTATCCTAAAATAGGCACCACTTCCCCAGGCAGACTATAGTAAACTCTGCGAAGACAGGGTTTGTGTGTCTTCTTTTTGTAAGCATAAGAGTGCTTTTGCTAATGGTAAACCCTTGATAAATACTGGCTGATTAAGTGACTGAGAATGTGGTATTTTACTTTCACTTTGACATGTGTACAAGTCTCCTTACTCTGTGGTTATCAAATAGGAGAGTCCCTTTCTGGCGACTTGGAGGAAAAACATTACATAAGCCAATATGGAAATTGGTCAGTCAATCAATGAAATATTTATTCTGTAAGAGCCTCTTTTTCCAAACCAGGACTAAAGCCAACTCTGTATTTTCTTTCTGAGGGAGAAGGAGAAGCAGCCAGGACTGCTGGCAATGGCAGAGTTCAGATATGCTTCCTCTGGATGAGCTACTCAGCCCAGAGGGGTGCAGAGCCTATCTCCACCGTGCTCTCTAAAGAGCATAAATGTTGGTCTTGCGTGGCCAAAATTCCCCTTCCCCAGGGAAGGCTATGGTAATACACATCTTTCCTGAGAGTACAGGTACCCAGTCAGATTTCAAGAACTGGAGGGAGGTGAAGGGTGAGATGAAGCCTAAACCTAAGGTATTCTGAAAATTATGATTTATTCATCATATCATGCAATCTCTCTTCAACCGACACTTGATGATTTGTGTGATTTATCCATTGTAAAATCTTTTTCCAAAATGGCAATTCTTGGGTATCAAGCATGCATTTGGAACATTTTCTACTGATATTAACTGGTTTGTGCTTAGGTAAACACACACAACAATAACACACAATATCATCAATACCACACACACACACCAAAATTAGTATCTGCCTAAAGAACAATACATAATCACAAAGATGAATATGCTGAAAAATCCTATGACGAAACTTTTTGAAAATTATAATTCATGTTGATCCACACCACTGTTTCCTATTATTAGCGCAGCTTATCACATAAAGGTAAGGCTTTATCCACTCACACATAGACTCAGCAGGTGTCTATACTTGTATGCAGGTTACATCTCCATAATGATATAAGCAAAGTTTGCTAAGAAATATAATTATGCAGCCAGAGAAAAGTAAATCTACACATCAATAATAAGATGAAAATACACATGAGAAATACCTAAACTGCATCGAATAGCTGTAGAATGACGTCTCTGGGAAATTATGACTTTAAAGACCAAGGTGGCATGTGCTCCTTATGCACAATTTTTTCCTGGCCTTATTTGTCTAATATTCTGCTCCCGGGGGTGGGAGGTGGGGGTGGTGGTGCTAAAGTCCAACAGAAGGTACTGGGGCCCAGGAGACAGGAATGTGGATCAAGAAATAGGAGACCACACTGCCGCAGCACATCCCCTGGGTTACAGGCCCTCTCGGGCAGCCATGAGTCATCACACACCTTCTCCCTGGAGGAGAGTTTTATTCACTCCTGCTCCAAAAGGGCAGTGATTGGTTTAGGTGTTAAAAAAGTGTCTGGAAAAATGGGGAAGGTGGGGACAGAGCCTGTGCTTCATGCGTTGATCATTATGAAGCATTTATACATCATGGGCTGTTCTGGTCCCTGAGCATTGTGAGGCTTTAAATTTCTTTCCCTTTCTGCTCTAATTGCTCTCCTTTTTATAACAAAATTAGTAAACATCCAAAGAAAGAAATTTAAATATTTTCCTTTCATTCTCTTTTTGCCATCATATTAGGAGTTAGATGATAGTATCCCCAAGTATTTTATTTGGCCTGACTTCACAAAATACTGATCAGTGAGTCAAAGTAAAAAGACCAGATAGAATTTACAGACATCCCCAGACTATCCTTTTGGATAACTACAAGTAACCGAATTCACCAAAGGCACTCAAAGGAGAACTTTGGAAGCATCCTACCAAAGAGGTACAAGTTAGTAGTTGAGAGATGGTCACGGGCATGGGTAGTATGGCATAGGGAATGTAGTCAGCAGTAATGTAATGGCTATGTGCAAAGCCAGATGGGTGATATAGAGTAATCGAGTGGATCATTTCATAAACTATATAAATGTCCAACCATTGTACTCTATACTTGAAATTAACAAGAAAGTAAAATGCTAAAAAAAAGTCACACTTCTTTTTTCATTTAATGAAATACTACCATGTAAAAGCATAGCTACAACCAGGCCCTCCGATAATGCTTTAAAAGTTATGACTAAAGGCTACTCAAAGATTTTTTAAAAACAGAATTATTTTCCAAAATTCAAATCAGCAACAGTTTTAACTACCCAAATTTTGCACAATGTTTGGACCGGTAGGCTTTCCATAATTATATTGCAGCAACCTCGTTTTTCTTCTTGTCTGTTTTATTCCATTAAAAGCCAAAAATAAAATGACTCTACATTTTAACCTCTTTTTTCATACCATTCCAGGTAGCTGCTTCCTTGTTTAAATATTACAACTTTCTGATGCAATCAGAAAAAAATATTGCCAGACAAAGGCCCTATTGAAAACTTCTCTCCTTTTGAAGGAGGCTTAATAAAACTATTCTAGCTTAAAACTGAGATTTCAATAGTCTCAGCTGTGAACAACAAGTAACAGAAAAACCACTTGGCATTAAGTCCAGGATTACCTGTTGAAAAACCAAAGGCAGGTATACTTTGATGTGGGTTACCTGGTGCTGGGGAAGTACCAAGAAATACAATTATTCTTTTTCAATGAATGTGGAGTGAAAGAGTCGATACCTTATTTGGAGCAAAGATCCATTGTGGAGGATGGGGGGAGCACAGGGGAGGGGTGCTGAGGGCAAGCACATGCGCGCATGCTCGCTTGAGCCACTTACGAGTAAGAGTGTACAAGGAAGCACCTTTGCATTTGCCATAGTGTTTTAAACTCGAAGAGAAATATCAACTAGTATTTTCTGAGCAAAGGACCCTAGCGAGATACAGCCACAGTTTGCCTTCTGCCTTCAGAGTCCTAAAACTTAAAATACCTGATAATCATGTTTCATTAAAAATTCCAAGAAATTTCTTTACATAATGAGCATTCTAAAGTTTCCTACATCTCTTTAAAAGTAAATATTTAAAACTCTTTAGAACTAGCAACAACTATTTATCACAGGGTTCTAGAACACACATTCTCGGGGAAAGACATATCCCCATTTCTATTAGAAGGAAGAATAACAAGTTTCCTGCCCTCCTCCTTCATCTTCCAGGTTCAGGGGTTTATCCTAATATCACGGCTCAGGGGATTCTCACACTTACAACTCCTAACATATCAAAAAAGAAGAAAATTTCTAACTCCTTAATTGTTTTGTCGAATAAGCTCTCAAAAGTTCATTTTTGTTACCTTTTTCAGGCAAAATAAGAGGCCTTTTACAAAAATTCTATTGCTAAAACAATGGAATTCTCCTGGGAATGACTTCGTTATGGAAATGAAGTGACAGCTTCTTTTATCTAGCCAGGCAGAAAGTCTGCATTTATAAAAGGCATTCAGAACACTCAAGTGCTGTGTGTGGGAGGACATAAAATGCTATTTTTAATTCAGATTGCAGCATTCCTCCCATACAGGTCTTTCGGTATAATCATAATCATAATAATACTGATCTAAAATATATATATATATATATATCCCATTTCTGCTGACCCCAGCAGAAAAAAAAATAAGAGGAAAAAAATTAAGAGAATGATGAATACAGCTTTTGTCTACTCTTGGCCCACTATGTGGGCTCAGAGATGAATCTCCAAAGCTATCAGAGCTGACTATCTATTATCTAGAATTAAAAGCACTTAAGCTCTGCGAGTAACAGCATTACATCTTCTGACACAAATTTAGATTTTTGTACGTGTGACTTCCACTCTACTGAGTTTGTAGGAATCACCTGTGCCTGCCAGAAAATGCTATGGGAGTTCTTCATCCCATTCCCAAGAGTTAACATTCCTTGGTGATGCTGTGGTGGACGAGTCTGTCCATCTATGTGGTAGGGCCACACTGGAAACAGATTTCTAATTTCAAAACCTGGAAGGCCCCCTGGGAAGCCAGAGACACCCAAACTTCCTTTTGAGCAAATGCAGAGCCTTCTAGGTCAGGTGTGAAATCTGCAGATGGAGGCTTTTCATGTCTGCTATGTTTCCACTGGCTCTTTTGGAGACCAAAGCCTGAGGAGAAGTGATTAACGGAAGTGCTGGTAAGGAAGTGAAGACAGGTGTAGATGTCTCTGCAGAAGTATGACATTGGAGGAAAAAAAAGTATAGGATGAGAATGGAATTACTACAAAGGAAAACTGATGGAATGATACCTTCTAGCAATGGTTAAGTGATTAGTCTAAGACCACATGCAGAGGATTGGAGAAGAGATGGGGTCAGAGAGAAATATATTTTTTAATTTAGGTAAAAATTCATATAACATAAAATTCACCACTTTAATCATTTTAAAGTATACAATCAGTGGTTCTCTGTACATTCATTCACAATGTTGTACAATCATCACCATTATCTCATTCTAGAATATTTTCATCATCCCAAAAAGAAACCCCATAGGCACTCTCCACTCCCTCCTCTCAGCTCTGAGCTATCTCTATGAATTTGCCTATTTTGGACATTGCATATAAATGGAGTCATACAACATGTGGCCTTTTGTGACTGGCTTCTTTCACTTTGTATAATGTTTTCAGGATTCATTCATGCTGTAGCATGTATCACTACTTCATTCCTTTTTTGGCTAAATAATACTCCATTGTATGTGTACACCACATTATGTTTACTCATTCATCAGCTGATGGACATTTGGGTTGTTTCTACTTTTAGGCTATTATGAAGAATGCTGCTATAAACATTCTTGCACATGTTTTTGTTTGAATGCCTGTTGTGGATTAAGGAGTGGAATTGCTGGGTCATTTTATGTGTGATTTTCTGAGGAACTGCCAAACTATTTTCCACAGTGGCGATACCATTTTACAGTAATTTACGAAGGTTCCAATTGTTCCGCAACCTTGCCAACAATTGTTATTTTCTTTTTTATTATTATTATGGCCATCTTAATGGGCATAAAGTGGTATCTCATTGTGGTTTTGATTTGCATTTCCTTACCACTACTGATGTTGAGTATCTTTTCCATGTGCTTATTGGACATTTGTATATCTTTGGAGAAATGTCTATTCAAGTCCTTTGCCCATTTTAAAATTGAGTTGTTTGCCCTTTTTGTTGTTCGGTTCTAAAAGTTCTTTATATATCTGGAAACTAGACTCTTATCGGATACATGATTTGCAAATATTTTCTTCCATTCTGTGGGTTGTATTTTGACTTTTTTGACATTGATTCACAAAAGTTTTTGATTTTTTATAAAGTCTAATTTATTTTTCCCTTTGTCACTTGTGCTTTTAGAATCAGGTATAAGAATCCATTGCCAAATCCAAGGTCATGAAGATCTACTCCTATGTTTCAAGATTCTTCTAAGGGTTTTATAGTTTAGCTTTTACGTTTAGGTCGTTGATCCATTTTAGTTATTTTTTTGTATATGGTGTAAAGGGCCCAACTTCATTCTTCTGCGCATGTCTCCTGTTTCTCTTTCTATCTGTCCCAGCACCATTTGTTAAAAAATCAGAGAATATTTGAATATGAAGTTATTTTAGTCTGTTCTCTAAAAAATAAAAACTGGGGTTTTTTTTTTTGAAAAAATATATTCATCTTATTAAAAATTAATTTAATTAACTGAATTTTGGTTACTGTGATCACAAGTGAATGAACTTTTTTCCTCATTCCACATTTTGAAGATGCAGCAACTTTTCAAGAAACAAGACCAATCAGGGCCATTATCCTGAGCTTTCAGGGAAGTCGATCAATTTTGGGGTAGTGCTTTTGCAAGGACTTATTTCCAAATGCAACAGGTTGCTTAAAATTGCTGGGGTTTCTATTATTTTAGTTCCAGTTGTTTCTCTGTCTGTTCCCTTGTAATGAACTGCTCCTGTCTTCAGACGTCTTGAGACCTCAGTTCTCTTTGCCACCCAAATATTCACCTATTAATAATAGGCTCTTTGGAGAGAACTTAATCTAATTTCAACTAAGTCAGATGGAAGATACTTTTATTTTTTATTATTTAAGATACTTTTAGCATGATGTCTAAGTTCCTGTTTTGTTTAAACAAAAAAAATAAAGTACAGGTGGTAGAATGCCAGAGATCATCCGTTCAGCCATTGGAAGAACTGAAGACTCAAATCCCCCTAAAGTGGCAGTTCTCAAATGTGGTGGCACATTGTGATCACCTGGAGAACTTTCAAACATACTGAAGCCTGGGATTCACCTACAGAGATCTGCACTTAATTGGTCTGGGGTGCAGCCGTGGTGGAGAGCCAGTGCCCTAAAGTCAGTCATCAGAGGTGGCTACTTAATCCTCCCCTCCCCGAAGCAATTCTTGCCACCTCGTACCACTTGCAGGCAGTTAGTGATGTACATTCATCTGCTTTTCGAAAGTATTATAATTTTAAATTAAAATGAACAAAAACTGAATTTCCTGTATTGGTTCTCATTTAATCTTCCTGTGAAAGGAGGTTTTTCTTATTCCAACATGACCGAAGAGGAAATAAATTCTGAGCTATTAGGCAACAACCCGAGATCACAAAACTTGGAAGTGGCAGAGAACAGGTTTGAATACAATTCTTCCAACCCAAAGTATGTATCATTTATGCTGTACCTCATTAATTTTAAATGGGACAACGATTATAAGTGTGGTCATTTTATTTGGTACCAAAACCCACGAAGGGAACAGCAATTTCACATCTTCCATCCAGCCCATCTTGTGGATGGGCTGGGGGATATATACTCACTAAAGAGAATGGTGAGCACTGTCCCTGCCATTACTGTTCTTTCTCTGTTGTATGTATGTATGTGTGTGTGTGACTGTGTGTGTGTGGGAGAGCATATGACCATACAAGGGACGTGGGCCTCGTATATTTGAATTCAGGAATATATGACACGACTCCAAGAATGTAGCTGGGTAGGGTTTTCAGAGATGGTGGGAGAGGAGTAATTCTTTCCAGCATGTGATAAGACTGGCAATAGACCATGAAATATCTTTATGGTGGTACAAAAATAACAAACACCGAGGAAACTAACACTTCATTCATTTGTGAATTTAGTCTGATGCCTATGTATGATTACAAAGCTCAATCCATTGAAAACAGCAAGACTAAAGGACATCAGGCAAAAATCTCCAATACTTAAATATTCAGGTTCTCATAACATCACCTTGCCTGCCAAAGGATGAGGCACATTAACATGTTTTCATACAATAGTATAACAAAGTTAGAATTAATATAAGATATTGGTAATGGTGGTAGAATCTGGGAAGTTAGTTTCAAATTATTTTTCCTCTTCTTTCTAGTTGGTGCATTCAAACATATGTGTAAGTTCATGTATGTTTATGTGTATGTACATACACGCGCGCGCGCACACACACACACACACACACACACACACACAGACACCAGGCTTGAAGGAAAAAATACATTTCAGTTCTAGCATTTTTCATAGACCTATTTTACTCATCCTTAAGAGAAAGGGCAATGGATTGCAGTGCTATTACTCTACTATATAAGGAAATTGGGAGAATGTCTATGCAGTAGATTTGGTAGCTGGAAAGTTTAAGGGTTTGCTGGAGGGTTTTTTTTTTTTTAAGCCAGTATCAGAAGTTGGTTAGAGAAGAAAAATTTTCACAAGTGGGAGTTCTACCTGCTTGTCTCCTAATTGTAATGAATCTGTCAACTTTCTTTCCAGGATTTCAAGACTTTACTCTTCAAAATCATTCTCAGTGTACTCTGAATTGCTATACTTTTAAGCTAACTACTTCTCAAAGTGTTGTTTAAAAACTGACATCTTCAACCACATTTCAGGCTTAGAATATATCTAAATTTGCAAAGTCTCATTGGTTCTTATGAGACTGCTACTTAAAAAAAAGTACACTTGACAGCCAATCTCTTGATAATGATTTGTGCAGAAATTGTGTTCAATTTACTTTATATCAAGATATTTAGGAGAAAATGTGGTCTTCTTTGTAATAAGCTAAAAATAATGATATACTTTATCTTCAACTGAACATGTACATATGTTGTCTAAGCTGTTACATTTAAACAAATTGAAAAACAGTAGGATTCTGGCTATAGTCCATAAAGAAACAAAACTTGCCCAGAATATCATTTTAAGCATTAAAAAATACAATTAACTGTTATTCTCCACAAAGTTCAATCCTACATACAGATTCAGAGTTGTCAACGAGGTACAAGGCATCAAATTATAAAAGCTAATGTCTCAAAAACAGACAGAAAGCTCAGGAAGAAAATAATTATTGCAGTCCAATTTTACATAAAGAAAAAGAGTAAAGAGAAAAGTTAGTTTATATTTCTACAAGTTCCTTTTGAGTTTCTGGGCAATATGCTATTTAAATCGACCCTTATGGCAACAGCACATAAATCATATCCCTAAAATAATTCCTACTGAACATTACATTGAATGCTTATCATGTGCAAAGTGCTGCTAGGTAAAGTACAGTGTTCGGAAATGGCTAAAACATTTTGATCACTTTAAAGGCAGAATACTGACTTTTAAAACACAAAACTAATTGCCATGAACTCTAATAATTTTTGGTGAGTCGTCATCACCAATAGCAGTGATTTTCAAATGTGGTGTTGTTTTTTTAAGCCAGAACCCTGCCTTCAAATTAAACCTTACATTGAAACCTAAAAAATAAATAAAATTGAGGCTATTCATGTAGACCTATTGGTTCCTCCACCTCAGCACCCATCACCACCAAGGACTTCTGAAGGCAAGTTCATGGAGGTCCAGGGTGGTGGTGGGGTCCTTTGAGGACTCCTCAGGCCACTAGAGAATGTGGTCTGAGCTTCACTGGTCTGAAGAGTCTGTACTCCTTAACGTGGCATTTGGGACCCTCTATGCTTTCCTTCTTTATTTCACAGCCTTAGAAGCACACCATCCACTGGCCTCATGACACATCATCAATTCATCAATAATGGAGTGAACAGTGACAGTTCACTGCATGTACTATGTACCATGTTGTTTGCTCCCCAGGCTTTGTTCATGCTGTCCTTCAGCAGGTGATCACTTCATATCCCTCTCTGCTTGACGAGTGCCAAGACATGCCACAACTCTGCACAGTTAGATAGCATCTTAACTCCATATATATGTTCATTTTTTCCCCACCATGCTGGGTGGTTATTATTGTTCATGTAGCCTTCACCCAAATTAACTTGTGAGTAACTCAAGGATAGAAAGTATATTGTATTTATAGTTGTATCCCAGCTTTTAACACAGATCTTGGCACATAATAGGGGCTTAATAAATTTGTTGAGTGAATGAATGAAGATGGATGGATGGATGGATGACATGGCTGATACATTTTCATCAAACCAATGAAAAACATTTATATAAATATGTGTTTGTATATATAGGCACATACTTTTAAAAATGTGGTTAAACACAAAATTTACTGTCTTAACCTTTTGTAAGTGTATAGTTCAATGGCATTAAGTCCATTTACACTGCTGTGCAACCATCACCACCATCCATCTCCAGAACTCTTTTCAATTTGCGAAACAGAAATTCTTGTACATATATACGTTTAAAAAATTCTTAGTAATGCAGCTGAATTATTGAGGATGTGGAATACCCAGCTTCTTCACTTCCCTTTAGCCCCTCACCTGCTAAATATCTCATGCCTTTTCATCCACACTGGGGACGTTCCTTAGTGAGAAATGTGGTAAATGTGGTTGAGACATGTGGTCAATGAAACTCCCAGTTGCTTAGCTTAGCTATTAGCTAGCAGTTTAGGTTGCCTGAAATACATTTTCTGGATTGTATTCCTAAACCCTCATTGATTCCTATTAACATGTATTGTTAGGAGTCAGCTTTCACCCCAAGACTGTTTTGACTTTACTGAAAGCATGACTTTAAAGGAGCAGATGCTTGAGTGTAAAAGAGCCTATATATAACACACATAACTTACATGTGATATCCACGTGATTTTTTTTTTTCGTATTTTAACATTTCTGAACCTAGGACTTGTTCCATATATGATGAGTACATAAAAAGTAGTAGCCTTTCTTCCCCTCCCCCCAAGAAACTAATCATTAAATCTATGGTGCATCTTAAATTCAGTCAGTGGATTAGAGAAATTAGAGAAAGCTGATGCACATTTCAAATCTGTACAAAAGGATTTTAAAAAATGTTTGCATACGATGGTCACATTTTCAATCTTACATTTAGAGGAATATAAATCAAAGTAAAATGACTTGAAAGGAGGCTGGTAGTAGACAGCAGGCTACCCACATACCAGGCCAAGATCCAATGCTAACTGCTACCTTGTAAAAGTCTCTCCATTGCTCTGGCCTCAGATTCCCCGTGTGTAAACTACATGAGGTCAAGGGCCTTCTTCCTGGACCAACATTCCATAGCTCTCTGACGTTAGAGGCCTCATGGAGGAAAGAGGTAAAGCACCAAGCAGTCTAATTTGCATGGTCCAGCACTAGGTACAAGGAAGTGCCCAGCTCTTCCGTGTTAGCTCTCCTATGCCCATTATTGTAGCTCTGGTTCTAATTTCCAACTTGGATCATTGTCACTGTTTCGACTTCACAGCAGCTAATTACACACTCTTTTCAGGGAACGGAGACCTCTGAGCAAGGGGCCAAAACCCAGCCGGACACTATCTGAAATTCTCCCTCTCGGCTATGGTCGGCCTAGATACCTAGAGGCACATGAGGTAGTCAATCAGTCCTTGACTGAAAGAAGTCACCACATTGGTAGTCCAGATATCAAGCTTTCTGATGAATCAGTATGCCCATCACTTGTCAAGTTTAACCAGCCAGCACCAAACCCAGTCTTTGTTTGATCAAGAAATAAGTAAGCAGCATGAAAAAGGTCCCTATCAGGTGTGCCTAGGGTGCTGGTATCAGTACTATTTTTGAGTATTTTACCATTAGGTCAGGCTGGATATTCCAAACCTTAAAAAGTTAGTAAGGGAAGAACCCATGTAGGCTTTATATGAGAGGATACATGCACTGGCAGCTACTAAAATAGAAAGTTAAATACAGCAATGAGATACTGAAATTTCCCTTCTAAAAAAAGGGGTTGGGGGTAATATGAACACAAGCCGGATTTGCTAAAAAAAAAAAAAAAAAAAAAAAAAAAAGGCAGTCTTTGTTCCTTAACAAAATGGTAGTTGACTCTTTATAGAGACTTAAATTTCCAGAATTTAATATAACTGACCCATGTATATTGTCCCAAGGCCCCTATTCCATGCTCAGGAAGAACTAACAGTGTAAAGAAAGCAAATTAGGGTCTCAGTGATAACTTGATATGATTGAGAACACACGCTATCATGCTTCTGTCTTTTCAATATTTAAGTCATCTTAAGTGTTGCTTCATTTGCCAGACTAAGTGTTATAAAAATCTCTACTTTCTCAGAAACGCCTCCCATTCCCAGGAATGGTGAATGATGTTACAATGAACAGCACACTGTCTCATTTCCTCCCATAAGAAATAATCCTCTTTTTCTGATTTTCGTTTTTACTTCGCCTGTGGGACAGTGCCCACTCCCAGGCTGAGAGCATCATGATTTTGCTAGAAAACTGACCAATATTCTTGGCATCAAGATTTACTATAAGCTGAGTTACACGGGAATGGAAGAACATCAAAAGTCCTGGGAATACGAGAAATATCTCTAGGGTGACCCAGAAGTTTGGCACTTTAGCTGGAGACTTGTTTTCATTCGTTCTCAGGCTGTGATTCACCATTTGGTTAACACAGAGCAGGCAGTAGCATTTCATGTTCATCATTTTATTAAGCACCGCATCAGATGAAGAAAGTGTTTTAAGGAGAATGGTCATTTGGGGCTAATAATTTTTCTCTACTATGATTTTATTTAATACTTTTACATGAACAAAACTTATGCCCCCATTATCTCCCTTTTTTCTTTATTTCCAGAAAATAAGACATTCAGACCACCAAGCAGTAAGTAGTTCAGAAAAAGATGATTTTCGTTTTAATTATCTCCTCACTCCATATTTAATGGTAGCTAAGACATTTAAATTCTCTTGGAAACAGAGAATCCATTTATATGCTGAGTTCAAAAACATGAGTGTCTTATTCAGAAGTGATAGGAGGATTGATGAGTTAATGTTGGTAAATCACTTTGCGATTCCCAGGTCAAAAATGTGAAATAAACATGATCATTATTGGTTTCAGTAGAGTCTCAATGATGAACTGTGGTCCAGTGGGGCCTAATTAGGATACAAAAGCTCATAACTTCGAGGCAAGAGGAAAAAATTTTTGCAGTACTTACTTTCACTTAATTCTCTTCTATGCTAAGAGAGTAAAGGGAATGTTCATAATTATTGTTAACATCATTTAACAGCAGGTACTAGGTTGATACAGGTAAAAATAAACCAAAGGATGTATGGATGTATAACTATGGAAGGATGGATGTCTAGACAAATGGTCAGCTCACAACCAAATACATATAGTCCTCCATGTTATATATTAAGGCTGCTTCTTTAGAAGGCTGTCTTCCTTATCCAATTTACCTATGTAGAAATAGATCATCACGTTTTGAGTCTTAGAATAGAATAGATTTCATTACCGAATCAAATTTTTGAGGTTTTTAGTTAGGAACTTTCAATATGGATTTGTCCAATTTTTGAGATAATGAAAATCTTTTTGGTTTAATATTTGTTGCTAGTTTCCTTTGGTTGACAAACTGATAAAGATTTTTTCCATTATATTCACACAGAAATTCTCTGAACTATAGAAGGTGCTTGGAATTAATAAATTTCATTAGTGGATTGAATGACATAAAATCGATGAACGGATGGGTAAGAGGCATCACCCAGTCGTAGCTTTGCAAGGTCAGAAGGAACCTTGAAAAGTTTTGCATACCTCTAGGAAAGACTAAACTTCAAACATGCGGGACAAGTATCTTTCTTAAAATGGGCTCAATCGCTGTTTCAGTGTTTGCCTTTTCCTGTATGGAAACTCTTCCTAATACGTAAGGTCTCTAAAATCAGGTTTATAATTTATCATGTAAGGCTGATATAAGGTAGGGTTTTCCCCAAAAGCACCCATCAGAAAAGACTGAGTTCCCTTAATTTCTGAGTCCTTATAAAGCTTATATCATGTGTTGCACTCTTAAAGATTTTATTTTATTCAACAAAGAACTCTTTATGAAAAACATTCTCTTGAAACCATCTCAAACAATGCTAGTTTTGCATGCTTGTAAGTCACCTAACAGAATTGTTTTGTTTTGTTTTAAGAGAGAAAATAAATTTAACTAGTGATTATTCTTGAGAGTATGACTCTACAGTTGCGAACACTAGATGCCACAATAATTTTTTTTTTTTTTTAATGCTTACAGCACCTGGTCTTCCTAGGTGGTCTCCCATTCAAGTAATAACCAGGCCAAACCCTGCTTAGCTTCCGAGATCAGACATCGGGCTTGTTCAGGATGGCATGGCCATAGATCATAATAAATTTTTAAAAGCATTTTAAAGATTGGTTTTAAAAGCAACACAGTAAGTGGTTAACTTGTACAGTTCATGAATACATACTCACAGGAAAAATAAAGAAAAAAATCTAATATTTTTGGTATTCATATTGCTACAATAATGGTGCCCAATATATCATGCTCACAGGAACTGTGGGACATGTGATTTGTTTGGGCCACTAAGGTATTAAAAGTGTAATCAACAGATATAGGAATGAATACTTGCAGTTGTCACACACAGATCCAAAACTATATCCTATCTATTCTCTATTCTTCTTGTGCTAATATTAGTCATGTTATCTGTCCCGTCATTTCTTGTCTGGAAAATGACATCACTCCCCACTCTAGTCTATCCTGTATATGTGTGCTAAATAATCTTCCTAAATTGCAGCTTCAATCAATTTACCTTCGTATTTCAAAATTTCTTATTGCTGGCTCCTCTTTGCTTCCTGAATTAAGGCCAGAGTTTTCATCCTAGACTGTCCAACAGTCCACAATATGACATCAACCTACCTTTCCAACTGTACCTCACACTTTCTCCATCACAGGCGAACAGCCTACTTCTTATTCGCAGATATACTCTTTGTTTTCCAGAATCTGTGCTTTTTCTGTGCTTTCGCCACACCTACCCATTCCTCTTGCACACTAACCCAAACCTCAAGTCCAATTTCAAAATAACCTTCTCCATGAAAATTTTCCAGATCTTTCAAAACAGAAGTGATCACTTCTATCTTTAACTCTCCGAAGCATGTTTTTTTACTTTTATCACACATTTTATCACATTCTGTCTTATGCCATAATTACTTGTATTCTTTTTCCAGTCTTTTCAGATCATAAGATTTCTTGAGGACACAGACTGTGTCACCTATCGCCTTGTTACTCAAGTATTTTGTTAATCAAAGTGTGGTCCTCTGACCAACGACTCTGGCACCGCCTGGGAGCTCCTTAGAAAAGCAGAACCTTGGGCCCCACCTCAGATCTACAGAATCAGAACCTGCATCTTAACAAGACCCCTAGGTGATTCTATGTATTTGATCAAGCTCGGGTAGCCTTTCATTTACTACTTAACTGGCTGGACTGACTAGGAAAACAAAATGTCAAAAACAAAACATAATTTACATGATTCCTTCAAAGATTATTGTGAGTGAATAATGCTTTACTCTACAAAACTATATTAAAGTTATACAGACAGCAGAAGGTTAACTATATCAGCCTCTGAGTGAGGAAAACAAATTCTACCTTGGCCAGCTGAAAATAGCTGAGAGGATTTTGTAGTTTTATGAAACTTATCTATCTATGAGTGCGGAGCCAGCAGAGGGCATGCCCGCTATTGCCAAGAGTATAATTCTCCTCCTTTAATGAGTGGATTGGCTGTGCAAATATTTACATCAAAGTTTTGAAAAGTCTTCTGTCACTGACTTATAATACAGATGTGCAAAGGATGTAAGATTTATCCTAATTTGATGCAATAATAGCACTACTTTATCTGTTCTGTAACAAAGCTTTTCTTTTTTTTTCTATGTGATAGATAAATCATAGTGAGGAAATACAGGCTTGTATGACACGTACTCAACTACTGTGAAGTAGGTGCTTTATTTAGTTAGGGATGAGAAATAGTGCAGATCAGGAAAGGCCCTCTTAAAGGGCACCATGCTGGCCACTAGAGGGCACTAACATGTGAGTAAAATTATCCCGATTTTCATAATCCAAACAAAAGGTATTTTGCATGTGAATTAACAGGGAAAGTGCTTCAATCTTATACTCCACTTAATAAATGGACAAAGAGCTAACAACTTCAGTGGTGTGGAATTATACCCAACCCCCTTCGTCTTTTAACACAATAGACATTAAAGTGAATAAGATTGAGTCTTAGCATATTATAGGACTAGGGGGTGACAGATGACATTGCCGTCAGCTTGCTTGATTTCCATTATTCAGAAGTCTAGGACCTTCCACTGTATCCTTCTCCCTCAGGACCACCCAAACAACAAAGAAATCCTGAAACTTCTACCTTCTCGTCCAGACTGCTTACTAATGTTTTCAGAAGTTCAAATTGATAATATATCTACTGCAAAAGTATCCTTCAGGGATCAGGAGAAAGAGAAGTGAGGTTGGGTAGGACTAGAGAAAGCAGTATTCACTCTGAGGAGGATCAGTGGCGAGTGAGAATGGTCACATCTCCGGCCACGTCACTGCCTTCGTGGTTATCCCACAACCATTGGAACTCCCAGGCGGTGTGACTGCCTTCTGCACCTCAGCTAGGAGGGTGAGACTAACCTCGCTCCCGCATCCTTCTCCTCACCTGGTCCCTCTAATCTTTGCGGAGACTCAGGGGTTTAATTACCAGGCAGGCTGCTCTGAGGCAGCCAGGTGTTAGCTGGCAGGAGAACACACGAGAGCCTCCCCCTCCACTCAGCCTCACAGCAATGAAGACATTATTACTCTCAAAGACAGCTCCTCGGAAGTTCTGCCACCACGGCTGATACGAAAGGTTTTACCATGGAGTTTTCATACATAGTCCTCTTTCCTCAGAAAGCACCATTTGTTTGAGTATCTGTAAATAACTCCTGCAGAAGACACAATTTGCTCTAATGTTTTAGAGCTATGGAATTTATTATGATCACAGAACCAGGAAATAGCTAAACCTGGAAACAGGAACATGTCAAATCACCTCCCCACTCTAAGAAATGCATCTTAAATGAAAAGCAAAGTAATCGTTTTGTTTAGTGTTCTCTCTCAATTAGGAAGCTGTACTCTAAGGATGTCAGCATACATATTTTTCCAATACTAAATTTAAAAAAAAACAATATTTCCAAATTCTAAACATTTAAAAGCACTCTTTAAAAATAAAAAGAAATAAGAACACAAGTATTTTTTTTTTCCTGCCAATATGTCAAGAAGCAAAGAGGAATAGAATGGGCGGAGGAAAGCATATGGCCCTGCGATCTGCTTTCTCAAAGAGTTCTGCCCACAGGTTTTCAGACAGCAACAGCAACAAGCATGCCCTCCCTCCCATCCCCTGCTAGTCGGGGTTAGCGCCAAAGCCGAAAGCAGCAGCAACAGTGGAGTACACATTAAAATAGGGACAGGATGAGTGGCTTAGACCCTCTGCCCACCACTACCCCTACCTAACCAGAAACAAGCAACAAACATTTCTTTCTAGAAATTTGTTACTGGCTGTGATCACATGTCCTCCTTGCACTCAGGTTTCTTTTGACCAAATATTACGTAGCAAGATGTGGCTGAGAGGCCTCTGGGACTCACCACTGAAACAGAGGCTTTGTAAGTAAAATATCTGTTAGATATCTGTTCTTTTAGTGCCAGCACATTTCGAAAGTTCAGCCAATGGCTAGGGAAATGTTTGGGACATTCAGAGTCTCCTCTCTGCCAACAGAACTAATCTCACATATGAATTTTTCAGTTCCTGAGTTGAGAGGACAGATTAAATACCGGCATCATGTTTACCTTCATTAAAGAGTGAACGTGCTTTCAAACAAAATCCAACAGGAGAGATTACTGTTCGTGCTAATGGAAAGTGATCAAAAGCCCAAGATGCTTTGGTTAGCTTACTCTGAAACCTGTTCCTGCTTTAGTTTCTATACAAAGTACATCAAAAGAATATAGATGTCACTGGAGACTCAAAATGTTTAAAGTTTCTAGTACTGGTGAGAAACTACTTGAAACTATAGAAGATACGGGAACAAAACGTTAAAGTGAACCTTCTCCCTGCAACATGACACATAACAATCTGCAAATAGTTTAGCCTTTCTGTTTAAACACATACCCCTCCCCCATCCAGAAATGACAGAGCCTTCTAATCATCTTGTGATTTCAAAGGACTCTGACTTCAAATCAACCTAATAAACTGTGGTGATTTTACGGGCATGTAAGAGGGCTTGAAATGATCAGGAATGTCAAGTGTCCTTCCACGTCCAGTTAGGTGCTCTGCCTCGGTCGGTTTGAACAAGGGCTAAGGCAAGAAGAAAGAGGTAAAACATATGCTGAGCAAAGCACAGCAGCTAAATATGAAACATAAGCTGGAAGCACTACGTGTGAATCAATATGGAGAGTGGAGTTCATAGACAGAAAGAGCAGCTTTCAGAGATCAGCGCTTGCTGTTCATGTGCCAGCTGGGATAAGTAGGAGGGTCACCCACCAAGGGCAGAGTCAGAAGGGTCAAGGACATTTGAGGGAAAGAAACAGTGACACCAAAGGTCTCCCACTTTATTGTGCTTTCTGCGCCCTTGGCCATAGCTCCTGCTTCCCAACTCTATATGGAAAGCAGAGAAGGCTGGATGTTAGGAGTTCTCTTCTACCCCAGGAGCACTTCTCCAGCTCCGGCCTGTACTCAGGGAAAAGAGATCTGGGGCTGATGGACTCCTGAACTCCTGAGCTCAGGCACTCACTGCGATTCCTTGGAGCAACGAGTTGCTATATGTGAGGTGCACAACTTAAGCTTCTCTCATTAGACTGTCCTCTGCCGCTAAAGATCGACACCTATGACAAGTGACATGACTAGCCGCAGGAATACAATGGGAATGCAATACGTGCTTCCTGTCTCCCACCTAACAGCATTCTTTCTCTGTTCTCTCAAATCAAAACTGGCTCTCTCCCGTCAGACCAAAAAGACTGAGAAAGCAGTGTGCAGTGGCCTTGTGAAGCTCAGAAAAATTGTCACCTTGCAAAAATTCAACCAACCAGCAAAACATTACCACTCATTTCCCAGAGCCATGGGGCACCTGTATGTAATAGCCAGGCAGGCCAGCAGGAGTGAGACCCCTCACAGCATGGACAGGGAGCCCTCTCTTAATAGGGGCTAGATATGGCAACCACACATTTAATTTTACTTTTTTTGCCCACATTTAAATCGTTTTATCTCTATTAGAAGGCCAGGATGGAAATGAAATTTCAGCCTTGACAATTTTGCTGCTAGTTTAAGGTTTGCTCCTAAACATGGGCATGGGGTGGGGAGTGGAGTCGGGGGGCGGGTAGGGGCGGGTAGGGGAAGTAAGAGATAGGTGGGAAGGTTGGGATCGAGACAATGCTATTACTCGAAGTCAGCTCGCCTTGGTCTAAGGCTATCCCCTCATTCTACCTGAGAAGTCTCAACTCAGAATGACACCGTTACTAAAATAAGCTAAAAAATACATAGATCATAGGACATCATCAACAGCCAACAGGGCTCAAAAATTCCCTTATCTCCAACTCCTCCCTTTGTTCCTTATGTTCAAACAGTCACTCTGTTTTGATCAACACTTTCTTTGTAGTGTCTCCCACCTCTGTCCCTTTATAATGCCCCACACAGCAGTTTTCAAAGTCTTATCTCCTTCTGCCTACAATAACTTCCTAACTGAGGGCCCCATCTCTGGTTTTCTCCCCATCATCTCGTGAGCCATGAACACAGTTGTAAATTAATCTCACTGAAACACAGTTGGTCACATCACCAACTTGCTGAAAAATCTCCAGTGATTATCAAGCCGCAGTTTAGGACCTTCTCCACAATGCCCTGTCCACATTTACACAGTGACAGGCACAGCCCTCAGACCTTTCTCTCCCCACCGCTACCACCCAAAACCAGAAATAAACAAGTACCATTTTCTAGGATTTGTTAGGGCTGTGATCAGGGGTCTTCCTTGCGCTCAGGTTTCTTTTGACTAAATATTACATAGCAAGATGTGGTTGAGAGGCCCAGTTGTTTGGTCTGACACATGTGGTATGACCCTAACCTACTTTTCCACTGTAATATTCCACTGTCTCTCTATCAACTCTCCACTCTCCATGTTGGCTCGCACATAGAGCTTCCAACTTATTTTTCACATTCAGCTGTTAGGCTTTGCTCAGCATGTTTTGCTCATGTCTGGAACCCTTTCTCCATGGATCTGGAGTAGATGCTGCCTGGTCACCAAGACTCCAGGGTGTGAGACAGCAGGTGAAAATCTAAGAGAACCTGATCCAGGTAAGAGATTGTACATTCAGTGACATACATCTAGGTTGGAATCACAGCAGCACGCTGGACAGGTTAACTTCTCCTTGATTAAGTTTCTTAATTTTTACATGAGGATACTACTCTACCTCGTTCAGAAGGAACAAGGCTAGAAAGCCAGACTGGCACCAGATAACACATGAAGCGGGAAGTCAAGCTGAGGACTGTTGGACAGTGATGTGGCTAGTACAGGGCTGAAGTCTGGAGGGCTGGGACTTTCGCATGAGCTTAATCACCAATTAAACTGGATCTAATCTGTCCATATCTTTATAACTTTTCCATTCATCATCACTTATTAATGTTAGCTATGTTATTATTTCTTACTAATGCTTTTTAAATGTTAGTAAATATCTTTGAGCTGGACCTGATTTTTCTATGTCAGGGCTTCGGGGCTCTCATGCACATTACTGCAATAAACACTATCAGGAATAAGTGACAATTCATTCCTATGTTCACTCATGCTTTCACCCTTCAAATATTCACTGAGCGCTACTGTGTGCTGGATGGGGGAAAATCAGCAATGAGAGAGAGGACTGGAATGATATGAGCTATATAAAAGGCTACATGCAACGTCTAAGACATAGCAGGTGACAGGGGTCCCTCCCAGAACAAAGCTTTGAAGCATTAAATTGCTAGTGCAGTTCTCCAGTTTTTCTCTCCTCCCCTGTGATCATGAAGGAGGCCTCTAGATGGTAGGATAGAAAGATCAAAGCAGTCTGCATCCCAGAGCTATGCATGGTGGACAGTAGTTCTGGAGAGACAGCAGATCCACAGCAGACACTGTATGAGTGAGAAACAAACTTTTATTTTTTTTTAATCTCCCTGAGTATTTAGGGTTGACCTTTCTATACTATAGCATAAGCCGATTCTATCTTGACTAACGTAATAGCTTCATTTTCTCAAATAATCACCATTTGGCAATTAATCATGATACTAATGCCTCGTGGCAGGGCTCATATTTATTGTCCTTTATTTCTTTTAACTTCCTTAACTTTACTCATAATCATGCTTTGCCTCTTCAACTAGGCTAGAGCCTCTTGAATATAGGCTTATACTCATAGGGCTCTCCTCTTCACCCTCTATTTCACATCCCCCTACCTCCCATTTCCCCCCAAATTTAGAAGTGAGCCTTACACAAAGCCACTTTTAACTCAAAACTGATAATATAGTATTTTCCCACTAGGAAATAATTCCAAAAATATAATGACAGTTATTTTTTTTCATTAACCAATACCACTTTGCTGGCATGGATAGTTAGGAATTAAGTGCAATAACTACAAAAAGACTTTAGGGGTTTGTCTGTGGATGAAACTTCAGTCATGGCCTCAGGATTCTATGCCAACCATGGGTAATCATAGGTTGGCTTGGTGATCATTTCTTACTCACTTATATATGTTGCTCTCAATGTCTGTGGCCCTATTTAGTGATACAGGTCTGGGCTTCTAGGATTCTCATTCATTCATCTGTTCATTTATACAATCATTCTCTGAGAATTAGCAGAGAATAACGGTTATGGAATCAGACCAGTTGTGAGACCAAAAGCCAGTCACTTAATCTCCTTATGCCCCCAGTTTCCATACCTGTAAAGGGAGAGTTAAAAATGTATCTTGTAAGGTTGTTGTGATAATTTTACAAGTTAATGTATGTAAGATACTTGCAAAGCTACCTTAAGTACAGTTGACCCTTGAACAAAATAGTTTTGAACTGTGTGAGTCCACTTATACATGCATTTTTTTCAATAAATACTGTAAATGTATTTTTTCTTCTTTATGACTTTCTTAACAACATTTTCTTTTCTCTAGCTTGCTTTATTGTAAGGTCAGAGTATATAATACACATACCATACAAAATCTGTGTTAATGGACTGTTTATGCTATTGCTAAGGCTTCCGGTCAACAGTAGGCTATTAGTAGTTAAGTTGTTGGGGAGTCAAAAGTTATACATAAATTTTCGCCTGCATTGGGGTGGGGGAGGTCGGTGTCTCTATCTCCTGCATAGTTCAGGGCTCAATTGTACTAATATACAGCAATACCAGGCATGTTGTAAGTACTTAGAATGCTAATGTTACTGTTAACTGAGTACCTACTACATGGCAGATATTAGAGAAACAAGAATGACTAAGAAGCTGCCCAATTCCTAAGGAGTTTACTATCTCATAAGGGTGATAAATATATGAGCAAATAAGTGAATTGAAGTGTTACAGAGCCACAGCCTGAAAGAAAGAGAAAATACACAGCAGACGCAGACAGGCACACACAGATGCACGTTCACACACACACACGTGCATGACTACTGGTAACTGGTGAGTTACAAACAAGAAGGTGCTCCTTCTCTTTGGGAAGGGAAGCCGGAAAAGGCTCCAGGGAGAATGTCATAGCCAAATTGAGTCTTAAGCTATAAACAGATGCTTGCGAGGAGGAATGGCAATTGCCAGGATGTCCGGGCCATTAAAGAGTGTGAGAAGAGGCATAGAACAATACTTATTTCATTTACTCATTCAATAAATATTTATCAAATGCCACCTATGTGCTTGGCACAGTTTTAAGTACCAAGACACAGCAATAAGTAATACTGATGAGGTTTTTGCTTTCACTGAGCTAACATTCTAATAGAGGAGACTAACAATAAACCAGTAAACAAATAAATAAAGCAAAGACCTACGAAGAAAATAGTGGGTAAGACGGCTAGAGCGAGACTAGTGAGTAGTTTGCCCGACCAGAGAATAGAGAGTGAGAGATGTAAGAAGAGGCAGAGGGAAACACCACGCCCCACCCTCTGTTTCCTATGCAGAGGACTTTCCCTAACCTCTCCTGGCCTCTTAATCCATCCACCTTTCCTTCTCCAGGATGTGGAGTGAACTGCGGGCTGGAAGCTAGAGGCAGCGTGATGGCCCAGGCACCCCCTCTTGGCTAACATTAACTCCACTGGGTACAGCTAATCTACCACTGGGCAGAGTTAGAATTTTAAGCACCGAGGGGAGGGGAGGGGTGTTTTGGTCTCTTTCTCCTTCTTTCTTCACACAGAGACTCGCTCGCAAACTCAAAACTTTCCTGCAGGTAAACTGTTATCTGGCGCAGACTGGGGAATAGAGAGGCAGGCAGCCTGTTTTTGCTCTCAACCTAAGATATAATTTCTAACTCAGTTAACTGTTATCAGTTAAAAAGATGCATCTTGGCCTTTATCTACCTCATTACGCTTGTCTTATTTCTCAGTTGGCTTAGAACTCGGGAAGGGAAGAGAACTCTTAAGATAAAAGTTTTTTATACAATAAAGCCTTCCTTCCTCCAACAGAGACCTCAAAACTAAATTAGGAACCACTATCCTAATCTGTCAAACCTGTCACCTTAACGAAAAATTCTTCGAATCTCTTACTTAAGAGCTCCAAAGACATTGCTAGGTACTCGACTGAAAAGTCTGGCCCAAATAGCATATTAAGGTGAAATTCACTAGAAGTAGCAAAATCTTGTAGGGTGGGGTAGGAAAAAGAATGGTTTTGGTGCCAGCATAAAACTCTGGGTACAAAGTTCATGGTCGGTAGCCACAAAGAGGAAGATGAGGAAATGTGAAGTCTTTAGATATTCTTACCTTGTGATTTCATATCTACATGTTTTTTAAAAACATGCTAGAAAAATAATTTCTTGAATTTATCTTTTCGCTGAAGAATTTAAAAGCATTTTCAATATATTTACACACTTGTTCTACACCTTCATTACGAGATAGGGTAGGACTATAATGTTATCAATGAAGAAATATTGATGGCATGGTTATTATCTACAGGGCTGAGTTCTGAGCATTAGAGAAAAAAAAAAAGAAGAAAAAGAATGAGATAGATGGTTCCTGACCCTTGAAGGCCTTACCGTACACTTAGAAAGACTGCTCAGGCTCCCAAGGCATAGTATTAAAACAACAACAACAACAAAAAATCCAAGACAAGTGTCAAATAGATGGCAAAGACTTTTAAAAATGCTTCAGGAGTTCATGTGGGAAAAACACCTGTTGAAATCAAGAGTGATTACGATAGTTTTACGGAAGATTTTATAGATGCAGAAACATCAGAAAAATGTTAAAATCTCAACTACACACACTGGAGCAACTACACTTAGAAACTGCACCTCTGGTAGAAGCTCCCAGCAGATATGCAATGTGTGTGTTGTACTTCTTTGTGCAGCCCTGCAGTGCCTGGCATTGCACTCTAAACTGGTAGGTGTCTCCTGAATCAGTGTGACACACTTAATGGGTACCCTGTTTCCCGATTTCACACTGCTCCATTTCACTGCTCACATTCCAGCCAGGAGCTGCTGACCGCACTATACAGGAAATGCTCTACCCACTGTGCCATTCTCACAGAGCTGCTCTGCCACAGGGATGATGAAAAGCACAGACTCTCCACCTACTTTCATTCGCTAAGGTTCTGCCAGCTCTGCTGGCACAATCAGAGGCCTGCAGAATTTTACTACAGACATTGCCTTCTCTCTCATCAAGTCCCAAGGCTTGATGGGGACAGGAGGCAAGTGTTAATAGCAGGACAGATTACGAAGTCTACATTCTCTACAGGAGAAGAAAGGCAGGCCAGGATAAGGTGGGAAATAAAAGGAGGCACCAGGGCTATGCTCATCCTGCCCAGGCAATACTGGCTGCCGCATTCATTATATTTTTTCTGGCTGCACAGACATGTTGCTATGGAACTGATACATGCCACTGCTACCTGGCCTCCAGCAAATAAAACCTCGGCGCTGGCCACAGCCTTTCCCTAGAGTTCCCTTAAAGGGATACTATCGATGGTGAGCATAGTTCCAGCTAAATAACAACAGCAGTATTGTTCCAGGGTCCAGCCCCGCCACATACCATAAAATGGAGCGCAGGGACTTGTGTTTTACTAAGTACACATGTGTGTGGCATGTGGACCTACATGGTATAAACCCAAAGTGTGGGACCAGTCTCGGAGCTGCTTTTAAGTAAGAAACTCATGGTTTCAGTTTATGTTTAGCTACCCCTCTTCCCCCACCAACTGGTAGAAGCAACCAGCTCATCCTGTTTTGGGTAATGATTTGAAGCCTCCTGACCGTCAACTTCAAACGACTTATGACCCCCAGCAGATTACCAAAGTAGCCACAGGTGGTCGGCGTCAGTTCAGGTGGTAGCATTTTATCCCTTTATCATTTCTAGCCTCATTCAAAGTAGGCACAGAATCTGGTACTTCCCCACTGGCCCTTATTTGTCCTCTATTTTATTCTTATCGACCTCTTGATTCCACAGAGACCCTTAACTTCCCCCAGAGAGCAGCAGATCTCAACATCCTACGTTATCCTGTGCTGTGCTCTGGGGATAAACCTTTTGGGCTTTTCTGGGATGAGATGGGGAAATGAAAACCCTCAAGTTTACACTTCCATTGAATGCACATTCACGCATACCAAACATCTAGGGACAGGAGAGATCAATATGAGAGTAACAAGCAGGCAATCTTTCAGTGAACCAGCAATCCTTGTTCTCATTTCCATTCAGGACACTGGTGGAAAGCTGACTATCTCTGTACTCTGATAAGGAGACACATCAAGTCCCTTAAAAATGACTCCAATTATGGTAGAAAAGAAGCTTCCATTTGTTGATAAAGTGATTAAGTTAATGAGTAGGATAAAATAATGGTCACAGGCTCTCAGAACTACACTTCAACCAATCTCTAGATGAGATGAAATGTTTTGGAAATAAGTGCACTTAGCTAATCAACCTAAATGAACACAATCCAGAGCCATGTCTAGCACACGCACCCTTGAAAAAAACCACACACAAATCCACCTTCTGGGATTCCAATGGAGAACTGTATTCTCACACTTCTTTCCATCATACCCACAAGTGAATTCTCATGTAAAAAACAGGGTAACTTTTTTTTCTTTTTAAATGAAGAAATGTTCTTCTGAAAGTCTTTATGACAGTAGGCCAAATTCATACTGCATGATAAGAAATCCATTAAGCATTACTCTGCGGGTGCAGACAGCCATGAGTGGGGGCTTGCAGGTCTGCAGCTGGCCAATGCACACCTGCAGGTGCACCTCAGCTTCTAGCTGCAACACAGATGTATCACCGAGTCTCAGCACATGATGTGGCATTGCAAATGCAGTGGTTTGGTAAGGGTGCAAAGGAAAATCTGCCATCGCAGATGAGGTGCATAACAGAAGTGCTCTGGGTACATCTGCTCCACAGACCTCTCTTAGTAGTAGGCAAGTATAAGTCCTAGAAAGTTAAACAGCTAAACAGCTAAACAGCATCATTCCTAACACTTGTCTTAGAGAGATGTTATCATTATTTTATTGGTATTATATCAGGTCCAACCACCTAGAACTCTGTATCTTCAGAAGGAATTGGGATTCAAAAGACAGTTCTATGTTGGGACAGCAGGGGATGGAGGGATGAAGAGACCACGCAGCTGAGAATCAAATGCCTGTCTCATAATTTCCAGCTCTGCTGCTATCTGAGAAGCCCCCAGACCAGGGATGTGAAACACTCTGGGCCTCAGCGCCTGTCTGAGCACAGGGGCTTTGCCAGATGAGCTCCAAGGTCCCATTTAGTGCTCACGTCCTGTTACTCTCTTATGGCATTCATGAAACAAGTTCATGCATGATGCATGCGTCATGTGAACAAAACACATGGTTTCTCCTTGCCCACGGCCGTATTTCTGGGCATCAGTCACTGAAAAAAAAGAAACTTCCTCTGTCATCCTCTCTGCAAGTCTGACAAGGTAACAGCAGTGATGGTAACAACTCATAAGAGGCAACACGTGTGAACAGCAAAAAGAAATGGCAGAAAAATACAAGAGGGAAACCTTCCCCTCTGAAGGGAGATGTGATAAGTAGAAAGAACATCTTGGTTCTAAGTGAGAGAGAACTTCTAGAGAATTTGTGCTAGCAAGCACTTTTTCTTAGGGTATCACAGTAATTGGATGAAATTTTGATGTAGATAAAGATATATAAAAGAAGCCAAGGATCACTTACCCTATGAAAACAGCAGATTGGTTTCTCTGGACCCAAAAAACGAACTAATTTCTTTGGAAAACTGGAAAAGAAAAAGATTTAAACAACATTAAATCCATTCCTTAAACCAGCACAGGTACTCAGGCCTGGAGATTATGAGGAATTCTAGCACCTGGGTCTTCGGCACTTACCAGGGGCACAGTACATGTTTGAAGAATGGTGGATGTACAATGGTGTGGCTGACTACATGAATTTTTTAAAAGAGCTTTGAACAATCAATATGTAGAAAATAATCATATGCATGAGTCCTTTATCACGAGATATGTGAAACTTATGACAAAGAAATGTATATTATGGTGCCTGAGAAGTCATTTTTAGGTGGATCTTTCAAAATGTCACATCTGCACTGCCATCATGGGACTAAATGAAGTTGTCTCAATAAGTAACCACAGTACCCCATTACTGCACTTTGCCCCTTCCCAAATGGTACACTCACAACTCCATTCACACCCCACTGAAGTCAATGACCCCATAGGGATCCGTAATTGAGCTCAGATGGGAATGTAGACTTGCCAGATAGGTACTGGGGGCCACATATCAGGCCGACTGAGTAATCCCGTGAGGAAGCCACGGTGTCTGAGATAAAGTGTGGGAAAGAACCGAGATGATGTGAGTGTTGGAAAAGGAAGCCTAAAAGACAAAGGGAGATAAGGGAGTGACAGCAACGGACCGCGTAATCGACATCACATAAGGAACTAAGCTCAAGATCCAAGTTTTTAAAAATTTCCAGAGACTGTTTTAATGACGCCTTTGCAGGTTTAGGAGAGGATATAAAGCAAAGTTAGTCTAGCTCCTGAAACAGGCAATTTTCACATGATCCCAGAGCATTTGGGATTAAGCCTGACAGCTATAAAGAGGCCATTGACTTTTCTTCCCTTTCTCTAAAAAGAAGAGAGCTCTGGCCACTAGGGCAGGATGGAGCGTCTCCTCTTCAGGACGTCCACTGGTGGTGAATTCCCAGACTCAGTTTCTCAGAATCTGAAGGGCATGCCTCAGTTCCAGAAAGAAGTCACCAGCTTTACCGTCAGCCTATGCTAGGAGAGGTGGGGGCTTCTGAGATGATGAGATTCTGACTCTTGAGAAGTTTATACTCTAATTGAAAACACTACGGGGAAACAACACAAGCAGTGAAAGACAGTACACGCTGCTACGATCTCTGAGCACCTTCTTTTAAAAGCAACACTTTATAATCCACTCACATACATTAACCTTTTCATCCTAATGGCAGACGAGATGTCTACACTAAGAATCACAAAGACCACAAAGCTGATATCGGAGGAAGACCTGACTCTGAATCTCAGCTCGGTCACATATCAGCTGTGTGATTCAAGTTATATAAACTCTCTGAACCTTTTCCTCATTTGCATAATGGCAGTAATAATACTCACTTCATATAATGTCTCAAGTTCCTAGTGCAGAGCTTGGCAGGTAGAAGAGACTTAATAAAAAGAAAAAGCTTTAATGCCATGTGGCATGACATGTCTACATATCTGTAACACTAGAGAAGGGAGACACAGGAAAGAGTTCTATAATTTCATAATTTATCAAAATGTCAGTACTTCTATTCTTTTTCCTCAACTCACAATATTAGGTGAGACAAATGAGAAAAGTAAAACTGTTCACTGTGAAAAATTAGATAATATAGATGGTATGGGGGGGCAAATAATACACATCAACAAAAGTCCCACTAATAAAAAAATTTTGGCTTATGTGGTTCCAGGCTCTCTCCTGCGCTCAAGCACACAGAGGATGTTATATGTATACTTAAATAGATAAAATGATAGTATTCATATTGTTTTGTAGTCTGATAACGTTTTACTTGTTATATTGTAAACCTCTTTTGATATCAATACATCTATCCCTAACAATTCTTAAGGATTGCAAGAGTATTGCATTGAAAGAAGGAATCACTAAATATATATTTGTTGAATTTACAGAATCTACCAAAGCGACCCACATTTATGAGAAATGACTACACGTGAGGTAGTGTGTGGTTCTTATTATTCTACCTTTTTGTCAAGATTGAAAAAAAAAAAAGGCAGATTGTATAAATATAAGAAGTGTTAACGTCAAAGACTGCTCCTGGTTTGAATGGGAGTAGCTTCGAAGAATACCAATTAGCACTTACGCACAGGGAATAAAATCACAAATAACAATATTCAGTGAGTTTCCAATATATTGAAAGGGGACAAAATTTCAAAGGCTAGGGCTAGTGATGAATGGAGATGCCTATTTCAAGTATGAAATCTCAAGACTGAAGTTAAAGAAGTATCCCTGTTTTCAGTCTGATAATGGTGGATTTATGCGTGATACAGAGAAAGGTAAACAGAAAACAAAACTCTTGAGTGACCCTAAAAATTATAATCACAACATATAAACTTCGAAACCTGAAAAAAAAAAACAAAACAGAATTTACCACGTTTAGAAGATAGCAAGAATTGGAAATACCACTTTTGAGGGGAGGACTGGGGAGTGAATGTATCCTCACAATCGGCAAAGAGTGTGGAGCTAATTCCTCCTCCAGTTATGAATGTTGCTGACTCTAAGTATTGCCAACACTGCTCCTACAAGCAGGCAGGAGGTGGAGGATTGGCAGGAAGCAACAGAGAAAGAAAGACAGGACATACTGTGGCAGCAGAGAAATGCCAAATCAGACCAGCCAAAAAAATCCTGCAGAGATCAAAAGTGGAGAAACAAAGTAATACAGAGTTTGATTTATGAAACCCCAGAATCCACAGTGAATGAACAGGTGATACCTCTTTGCATGCTACCTCCCAACAAAAGGGCCCTAGAAGTACATCCCTTGTCCAGCTTACGCAATTTTTAGGGGAAGTGATAATATGTGGTGGGGATCACACTCTTTGACCATGTGAAATAGAATCAACATCAGGAGATAAGAACACAGACCTTAAATTTTAGAATTAGATGGAATCAGACAAAGCATCTCTTCAACAACCCACACTAGAGACTTTACTTCACACAGAATATGCACTGAACTACTCTTAATGGATCTCTTTTGATGGTACAATTCAGGAGCTAGTAAGATGTCCCTAGATCTAACAATGAACTTCTTATAGGGACAGAATTTTTGCTTTGCTAAACTCTCTCTTATGGTCATTACTTTCTCCATGAGACAGAACCAGATAGTCAAGCTGTGTTGTGTGCCATATAACATTTCTTTTACGCAGTCAAACCTAAATAATACACATTCTTCAATTTGCTGTCAAAGGGACCTTTGTATCTTTTGACAGTGTACATGGAATGGCCCAGAACACATTTTGCATAGCAGAACTAACCATCGAAAATTGTGGTTTCAATTCTAAAATCCTCACCCAATTGTGTGTCTCTGATAAACATGACCTACCCAGAAAAACTATGCTGATATATATTCCACACTTACAATATATTCTACAGACTTTGTAAAATTTTACCTTGCCATTGTATAATGTCATCCTGAGTAAACGACAGATTCCTTAATATTAACTACTAACATTGGCTGAGCAGTTAATTTGTGCCAAGTTTTTATCTATGGTCTGTAATCTGCACAAAATCTCTGTAAAATAGGTTCTATTAGCCCCATTGTACAGATGAGGAAAACAAAGTTCATGACAAGTAACCTATCCAAGGTCACATACATAATAGGCGACAAAGCAAGAGTTCGAAGCGAGGTTTGTCTAGGTTTCACAGCCAAAGAGAAAAGAGATGAGCTTCCTGGCAACATGCATGTGGATTTTTACATGAAAACCACAATACGTAGTATTCTGTCAAACACACAAAAACAAGCACTTGCTTTTTCTCATAAAGCAGATGTTCCTTTTTCAGGTCATTTTTCGGGAGCAGCAAGTGAGGATGCTAGAACAAAGTTATCCATGACATTCAGTGGTAAGCTGTGCTTTAGCTGTCCAACAGGTGCTAGACAAGCATTCTTCAGGCAGAACAGCAGGACCAAAGTGCTGACAGTTGCAGCGACACAAAATGTAGCCTTGGCAAGTCAGTCTAACAATTACTTAGCATCATTCTGATTATGAGCCACAAGCATGCAATCAACAGCATAGAGACGATCTTAAATGATCTCCATCAGCATTTTACTTTAGCTATCAAAGCGTGGCAGATGAAACACACTCTCATCTGACCTAAACATAATGTTAATGACCCAAACATAAAGAATGTGCAGGAATAATAATGGTACAAGAACAATGGCCTTGCTGGGGGCCATTGGTTATGTAGGAGATGCATTTTATTTTATCGACTTTTTCAATTATTACCTCAGAGTAAATACTGTTTATATGTTTCTCATTTGATAAATTTACCGATAATCTAACTCAATTTAAAGATTTAAGTAAGTTTACAAATTCCCCCGATTTCATATTGTATATTGTACATTTCTCTAAAAAGAGCAGTTTTCATAGTCCATATGAATTTTTGTGGCCTGCATCTCCCCATTAAATGTGGTCCAGCTTCAAAAGCATGGTATTTATATCATTTATCTCTGTATTCTCAACACTTAGCCTAGCCTCTGGCATATATAGTAGACATTCAAACTACGCAGAAATGAATGAATTCTCATTGGACCATTGATAAGAAGGCATACTTACTGAGTGCATGAATGACCCTAAGTTGTTCTGAGAAGTCATTCGAACTTCAAACAGCAATATCTGTATTCTAAAATCTGTCTATATAAAGTGAAATGATGATTGTAAATATATACCATGAAATTCAGTAGAGATCTTTTCTTAAGGAATAAAAACATACAAATATAAAAATAAGGAAATACTGCCCTCATACCGACTGAAGAAACTCATTTGCAAAGGGACTCTCACCAGACTCTGTTTTGAACATTAAAGCCTATGACTTGAGGGGGAGATAGTATTTGGGGGTGGCTTCTAAGGAAAATTATTAAAATCTTTATCGGTTGGAGAACCCGATCTGGAAGAGAAAGACTAATTATTAGATTACAGGAAAATAAAGAGTTCCACTTTCGCAAAAAGAAAAGGGAAAAAGCAACAAAGTTTTCAATATATCGGCACTCTTACTACCAATGCCTATCACTTCACTAACAAATTTCAGTTTGGGTGGTAAGATTCTATGAAATGGCACTAAGGCTCTATTTTGCCGTTAGATAAATACTATATCTGCAGCAAAATGTGACATCTCACCAGATTCATCTATTATTGGAATTCTATTTAGATTGTACAAAATGATTACTTTGCCACTCTATGAAAGAAAACTGTGTGTGTGTGTGTGTGCGCGCGCGTGTGTGTGTAGGATTTCTAGTGATCTCAAAGGCATTATATATAATGTTTTAAAGTCCATGTTTAATATTCTAGAATTGCCAAACACATCATATATATTTCTCAAAGACAGTGTCTATATGCTTTAACAATTCTTCTAGCAGTTAGTATATTTATTGTGTGAATGGTCAAAAGGTTGAACAGAAGGCAGAGCAAAATCAGCAAACCAACAGTATCTCAAAATTCCAAAATTGGCATCACTGCTTTAGCAAAGCTGTACCTCTGACTTGGAGGGAAGGGGAAGAGAAGCAGGATGCTAATTTTAGAGTGAAAGGCAGCAAGTTTTTTGTGCTCTACACTTCAGGGCCATGTCCCTGCAGTATAACTCCTCTCACTGCAGTTAAAGATCAGAGCTACCTCACCAAAGTTCAGTATAAACAGGAAATACCATAGAAGAAAGAAAATTAGATACTGTGACTTTAAAAAAAGCTGCCTATGTTAGAAACATTTCAGTCACATCGGCAGCAGCATCGGTGATGCTGGATGCAGAAGCTATTGCCCCAATCAAATAACTAAGGATTAAAAAACACACTTCTGGAAAAAAAGTTAGAGTTCAGTAAGTACTTAAAAGCCATAATATCTTATATCTCTGTGAGCTTTATAGTTTTCAAAGTGCTCAAGTATGGCGTGAATAGTCAGCAGTCAACATCACTATATACTATATATGGTTCTAAAAACGTGATCTCTTAAATGTCTAGAATAGCCAGGGGCTAGTAAACTTTTTCAGTAAAGGTCCAGCTGGCAGATATTTTAGGCCTTTTCACTTAGTACTGCCACCATAGCACAAAAGCAACCATGACAATACTATATAAATGAACATGGCTATATGCCAATAAAACTTTATTTATAAAAACAGGTGGGGGTGGGATATGGCCTATGGGACAGAGTTTGTCAATCCTTGGACTAGAATATCATTATACAGTTGCCCTGGAACAATATGAGCTTGAACTGCTCGGGTCCACTTATATGTGGATTTTTTTTCAATAAATATATACAGTACTATAAATGAATATATTTCTTGAAATAAATGACAATATCACACAATTATCCAAAAACAGCGAATGGCTTATTTCTGCAGCATCCATCCACCATTAAATTTCTTTTTAAGAAGCAGCAAGAGAAGATCTTTCAATGTCATGTGGAGTTTTCCAGAATAGGAAGTCCCTATACATTCATCTCTGTATTACATACATGCAAAGGCTGCCCCACAGAACCCTAGATAAATGCTCAAAAGATTCTTGAAGTAGTGCATTGACTAGACAAGCAAGAACACCCATGTACAACAACAAAAACACACCATCTGATTAAAAATGGGCAAAGGCTTCAGAGAAGATATACTAATGGCCAATAAGCACACGAAAAAATGCTTATCATCACTAATCATTAGAGAAATACAAACCAAAGCACAATGAGATACTACTTCACACCCTTAAGGTGGTTATTATAAACAACAACAATAATAAAACAAATGAAAACCAGAAAATAACGTGTATTGGATAGGATGTGGAGAAAACAAAACTCTTGTATATTGTTGATGGGAATGTAAAATGGTACAGCTGCTGCGGAAAAAGGTACAGTGATCCCTCAAAATATTAAAAAAAAGACTTACCATATGATCATCCAACAATTCCACTTCTGGGTCTACACCCAAAAGAACTGAAAGTATAGACTTAAACAGATATTTATACATCCATGTTCATAGCAGGATAATTCACAGTTGCCAAATGGTGAAGCCACCAAAGTGTGAATAAACAAAATATTGTATATACATATATGGAATGTTATTTAGCCCTAAAAAGGAAGGAAATTCTGACACATGCTACAACATGGATGAACCTAGAGGACATGTTAAGTGAAATAATCCAGTCACAAAAGGAAAAATACAGTATAATTCCATTTATATGAGGAACCAATGGGTAGTCAAATTCATGGAGCCAGAAAGTAGAATGGTGTTTGCCAGGGGCTGTGGAAAAGGGAGAATGAGGAATTATTGTTTAATAGGTATAAAGTTTCAGTTTGGAAGATGAAAAATATTCTAGAGATGGATGGTGGTGATGGTTGTACAATGATGTGAATGTACTGAATGCCAGTGAACTGTATACGCTTAAAAATAGTAAATTTTATGTTATATATATTTTACCACAATTTTTTTTTTTAAAGAAGGGACTTGTGATCATTTGGCCCCCTAAGGGAGCTGCTCAGATGATCAGTTTGGACCAGGAGGGAAAAAACTCAGGGTAAGGGTATATACCAAATTTTTAGACAGCTAAAGCCAGTGGTGTGCAGGGAAATGTTTAATCACCAGCTGGAAGGGAGAGAGGAGGCCTGCTTTGTAGCATTTGCAGGTTTCTGTAGTGTAAACACTCCCACCATGGCCGATTTCAAGCTAGCAACATGATGCCAACTTGTTCTCTAAATTCCTGAAAATTTAACAATTGGCTCATGAGAGCCTGTACAAGCTGGCTCCAACGCACCACCGGGGAAGCCCATTTCCCTCATCCCACCAAGATCAATAAACTCAGTTTTATATTTAAAATAAACCCCCAAAGCTAAAGTCCTTCATTAATTTCAGGCCTCTTACCTACTAAAAGTTGTCTATTCACACTTCCACATCTTTCCTTCTAGTCCCATCTGGAATAAACCTACCTTGAGTCCAATCTTACATAAGAAGCTTTCTCCAAATGATCCTAGACCGCACTAGCCTTTCTTCATTCTGAATGTTACAGCACTTACAGATTACTGTCCCCTCACTGGATTCTAGTGGGCTGGATTCCATGAGGGCAAGGAAAGTTCTCACAGAGCTAAGTGCAGCACAGAGTTTTACCTGGACTGAGCTGAATGCAGTCTGCTGATTTGACTGGCTGGACTGAATTCTGTCCAGTCAGCTCCAGTGAGTGAGACTCATAAGCTAGGACCGGGGGAGAGACTGAGGAGGATGTGCAGTAGGCAGCTTTTGTGAGGGAGCCCACTACTGTACACGCCAAATTTCCACGAAAGGGAGGGAGGGAACTAATATTTGTTGAGCATAAAATTTCTGCAAGTCCCAGTGCCCAGATCCTGGTTTCTAATACCATTCCCCAATAAAAGGAAGCAAGGCTCCTTGGAGAAATGGCTGATGCTAAGATTGGGGCAGGGCATGTTCAACATAAGCGTGAACGAAATGCTCAAACAAACTGACAAACGAAAACACAATGATGGGGGCATATCAATAGGAAATGGGAGACAATATTCCTAACATTCCTGAAAGGACCGCCAATGGCTGAAACTGGAACAATCTGAGCAAAAATAAATAAATAAATAAAAATAATAATAATAATGATAATAACTAACATAGCATTGCATTATAACCTAAAGTATAAAATAAATATCCATGAGTTCATACTGATATATAAAGAAATGACTGGACAAATAAATGGGGAGAACAGATAAATCTTCTTGTGCAGAATTCTGAGTAATTCATGTAGATATACCATCCTCAAGGAGGCATATCATAGCTCCCTGCTCCTTAGGTGTGGGTTCCCTCCAGAGAGAACAGTATGGGGGTAAGGGGGTCGTGTGTATGAAAGGGGTAACTGTTTTACACTGGAGAAACCTGACAAACACTACCTCAGACTGCTGATCAAGGTCAACACCAACAATGATAAGTCACACTGATAACATGTATCCTTGATATAAATGACGTGATGAAAATGGCAATTTACCAATATTGAATATTGCTCATTTTGTAGCATGTCCCTCAACTGGAGTTTTTCTAACCATAACAAAAACATAGGAAAAACCCCACTTGAGGGACATTCCACAAAATAACTGATCAGCATTCCTCAGAATTGTCAAGGTCATCAAAAACAAGTCTGAGAAATCGTCACAATTTAGAAGAGCTTAAGGAGGCATGATGGCTACACACAATGGAGTATCCTGCATGGAATCCTGGAGCAGAAAAAGAACATCAGGTAAAAACTAAGAAAATCTAACTAACTTTAATTTAAAAAAAATCTTCTAGGTACCCTATTAAGTAACTTACATATATTATTTTCTTTAATCCCTATAATGCTGAAAAATGGTTTAATTCCCATTTTACAGATGAGGACAATAAAATAGAACTATTTTGCCCAAGATAACAGAGTTGGTAATTGGTGGAATTCAAGTTGAAATTTGTTGAATTGTTCTAAGAGCTTTAGAAGTTTTAACTCATGAATCTTCACAACAATCCAACAAAGCGAGTAGCCGTATTATTTCCCTTCCAGACAAGGAAACAGAAGCACAGAGAGGCTAGGTAAGTTACTGAGTGTTGCACAGCTGGTTAAGTAGCAGAATGAGAACTTGAATTTACAAGGGACTGAATTGCTGAGGACCAAAAACAGTGCACCTGACTCCTCCACTAAGAACTTGCCCTGCAGCACCAATTTCACACTGCATTGGTGAAATAACCAATAACAGTAACGACAATAAACATTATAGAGTGCTTACTATGTGCCAGTCACTGTTCAAACTACTTAACAAATACTAAATCATTTAGCCCTCTCAACAACCCAATGAGATAGGTTCTATTATTATCCCCATTGTAGAGATAGGAACACAGAGGCACAAGGAGGTCGAATAACGTCGGTGTATGGATGCTAACTGTACAACTCCTTCGACTTCTCTATGTTTGAAATTTTTCATAATAAAATGTTGAGAGAAAAGTCTCATGTGAACAATTCTGCATGGTCATCACAAAAGATTTCTTAGGAATTGTTTATTTGACCCAAGTATATGTGTATCTGATGACTTTTTGGCATCTCAACTGAAAGGAAAAAAAACTTTCCTGATTTCTCCTTTTAACCTTTTATATGGAAAACTCCTCCGACTCCCCAGCGGTGAGAGACAGCACTTTTGCCTATGTGCTGCAATTAGGCTGTTAAGTAACAGACATGAGGCCAATGTTTATTAATTAGCAAAAAGCTATATAGGATATGAGCTCTAGACTCTGCAGACCTTTATATTCCACACGGATCGTCCAGTCATTTTTGTGGCTTGGATGGATTTCAACATCTGTAGTTATCATAGATCAAAAATACATCATTATTGCTCCAGTCAATAAACACCTTAGTTAAACAGTGCATTTGTAAGACATTTATTTCTTTTAGGATCTTTTTGTTTGTTTGTTTAATATGAAGTTTTTTCTTGAAGTAGGAGTTAAATGATTTAGGTAAATGTGCCTCTACTGATTCTAACATCAGATTGTTATTATCTTTTATAAAAGTTAAAATCTCTTCCAGATTAATTTAGGTATGCACCATCCTGAGTTTAGACCCCTGACAAATTCATTAGCACCAGCAAATGTTAAAGCTGTTGAGAGCATTTCTCTGCTATTCTACCCTGCAAACCAATGGCCTCACCAACCGCCACAGGAAAAGTGATTCTATTGCCAAGCGATGCCACCGAAGGTGAGAGCCAGCTCTGTTTACTCTCAGAGAAGGGCTCTCGTGCATGAGAAGCTGTGTATTATTGGAAATGATTTTCTAATCAGAATACAACCATCGTACAGGCAAACAGCAACAACAACAAAAGACATCTGGCCGAAAGGAAAAAAGTCTCACTTTTCAGGAGTGATGTGCACAGTCTCCCATCCTGATCATGGTGAGCTTAAGGGCAACTTGCCAGAAACTCTTTGAAATAATTAAATTCCTTCTACTTGTACAAAAAAATATGCCCACTAGGAGCAGGAGTTCTCTTTTTCTCTGTGCCCCCAACACTTTGACTTCCCTATAAGTGATCAGGGCACCAACTCTGGAGGCAAACTTGGGTTCGAGTGACTTTGGACAAATGATTCAATCTCATTTCTCTCAGATACAAAATTTGCATATTAATGGTTATAAAGATTAAAAGGTTAATATGTAAAAAAGCACTGAAACCAGTATTGACACACAGTAAATACTATATGGGCATTTGCTGATTGTTACCCAATGAATCCCAAATACTTGCTCTACCTGACCCTCTCCCCATTGCCTCCTCCCCACTGCCCTTCACCTGCCACCCACTCAAAGTCTGTTCATTTCAGACTTGCACCTATTCCAATATGATAGGGCCTGGTCAGTGACAGCGAGGATGCTGGCAGACAGAGACTCTTATTTCCAAGGCTAAAGCATATATCCAAATTAAATATATAACTAGCTATACAGTCCACTTCTCCTTTTTTTAACAAGGGTTTTTCGCATGCAGATTTTATCATCATGCTTACTTCCTCTCTTGTATTAAAAATCTTTTCGTCTTCAGCTCTGTCCCACCCTACTGTTGAATTTTAAAAAAGGAAAGAAAAGCAAACCAGCCAGCTAGCTCAGAGGCCTAAGTATTTCGCTCTGAACTTCACACTGATAATATTGTACACTGTCATGGCAGTTTAAAAGAGAATTGGAATCTAGTGAGAAAAGATAAGAGAGGAGCACAGATAATAGAACTCTTGGAAATCAGCCCCAACAGTCTACCCAAAGCCTGGGGGGCTGCAAAGCTTATTAATATAGACTGCTTCTCACCAAGGGGCAGGCAATTCGCTTGCAGTCATTTCTCCAAAACTATTAGTCACCCTCACACCGATTTACCTTTAAACAAGGACATTCTGTAACCAGGGATCCACCTATATAGCTTAGTCATCTGATTGGCCTCAAGGTCACAGACTTGAGTAACGCAATGAGAATTACCTCATTCACCCACTATAGAACTGTTATATCACCAATCGATACAGGAGGCCTCTGCACATCATCAACAAAGTCTTCTCGGGGGAGCATCCTGCATACATCAGAAACAAATCACACCCTTAAAAGGCAGATGACATGTGGAACACAGAAAGAGCCTTTCTGCAAAGCAATGACTTTGTGCAATCTGCTAGGAGTGCCAATCCAACCTCAAAAAAAAAAAAAAAAAAAAGAAGAAGAAGAAGAAGAAAAGACAAAGAAGAGAATCCATGCAACAGAAACAGAGCACTGTTTGGCTCTCTTTCTCTGCCATGATGTTTCCCTGGCCTTTCCTATCAAACATAGGATGCATCTACCGGGAGCTCACAAGGCAGGAAGGAAGGTAAATTGAAGTACAATTACCACGGACGGATTGCTGCGCTGAAGACCAAACATGGCACACCTGACACCTCCATTAAGAACCTGCTCTACAGCATCAATTTCACATTGCATTGGTGAGATAATCAGTAACAATAACAATAACAATAATAAACACTAGAGAGTGGTTACTATTTACTGGTCATTGTTCTAGATAATTTACAAATATTAACTCATGTAGCCCTCCCAATAACCCAATGAACTAGGTTATATTATTATTGCCATCGTACAGGTGGGAACACTGAGGCACAAGGAGGTTGGTATGGTGCCTTACGTCACACTGTTATGTGGCTGGAGCTGGGATTCAAATCCAATCGTTAGGCTCTAGAGTCACTATATTAAACTGTCTAATTAACAACAGCAACAGCAACAAGTCACCTTTGCACATGCTTTATCCCTCTTCTTGGAATAACTTTCCCACATATTTACCACAAATTTCTCTCCCAACAGAGCCTGCCACAGGGGAGGTGTTCAATACATGTTTGTGGAATGAAAGCATGAATAATTGACTCTAATTAATTGTTCAATCACTCTGTGAGACAGGCTGAGAACATATGATCAACCTTGTTTCCAGATAAGGAAATCGAGGTTCAGGGAAATCAAATGACATGTCTAAGGTCATACTGATTTGAATACAAGCTCTTCCATGACTTTCACATTTTTAAAAACTGTGGAGCACTTCTAAGAAAACAAAATCTTTGATATAACCTCAGAATATAACAGAATATAATATGAAGAAAGAGCTGCTCTGGTGGAGAGAGGCTGAGTCCAGACCACAGGCCCAGGCCTCTCCAGAGCTGGCAGGGCCCTGCAGATGGAGAACCACTGTCACACCGTGAGGCTCCGTCAGTACCCCCGCCCCAGAGCAAAGCCAGAGTGCAGAGGGAACTCTGCTCAAAGTCCCCCAAAACTGAGAGAGGGCAACCAAGCATCTTCCTCAAGTTCCACAGGCCTGCTGACCCCTCGGACGAGGTACGGGATAGCATTCCTTCTTTGTAACCATCAGGGCTCTTGTTTCTCTCCCTCTCTACAGGGGTGGGGCTCAGAGACACCAGTTCTTAGTCTTCTTTTTCATGCATCTCTTTCTGTTCCCTTCTTTGGAGCCCTACTGTTTCTGTTCCTTTTTCAGCCCTGGGGGTTTCCCCTACTGATAATTAGAAAGGGGACAACCTCCTGTGACCTAATTTTTTATGGCCAAATGCTCAATGGAGTAGGAGAGGTCAAAGTGTGTTCAAGGCTTTCTAACCTGCTTCCTAGGGCTGGACACCTTTGGACAAATCTGAGACTCTCTGAAGTGGCATATTTCATTCCATAGGGAGAGGGAGCAATTTTGCCAGAGCAGTAGTGCAGTTGGACCGACATACTGTCATGCTGAATCTTAGCCGGCAGAAGGCCCTGGATATTTCAGAATGTCAGAGCTGAGGCCACCTCCAAGAGCCTTCAGCCTAGCCCCCCCATTCAAAGAACAGGGAAGTTTCATCCCCAAAGGGTGACTTGGCCAAAGCCACACAAGTGGCATGGCTGAAACTAGGGACTTCTGACCTCCTGGCCATGAGTACCCAATACTCTAAGGAAAGAAGGTAAGGTGTGAACTGTAGAATGAACCAAAAGGACTTTCTCACCATGCCAAATGATGTGAGACAGTAAAATGTTCAGGTTTTGACTGAAATCACATGTGCATCTGTGTAAAATCATCTCTTAAGACCTTCTGGAGAAAAAAAAATCCACCACCTGGAATTACCTGAAGGCTTGTCAAGTGGTTTAAGGCCCTATAATGCAAGGTATAATATTGAGACATTTTTAAAAAGGATAATCTTTTCCCCACTGCCCAGAGTGCTCTGGAACATCCAGTGGGCGAGTGGGGGAGAGACAGGACATGCACTCAGTCTTCCAGTGGGCTCCTGCTTCTGCTGGAATGTGAGACAGCCACGCAATCATTAGCATTCCCAATTTGCATTCACTCCAGATGAGATTTCATCACTGCATCATATTTATTCATTCCTTAATATAAACCTAAATTGCTCTCTTCAAATAGCAGAGAGCACTATGCTTCAGTAAGGAGAAAGAGATGATCATGGTAAAAGATGTGCGGCATTTTCATCTTTCTCCCTCCCTTGCACTGAACCTTTTTCTGGCTCCTCCCAGGACTCAGAAAACATGCCCCTGTCTTTAGTTTTTCATATCAGAAGCTCTTGGAGGGAAAATATGGTAGCCCTCAACACTCGCTAACGTTGTGGGAGTCCCTAGGAGGTCCTGTTCTAGGTGGGACCGAGTGCCTTTGCAGCAGCCGAATACAGCTCGCAAGCAGAAAAACAAAGTCTATGGTCTTTTTTAAAAAGGCTACTACCATGTGTCTGAACCTGGAAACGTTCACTAGGAAGCAAAGAACAAATTCTTTATGGAAAGTGAGGCTTTAAAGCACAGCATCAGGTTTTGACTGAAATCACATGTGCATCTGTGTAAAATCTTGGGAATGTCCACAAACGATCTTTGGGAATGGCGGGACATGATTTCAGAAATGAAGGAGGAGCCAAGTCCCGGGGGACCACGGCAGTTTCTGCACCTTCCTTCCCAGTACAGCCACACCTATTCTGTGGGGGAAGAGGATGTCACCAAGAGCACCACTTTCTCTGGTGAAAAGTAATTTATGGTGCCTTTTCCTGTGAGAGGAAAATTGATATCATCATCTAGAAGCTGATATGCAAAAGTACCGTTTTTAATTGTTTTCACTTTGGGATAAGACACATTTTCTTTTTTCTCCTCTGTATATATTTTAAAATAGTAAAAATCTTAAATGAAAATCTTTTATCGGCTTGCACATATGCTAAAGGAAGGTTACATAAGAATCTTTACAGGAAAGCTTCCTGAAAGAAAAAGAATTATCCATTATCTATAAATTGAAATCCTGAATGTGCCTCAAACCAGGGCATATGTGACGAATTTCCTCCAGTAATTCTGTTTTCATGTGTCCTAATTACTATGATTTCAGCTATTTTCTAAGGAGAGAGTTCAAGCATGGTCAGAGCTCAGAGGAATTTAGATGTTTTCAAGCATCTTACTACTTGAGTGCTTTTACAGCTTCACGCTCAAGTTAAAGATGCCCACTTAAAAATTAACTCTAACTTCTGGGTTTGGGGCCAGAAGCCAATGACTTCCCACAGGGTCACTGAAGATGCTGTTTGCTGGTTAAACTCGTCCTGATGGTGCTTTTAAGGCAGAGGCCCCCAATACCCATGCCGTGGACCAGTACCAGTTCATGGCCTGTTAGGAACTGGGCCACACAGCAGGAGGTGAGCGAAGCTTCACCTGTATTTGCGGCCACTCTTCAGCCACTAGCATCGCCACCTCAGCTCTACCTCAGATCATCATCAGGCATTAGATTCTCACAGGTCCCTGATGCCAAAAAGGTTGTGACCGCTGCTTTAAGGTCTTGGGCCAAAAGTAAAAGAGGACGTAGCTCTTGAGCCTGACTCAATTACGGCATGTGAAAACATAACAAAATATGATGTCTTTATCAACAATTCCTTTTCACTTTGAGTCTGAAACATTCAAAATATTTAGAGAAACATTAGGGTATTGGATTATGAGTTAGAAAATTCCAGTCTTGGGTCTGCCATCAACTTGCCGATGGGCCCAAGAAAGTCACAGAACTTCTCTGGGCCTCACTTTCTGAATCAGTCAAACAAGGGAGTTAAGGGGTTTCCAAAGTCCTTTGCATTCTCCAAGCCTCTGCTTCCACACTCTTCATTTTTCTCTTTGCCAGCAGGGACTGCGTGCGTTAGAAGGTTGTGCCTTTGACCCCAGAGGAATGTGACAACGGCCTTCCTTGCATTGTTCCCACAGTAACCAGAGCCAGCTGTCCAGGCAGGCTGGCCAAGTTACGGCACATGATCGCAAACAACTGGGGACTCTGCTTAGAAAGAGGACTCCACCTCTAGGCTTCCCCACCTCCCAGGGCCCTTGTCTGCAGATCGGCACACCCCTCGGAACACAAGAATGGATCTGTGATCTTCACCGAATATACTTGAGGGTTTAAAATCTGGAGTGTAGCTACAATCTTTGAGACTCTCCCTGATCACAGCTAGCGGATCCAGGTATGTGTTTCCTTCTATGGATCTGTGAACCTACCTCTGGGGTGCTAAGGTCAGTGTCATCTAGAGACAGCAGGTGTTTTCCAAGCATATTACATGTTCTGACACTAAGGAAAAGATAACGGGAATCAAGAGAGAGTGAAAATCTAAGATGAGATTTTCATCTGAAAATCTTGGAGTGAGCCAAGAGTTGCAAACACCAAGTTCTGAGCAGAACCGACAATGAAGGGTTTCCTTTTTGCCTGCAGCCCGAATCTAAAATACTAATAAGGGAGAATCACTGGAAAGCATTACCATTATTTTTAGCTTTTCTAAGGGAGGGAGGAGTTTTTAAAAGGGCAAAATGGAAAGGAATTTAGGGCAAGGGTGTGTGCGGTGGAGGGAGAAGATTAGGAAAAATGGGGCCAGATAAGCAGCTTCTTCCTCCTTTCTTGATAGATGGCTATAGCCCAAACAACATCAAGGACTTCAGGTCCAGATATCTGAAGACAAAGAAGTTGTTGGAAGGAAATCATTTTTCTATTAGCATAGCAAATATGCACTTCATGTTGTGGGATTTATTACCTTCCAAACATAGCAGATGAGGCCACTCACAGAAGCTTTCTTGGAAAAGAGTTTGATAATTCTGGTTGGATTTAAATGCTGTTTTAACTTTCATAGACCCCAATGAAACACTGTCTTTGGATCTATACAGATCGTGAATGTTCCAGATTAATAGGCGATGAATGAATTCCTCTTAAATGATCTTACAGTTTTAAAATAGCAAGGTGGAGTCCAGTGGCTTCTGAGGAGACCATCATATGGACCAAGAACACAATGTTTTGACAGAGGATTTCTTTTTTATTCTTCCTCTTTCTTTCTTTTTTCTTTTCTTTTTCTTTTTTGGCAATAGATAGTAAAAAGTTTCCTTAATGAGCTGCAAAAGCCAAGGCATGTATTCCTCAATTCAGGAGCCTGGTAATTGCTGGAACCACAAGCTCAAATGCCATCTAGTTCAAACGGATGCTTATAAAACCCAAACCACTTCATCACAACCTATTTGTCTGCTAGAATTTTTAAAAGCAAGTTTGCAAAATATTCAAGTAATCAGTCTTGTGGCATGACTGACACAGGCCAAGAGCTAACAAAGGAACACTAGAATTAGTTTCTCAATTCCAAAATAGGACCTCAAGGAGTTTGTGCTTTAGGAGACGAGTCACTGTGTTTTGTTTAATGGAACTAAATTTGTGCCCATTTAAATCGTGAGCAGGTGGCACTTGGTAGCAAAGAAAGCCCTGAAAATATTCACATTTAGTGAATGCAGTTGTATGTATAATTAGCTGAGATTTATTTTAAAGTACTCTAATCTTTTGTGCTCTTTTCTACAATTCAAACTGCTGAGGAATAGCGAGCAGCTTTTGAATTTATTATGAAAGCACAGCCATTGTATTATCTGTTAAAAAATAAAAACGGAAAAGATGTCCAAAAGTGTCTAATAGTAGAAATATATTAGGATCAGACCAAAGGAAAGGGCTTGCTTGCTTCCAGAGGAACGAGTTTGTTGTTGGGGAGAAATGAGTGAGCTAAACGATAGTGTTCAGTAGGAGAGGAGATGGGAAGAATCAAAGGTACACATTTTAGAGGTATAAACTTTTTTCTTAATTTTTTTATGGAAAATTTCAAACATGTACAAAAGATTTGCAATAGAGCACCAGCTGTTCATCGCCCAGCATCTATAATGATCAACTCATGGCCGATCGTATGTCTTCAAGCAAATCCCAGAAATATAATTTCATCCCTAAATATTTCAGTATGAGGCATAGAATTTTTAAGGTCCCTCATTTTTCCAAGGTCCCGAGAAGTCACATGCCCTGGGGCCGTGCTGTCAGACAGTGATGCTGGAATCCTGGTCCTCTCACTTGAGGCTGAGCACGCACGCCCTCCTCGACACCCACCCCCGCAACCGAAATAGCATTAGCACAGAACACAAGCATTATACTGGCTGGAAATCAGAAAATCTTAAATTTTCATTTCAGCTTTGCCATTTTTCTGAGCCTTAATTGTCCCAACTATTAAGTACAGACATGAAATTGCCACTCTGAGATACAATTACTTATGACATACTTAATACAAAAAGAGTTGACTTTTACCTTATAACAGGTATTTTTAATGTACTTTCATGGAGTTTGGGAGAAGGTGTTAGACACTATAAAGTCTAGAAAACTGTGAGGTGCGGTCTCTTATGTTAAGGAGTTGGGGGTATACATAATTATCATGTAACTGTACCCTGAGAGCATTTCCATGACAAGTTTATTTTTCACATATAAAATACAACCCAATAGTTCAACATGTTAAAGTGGAAAGTTCTATGAAAACAAATATTTCATATAATGTAAATCACATTTCCCAAAGAGGAAAGAAGTGGGCCCTCTCCCTGGGAAAGTTTAGTATCTTTCAAAGTACAGGCAAGCCCAAAAAAAGTGAAAAGAAAAAAGGAACATTTCCTTCTCTTTGTCATGGACTTGCCAAATACCTAACTGAAGCAGACTTACACTAGAACACCAAATATTCTCAAGAAAGTGTCCAAGCCTGGGAAAAAAATAACTAAAGGGAGGGTTTTGTGTACATGAGTGAAATATACTGCTCAATTACACCCTTTTACCTTCTAAAACACACATAACAGTACAGTATTAGGGGAGAACATTTAAGAAACCCCACTCGAAGTCAACCCCAAAACTTGAGACTAGGCTTTAAATGCACTTGTTTTCAAAAGCCAAACCACAGGAAATCTTGTCATTTTTAACATACTCTGGCAACAAATGCATACCATGTGTCACTTCACCATAAAACCCAAACTGTGAGCCAAGTGTCATAGACAAACAGTTGGATGTGGGAAAATGGCCTACCCGCCTGTATTAGTTTCCTGGGGCTGCTATAGCAAATTACCACAGACTGGGTGGCTTAAACAGCAGAAATGTATTGTCTCACAGTTCTAGAGGCTAGAAGTCCAAGACCAGGGTGTTAGCAGAGAGGGCTGTGAGGGAAAGATCTGTTCCCCGCCTCCTAGCTTCTGGTGGTTTGGCAGCAATCTTTGGCCTTCACTGGCTTGTGGAAGCTTAACTTCAGTCATAACATGACATTCTCCCAGCATCTCTGTCTTGTCCAAATTTCCTCTTTTTATAAGGACACCAGTCATATTGGATTGGGGCTCATCTTAACTTGATCTGCAAAGACCCTATTTACAAATAAGGTCACATTCACAGATAGTGAGGGTTAGGACTTCAACATCTTTTGGGAGGACACAATTCGACACATAACACTGCTTCATATTCCCCTAACTTAAGAGAGGTAAGTGAGGGAACCTGAGGCAGCTCCTATAGCAGTTGTGGTCCCCAGTATGTGGCACCTATGCCCTTGGTTGTCCACTGGTACTTACAGGGAGCATTCAAGAACAGGCACACCATACCTAGGGATATATCCTAGGAAATCATCTCTTGGCTTCATTGTGATATCAGGATCCATTTACAGTGCCTTCCCTCCTGCACACATGGCTCTGTGGCTACCATACGATCTACATGTCAACTTGGCCCCTTTTAACCTCAGAATAGGAGAGAAGTCAATCACAGCCTTCTGCCAATTCTGCTTCCTCTTCTACATATTCACCCCAACTTTCTCCCTCTTCCTTTTATTTCTTATACATTTGGGGCAAGCTGAGAGGTATCTCAGAAAATGAAATGGAAATATATTTTGACCTATTTCTATGGCCGGCATAATTATTAGACTATGAGGGAAACCACAATAATTATTATTGAATATGCTCTTTTGCAGTTTTAAAGATGTCTTTCAAGCATGACAGATGCAGAATATAATTATTCAATAACTCTAATAGATAGTAAACATGTCATTATTCCCAATTTATAGAGGAGGAAACTAAAGCTTAAAAAGATTAAGTAATTCAGCCACAGACACACAGCTAGTTAATCATAGAACCAAAATATGAAGGTATCTATTCCGGTACCAGGTTCTATATTTTTATAAAACACATAATGTGACATAGTCTATATTAAATTATAGAAAAGGACTGAAAGTTTTTTCTTGACTATAAGCATTATAGTAGCAATAATAAAATCTTATGTTTATATTCCACATTTTAAAAAATTTTTTTAAACATTTTGACTTTAAATTTTATTTATCCTTATAAAACTGGGTGAGTTATTCTTAGGCCCATTTTATAGATGATAAATTAAGTTAAAGGTTATATAATTTGCCTAAACAAACCAGTAAGTTGACAGTGAAGCTGGACCACAAATCCGTACATTCTAATTCAAAACATGGTATGATCTTATAAAGAGAATAATTCAATACAACATCCTTGGAGACACATAAAACTAGAAAGAAAATAATGTAAATTAAGGATAAAAAAATTAGATAAATTCCATATACTTTACTGCAGGAAGAAGTGGCACACGTATGTGTCACAGATCCCTACACTGTGACAGAGGCCAATCTAGATGACCTCTGATGTCTCTTACGATGTATAAAAGGCTATTCTAAGAAAGTCACACAAGACTCATTACTGGTAAAGGTGGAGAATATACTTTCTAGTTCATTACAGACCCCAAGATTCCCTTTGGTCTTTCACAACCCGAATTCATGAGAGAAGACTTCCAGAAGAAGTGGAATCTGAGCTAACTCTAGAAGATTAAACAGCTTTAGAAAAGAAAGGTAACAAACACATTTTCAAAAAAGGTCCGCAGACCACTGTGGTTAGAGGAGTGTGCCTAGGGAGGTGACAGTGGGAGATGAGGTGGAGAAGGAAGGTGGAGGTCATGTTATGGAGGGCCTGAAAGGCCTTGCTGAGTAACTGAGATGATTCTGTAGACTTTGAAGGGTCTTCAAAGGTTTTGAGCAAGAGAATGATCTCATCAGATGCACCCTGTCCATTGCCACTAAGTGAATGACTGCCAAATCAACAAGTTCAGCCCTGAATTCTCTTTCAAGATTCACATACGTTTATCAGAATGCCTCCTGGGAATTTCTACATGGTTGTCCTGTTGGCACTTCCAGCTGGGCTTGTTAGATCTCTACAGCCTCTTATAGATCTAATGGTCTGTGATTCTAGCAAAAGTTGCAGGTCTGAAAAAATCTGACATTTCTCTTGGGGAGACTGAAAATAAACATGGATCAAAGAAGTCATATTCAAGAGGCAGAGCAAAAAGAGTAATGTCTTTAAGTTGGAAAAAAATTCATGCTAGTCATTTCTGACTGTGCCCAGGTTCTTAACTACGTATCATATCTGAGCGCATACAAGAACGTGCACATGTGCATATACGGTGAGAGTACTGAGGAGGTATTGCTAAAGTACTCTCCGAGGACACATGCTCGAAATGACAGGCCAGGTTGCCTTTCTTGCAACTCATGACTGCTACCTTGTACCTGGAGAGGTTGGCTCTAGAAACAACAATTAAAATACAGAAAAAGACTCCTGAATTACTAAATATTTTAAGCATTCTATGTCCTTGAACCCAAAACAACTCATGCTCATCTCTCTAACCAATTCGCTCTATTTCTAACAAGCAAGTAGCCCTTGAATTCTTATGAGGCTATATAGTAAGGTGTTTTCCCCAAAGACAGGTTGAAGAACCTCTGAAATACCCTTTAACAGGAGTTAATGTGTTTTCCTGTTAAACTTTCCCTCTGCTTCTTCAAAAGAAACAATATTGTGAAAACCCTTACTTTAGCAGAGGAGAAATGGCATATTAATTCGTGGAATGTATTTTGAATAAGTGCAGTTCAGAAGGTAGAGAAATTTCTCTTCTTTCTTTTCTGGACATCGCTTCCAAAAGCAAAAATTAAGACTGTGAGTGGGTTGTCACTCCACTCCCTAAATTTGTAAAAGATACATTTTTCACAAGCCTCACCCCATTGGCCCATGCCCAACATTCATCTTGGCTGTGACAGAAACCACTGTTCTCTACAATCCAGTCTTGACTGGAGGATCTGGTCAGAATGTTGTCACCTTTATGTCTCTACCTGGTGGTCCATACCAGTGCTGTTCAACTGCACTCTAAGCTTCCACGTCTGCTGAACTTGCACTCGTGCTCAGCACAGCACCTTGATCATATACTGAATTCTCACTGAGAACAACTTGGCCTGGACTCTTCTAACAGTATGGCCATGTATATTCTGGATGATAACATTAAATCATTAAAACTATAGAGAGCAAAATGGTTTCGACTTCAGAAATGTTGCCATTGACATCTAGGATTTGTGTTTCTTGGCCAACTGGCAGTGCCAAGACATGCAGTAAATGAAACTGTAGTTTGAGTCTGATAATATACTTGAACCTACTGACTTAAACTACAGTAGCCGAGCATACATTCCAAATATTGTATGACTCAAAGGCTATTTTGATGGTCTTATTAAAAATCCATAACAAATCCATCATAAAATCCACAATACTCTAATTTTTTCCTTATAAACACTTATCGCCCCAAAACTCGCTCAAGTATATCTTACTCCTCTTTCTGTTTAGGAAACCCTGGATCTTCATGGCAGTTTTCCTTGGCCTCCCAAGTGAGGGTCACGTGCCATCCTGATGCTTTCCCTCAAATACTACTTGTCTCATAGTACTTGTATTAAAATTGAAGAGTTACTTTTTCACCTACTATAGTATAATGCCTATAAAGGAGACCATGGAGTAGCAAACATTTCCCTTTTGTCCACATTAGTACCTTCGGTACTCAGCACCCTACTTGGCACACAGTGGAACTTCAAAAAATAATAGTTGACTGACTGACTGATAATAAACCCATGGTTCTGAATAACTGCTCTCTACTCATCTACACTATGATAGATTCAACTGTCTCTTACTTCATTCGGTACTGACCAGGGCCCTCAATGGCCCACAGCCACAGTTACTGCCAGTGGCCATCTTAACTAGGAGAGTATCATCACCCTAAAATGAGACAATGAGCTTCCTCTGTTTGAAGTCATCAGAAGCTAAAAGCTTTTATAACTTTCTCCTTTGACAGAGCCAGGAGGCTTGAAAGAATCTTAAAACAGGGAAAGCTTTGAAAGAGAGTATAGATAGGTAAAGTCTAAAGCATTTGGGGCTGGGAACAATTATCCCTCTGCACATAAACTATTTCTTTGGGAGAGGGCAGCACTGTGAGTCAAAATTTTCACTGAGTTCTAGGTTAGTGCCCCTTAAGTAAGAAGATATCTTTTATGAAACTGATGCTTGCACAGTAAATTATAAATAGATTAGGGTACGTGTATGCCATGACTCACGATAGTTTAAGATAATTTAATCAAGGGTCAAAAATAATTTGACAGAAAATGGTCAAATTCACATGAGAATAATCTATTATTAATAGTAAAACAAGTGAATCATGGAAAAGATGATCCTGGCAAAACAATAGCTGGTGTTTAAGTCTATTGAGAAGTTTTTCCCTGAAAATCTACTCTGCGCTTGGCACTTGTCCAGAATTTGTGGGGATTATGGAAGAAATCATTGCCATAGTTCTGGGCTCATTCCTCCCACCACTCCCTATGCCACACCCCACAGACACTGCCACCATGTTTCCAAAATGCAAATGCAATCGTGCTCTCCCTGTCTACAGCCACCACTATTGTAACCATATTCCAAGCATGACAAACAAGACCCTGCTCAATCCCAGGCCTGGGACTCAGCCATACTCTCTTAATTCACACTTCTCTGGGTTTAAGACTCCTTGACTCACTCCTTCAAGCCTGGGCCTTTGAAAATGCTATCCTTCTCTGCATAGAAGCACTTCCCTTGCACATTTTGTCAGCTTAGTCTTCATAGCTCATCTCTCTGAGAAGTCTTTTCTATAAACACTACTTCGTCTCTAGCTCTGATGTAATACTCTTTACAAGTTTCCCCTTCACCCTCTGCATATCAGGCTCGTGGCACTCGATGCATGGAATTCTTCCTTCCTTCCCTCTGTCCTGCTTCCTCTGGTCCATCTATGAACACAGTTACTGAGAAACTGCTCTCTGCAAGGCCCTGTGCTAGGTGCTCTGTGGGCCACATCTCTAATGAATCCACACAAAATCCCTGAATTGTAGGCATGACTTACAGATGAGAAACTAGGCTCAGAAAGATTCAGGAACTTGGTCACATTCACATAGCTGGTAAGTGGCAGAGCCAGATGCTTCCGCGTCAAGATTTTGCTCTTTCCTCCTCAACACACCGCCTGATAAGAAGACTTGCCTGAGATGCCTGCCCAGAGTCCAGTGGTTCCTGCAATGTGGAAATCACATGCAGGGTTTTGACATGAGAACAGCTGGTGCAAGCCAGAGGAGTGTGTGTCCAGAATCAGCGCAGGAGAGGGAAAGTGGTCACATCCTTGCTTCCCAGGGCTTTCTCTTTTGTATTTATCATATAGATGACTGTGCAGTGAGTCTCAAACTCCACCCATCGGTTTCTATCATTTTTGAAGTCGGCCTAAATTCCTTTTGTTTTTAACCACAAGGCACCAATTCTGTATGTTAGATGTTTCCAACAGGCATCAAAGCCTCAGTTGTTATTGTTTTTTGTTTTGTTTTCTAGTTCTGCTAATGCAAGGAACAGCCTGTCCTAGTATTTATTAGTAAAGTAATGTCAAGTTCGGGGTTAGCACATAAAATACCTCTCTGGTTTCTTTGCAAGAGATCAAAACACTTTTTTTTTATGGCAACATCAAAAAGAATCAGCATGTAAATATGTTTCAGTGGGCATTCTTTTCCCCTTCAGTGATTTCTCAATATTTGTAACTCTTTTAGTCTGTTTTGCTTACAAATGGTAAAATATTCCACTATTTTTTCTAAGCCTTTTCTGAGAGGCTATCATATTTGCTGACAATTTAGTGTTTTGTGCTATTCTTTTAGTAATAATATTCTGGGGAAAAATAATACCCTAGAAATATTTATCACATGGCTCGATTCTGGAGCACAGTGAGGAAAGCAATGCATATTTTACTCCTTTCTTTTCATCCTTTTTCTCCCTCTTTTTTTCCTTTCCTCTTTTAGCAAAAGCCTTTACTTAATCCTCATGGCACTACATATTCCTATAGCTTCTTAGTCTTTTCACCTGACTGGCAAAAGAAAAATGGCATGAGATTAAAGTCTAGTTGCTGCCTTCTTCTTTCATAGCATGGACTTTCCACTAACAAACTCCCATCAGTGCCGGTGAGGAAAATCAGTCTACTACTTTATCACTGCAGAGAGTATGCTTTATATCTCTGTAAACGATTCTGTCACATCCAACATTCCAAAATGCTTTCTGCTCATTATTAAACCCTGTAAGAGCAAATGGACATTAAATATGCTCAATCCTAAAGGTGGCCTCACTGTAAATGGGAAAACATGAGAAGCACTCCATTAAAGTTAAAAATTACACAAAGCTGTCCATCGTCATCTGTGTTATTTAACACTGTTGTGGTGAAATTAAGCAATTTGATATTATGTAAGAGAAAGAAACAAGGGGTATAAAAATTGGAAAAGAGATGGTAAAATTATCATTACTTGCATATGCTATGACTGCAATTCTGAGTGAGTCAGCTGAACAACTATTTTAGACAATCAGAGAATTCTACAGGTGATTAACAAAAGTAATATGCAACAATCAATGGCTTTCCTAAAAGACAATCAGTAAAAATACATCCTATTTTTTAACAGCAACAAAAATATAAAATATCTAGAGAGAAATTGATGAGAAACATGCAAGGTCTATGAAAAGAAAAATTTTAAGCACTATTGAAGGACAGAGAAGAAGATATGAACAACTGGAAAACTCTGCGTTGTCCCTGAATAGGAAGTCACTGTCAAGAAAGAGAATAATTCTTCCCAAATTAATCTATAAACTCGATACATTGTCAAGAAATACCATTAGGAAGCTAATCTTGAAGTTCATATGGAAAAATAAATAGGAGAGACTAGCCATAAAAATGATGCCAAAGTAAATAAGGAAAGATTAGCATACCAGATATTAAAAATATCATAAAGCTCCAGAAATTAAATCAGTATGCACTGGTATATGAATAAAAAGTGAGATCAGTAGAAAAGAAATAAAGCCAAATACATACTGAATTCAGGGTACGATAAAGTTGACACTGCAATTTAGTGGGAGAAAGAACTTTCAATAACAGAATGGCCTCCTGGAAAAAATTAAGTTAGATCCCTAGTTCACATTCTACACCAAAATAAATTCGAGTGACCAAATATTTAAACGTAAAAACAATGAAAACATAAAAATACTAGGAAGAACCATGAAAGCATGATGCTAAGTGGAAGAAACCAGTCATATCAGACTACATACTGTATGATTCCTTTTATGTGAAATATCCAGTATAGGCAAATCCATAGAAAAAGAAGGCTTATTAGTGGTTACCAAGGGGCTGGGGGATCGAGGGAATGGGGAGTGGCTGTAAATCAGGGTATAGGGTTTCTTTTGGGGATGATGAAAATATTCTGAAATTAGATTGTGGCAATGGCTGTACAACTCTGTAAATATACTAAAACCACTAAACTGTACATATTAAAGTGGCGAATTTTATGGTAAGTGAATTATATCTCAATAAAGCTATGATTGAAAAAGTACTAAGCAAAAATATAAGATAATTTTTAAACATTTAAGTTTAAGTGGAGAAGGTGTAAGTATATCAGAAAGTTAAAAGCAAAAAAAAAGACCAATATATAAGACTACATAATTTTAAAAACAAATCCACCATGAAAGAAATAAAAGAAACCAAAAGTAAACAAAAAAAAATTTGGTGTGTTTTTTTAAATTTATTGATTTTAATTAGTTTCAAGTATATAGTACATTGGTTAGACATTTATATCATTTATAAAATGATTCTCCTAATTGCTTCTTCTATCCTCTTATTTTCCACCTAGCCAATATATTAATGCTGACTGCATTCCCTATACCATGCTCTCCAGCCCCGTGATCATTTATCAACTACTAATTTGTACTTCTTTAACCCTTCACCCCATTTTTCCACCCTCGCAACCCCCACTCCCCTCTGTCCGTCACCAAATTGTCCACTATATTTGTGAGTCTGTTTTTTATTATAAACAAACAAAATTTTTAAAATACAAGACAAAAGGACTAATTTTCTCAAGCTACTAAGTGTTCCTAAAAATCAATTCACTGGAAAAAGCAAAAACCTAATAAAAAATGGGCAATGAAAGTGAATATACATTTCTTAGAAAAGAAAATAAAAATGGCCTTTAACATGTCAAGAGATATTCAATCATCACTGTAATAAGCAAAATTCATATTAATCAAGCTACTAAAAGAGAGCAGGCTTCACCTCTTAGGTTGGCCAAGATCATGAAGTTTAACAGCACTATCTGTCAGTACAGGCACTCACGTACAGTGTTAGTGGGAGCGTGCATTAGTACAAATGCCAAATCACAGGACAATTTGGCAAGGTTGATCAAAATTAAAACTGCACATTCTTTTTGATCCAACAATTCCACTTCAGTAATTTCTCCTCCAGAGATCCTCCTGACATATAAAATGCTATTCATAGAAAGAAAGTAATTCATTGAAGCATCATTCATAGAAGCAAATGGCTAGAAACCACCAAAAGTCCACCATCGTGGGACTGAATAAATTATGGCAAAACCATGTAAGGTAATACCATTTAGATACTAGGAAGAATAAACCTGCTTTCTATGTTCTGACAAGAAAGGTTTTCCAGGATATATGGTTAGGCATAACAGTGTGGATAGTGTAAACATTATGTTTAAAAAAACATATTTTTGCTTATATATTTATAAAATATCCCTAAACCGACCCTAAAGAAAATGATAACAGAGCTTACCTCTATTAGCTAACTGGTGTGACTTGGGAGCAGAAATTAAGAGACTCATTTTTCCTTATTCATTTATTGTACCTTTTGTACGTTTAGTGATTTAAACCAAATTAGTTAATTCTTTTAGTTAAAAGAAAGAAAACAAAAACAGATATAGCAGGGACACTGAAATATGAAGTGAACAAAATATGTGGTCTAATTTTGGGTAGCTTTTTGGTTATTTTTAATACAGAAATATTTTAAGAAAAAAATAGTATGTTTTAAAACCCCTCACAAGTGAATAGCCAAGGGACTGACTCTACTTTTGTAAAACAGATGCATTCAGCTAAGCTTCCTATACACGGGCCTTTGGTAAGAACACCACCCTCCCCTACACACACACACGCACGCACGCACGCATTCACGCACACACACCTCCAGAGTGGGCAGGACTACCTCCAAGACCAAGTGGATAATTCAGTCTTCATAAGTCATTCAAATATGGCCTCTGCTACAGCTGGAGATGTGCCAACTACAAAGGTTTATTTCGATTTATCCTCAGGACACAAAGAAAAAGACCAATTTTGCCTATTTTTACCTAACTGAACTGTCACACCTTCTACTGGCCATCAGTTAAATTTGGAACAAAATAACTGTAAAAATGTCTTGATCAATACTGTAGTGAATTAATCAGACATTCCCTTAAGAGTGTGTTCTAGGTTGGGGATGGGGGTGAGGTTGAAAAGGTGTAAAGACAGAAGAGAAGAGACCTCCTTGTGAGTCTGGCTCCTCTCTAACCATCTTCTAGAGGAGTCCTGGGTGATCAGGACTGGGTCATCAAAAGTAAAGGATCACAGACTCTAAAAAGGTTTCATTTTAACCCTCTCACAGAGATTATAGCATATCTATGTGTTTGTCACCTCTTCTATCAAGCGGAACTTTTTGGAGTCTGTTTAAGGCACAACTCTATCATTACAAAAGAGCTGGCAAGGCTTACCTTTCTCCCTTTATGACCTTCCTAGTCATTACGGCCCACTTTCTATTGTCCACCTGACAGGTAGCTGAAATTCACAGGTAATCCCCAACTTCATTTTTGTCAAAAATTTCAACCTCCTCTCTTCTTGTATATGACAAAATAGCATCTTTCATGCTCCCATCTCTTATGTTCGCAGAAAAGAGAATGAGAGCGAGCAATTGGTGTGGTTTGTACAAAACATAGATAAACTGCAGAAAAAAAATCAAAAGAATTTTAGGAAACATTCTACAAAACTCAGGCATCCTACTCAACTAGTCTCCAAAGTTTCCTCTGAATTCCTGATGCCTTGGATATCTGCTATGTAGTACATCTGATACCAGGGATCAGACTCACTTGTACATCTAAGACTATTGGATGGGAAATGCACAGAATTGAAGGGAAAAGGAGCAGTAGAAAAATTGATGTCTGGGTTCCTCAAGATTTCCCAAAAGCAAGAGGAATAAATGTTCCTCAATAGAAGGTGGGAGATGGTAAATTTTGAAGAAACTAGAAAAGTTTAGAATAGGTCCCATGGGAAATGTGACAGTGCGTCTACTATGGAAGAAGTAACAAGGACCTGTCTCAAACTGAATAGCAAGAATCCACATTAGAACCCATAAATTGGATTTCAGGACCTCTGATAGCTGCGTTAAGTGGTGGAGATCACCCCAGGCTGTTTGGAAGGGACTGTATGACACTCAACTCACTGGAAAGCACAGTGAAACTTAAAAACTAGGAAACTTGGGCTGGTTAGGGAGACGGTGAACTTGCAGGATATAGACAGGCCAGGGCTCATGGTGAGGAATGGCTAGGTTCAGCAAAAGGAAGAAAACACAGGGGGCCAGGAGGCTGTGACCAGAGTGGGCAACTGCAGAGTTGCTGAGATTTAGAAAGGTCCAAAGGATGTTGGTTCAAGCTGACAAAGAGGTCGTAGGTGTGGCAGTGTTTGTGGGTGACTGAAGTGAAGGACAGATGGTAATCTTAAGGTAAGGAGACTGACCAACTGGAGAGCAGAGAGTTAGAAGAGTCACGTTGACTGAGCACCAGCCAGTGCCAGGCTTCCATGATGCCACCTCACTCAGAGAGGAAAATAGTTCATAATCATTTTGTCAAGGGGGGACACAAATGCCTGCTTCAGGTCCAAGGGCATATGATGAAGAGTCTTTGAACCATGCTCCTTACTTTTCACAATCAAATCAGAGGGAGGCTCATGAATAAAAAGAGAATCTTCTGAGAGATGAAAAGGTGCATGACCTGGGTCATATTATTATGTGGGAGGGAACAGAAAGGGCTGTGATTAAGAGTAAGACAGAGGTGGGTTCAAATCCCCACTCCTCCAGCTTCCCAGCTGAATGACTCCAGGCTTTGTGGAGTCTCTCTAAACCTCAGCCATCACATCTATCTGTAAAGTGAGGCTTCTCTGAGAAATGCTGAAACACATCCATGACACGCAGAGGAGAGTCTGGTCGTTAGTGATTTAGTAAAAGTTAACTGATGTTCTTACTCTCTACATTCTCAAGTAAAATTATTTTTAGGAGAGTGAGATGGGTAAGAAGAGAGTAGTGCAACAAACTAGTGTATGAAAAGGAAAATTGTTTACTCTCATAATTTGTAACTGCTTAAAAGCTACATAGAGAAATGAGAAAATGTCCACACGAAAGCCTATACAGGAATGTTCATAGCAACATTACTCATAATATCGAAAAAAGTAGAAACAACTCAAATGTCCATCAACTCACAAATGGATAAACAAAATGTGGATACCCATACAATGAAATATCATTCACTCGTAGCATGGAATGAGTACTGATACATGCTACATTGTGGATGGGCCTCGAAAACATTATACTAAGTGAAAGAAATCAGGCACAAATGTCCACATATTGTATGGTTCCATTCATATGGAGTATCTAGAATAGTCAAATTTAGACATAGAGAAAAGAGTTAGTGGATGCCAGAAACTGAGGGTGAAGTGTTGGGAGAAAATGGGAAGTGACTGCTAATGAGTATGTACAGGGTTTCTTTTTGGGGTGGTAAAAATGTTCTAAAATTTATTGTGGTGATATTTACACAACCCTGCGAATATATAAAGCACTGACTGTACATTTTTTAAAAAAATAGCTGTATGGTCCTTAATGATTCCTGCTTCTGATCTCCTGAATAAAGAACATTCATCTTCCCTGAGTGAGAGGTCCTAATGGGCTGAGCATATGAAATGTAGAATTCCAGCAGTTCCTCTACTTATGAATATCAGAAGATACTGATCTTCTTCCTCTGGAGACATTCTCCGGTGGGTGCCAGGGAGGTTATTTCTCTTCTTCTTTCTATCTGCTTCTTTTTGTCTTAGTTACTGCAGTCTGTTTCCCCACAAGCACAGTGGTTAAAAATCAATCTCTGCTTGATCTTCACAGACAAAAGCTATAAATTGGATGGCCTTTCATATCCAGTTTAAAGCTTATGAAAAATACTGCGGAGGTGCCCTGGAGCATTGGTTTTTGGTTTCTCCGCATCATGAGGACTGGGTCCCTAAAAGCAATGCTTCCTCCAAACTACTTCACTTAAGAGACAACATCGTTTCTTTAGGGAACAAATTACAAGGAGAAAATATTAAAAACCATTCCCCACGGCCCATTTAATGTTTGATTTATCTGACAAACATGCCAATAATTGCCTAAAACTGAACCTCATAATATTACTGGTTCCAGGAAATCAACCGTTTCATAAAAGTCAACAGTGCTTTTAAGAGAATACTGAAGTTAAAAAAAAAAAAGAATGCCAATTTATTCATTTGCAAAAATATTAATAATAATAAATATTAATAATAAGTATTATTACTTCCACATGACTCTGAAGGTCTGAGTAATGCTGGCTTTTGATGACAAAAAAAAAAAAAAACTGCCTTTACTGTTTGAACATTCCAGGAATCAAATATAAAAATTTCTCAAAGGATTTCTATATAAACCATTTTAATACATAGGGTTAATAAAGTCTCTTTAATGTTAATAAAATCTTTTCATATTTTTCAGCTCAAATATTCAACACAGAAGACACAAAACAAATGATAAAGCATCATGTTTTGCAACAGGTTACTCTGGTCAACAGTGTGTCAGCTATAAAATATAAACTTCTACTGAGGCAAGCACATCCAAGACTGTAAAGCAGCCCACTGGGCCCTATCTCCATGAACGGGTGCCAACCCTGTTTGGTGTGAATAATCTACAAATGAATCTAAGCTCTATCAGAGTGGGTAACTGCATGACTCTAGCTGGCAAGCGGGTAGAGGAGGTCTCTAGAAAGAGAGAAAAAAGATTTTTCATGACATTGGAACTTAAGAGCAGATTATATTAGATTTAAGTTGAATAATAAGAATAAAGCTTTTGTGAATCTCTAGATATCTAGAAATCTGTAAACTTGAGCTAGTCGTAGAACATAAATCTATTAAACAGTGGTTTATATTCTACACTCAACATTTCACGTTTTTGCCTCCAGATATAAGAAGTATAGTGCCCTATTCTCCTTTTGTTTGGATGAGGTTAAAAATTCAGATGGTACCATGTTTCTAGTGGGGTCTTAAAGAGGTAGCTTCAACAGTTCCCCCTTGATTAATGATTTCTGGTGGCATTTTAGAACTCTGTATTCCCCCTAAATACTCTCTCGCAGTATTGGAGTAACTTCTAGCTACTCTTGGAACATTATAAGTAGTGTACTTATGGGAAAATATAAATTGTCTTTTATATGTTTTGACAGTCGACGCTCATTATGAACCGGAGAATATTTAATTATAATGCCTCACTTTTATGTAGTGCTCTACAGTTCATAAAGTGCTTTCTTTCACACTCATGTAGGCTTCTTTGTATTCAACCACAGTTTCACAGTTCAATTTCTATAAAACTCTTTCAAAGGTATTAGTCAATTACTGAACAGGTGATCTAGAATCCATGCAAACAATTTTGAGGAAAGTGACTACAGACTGCAGATGGAAAAAGACCAACACACCGCAATTCTTCCCAAAGTTTTGATAGTAAAAAAAAAAATAAAATAAAAAAATAAAAGCCATGGAAAAATAGAACAAAATACATAAACTTAAAACCAAAAGGAAATGTTTTTTGCATGGGCTGCAGTACCATTTTAAACAGAAAGGAAAGATCATTAAATATGACTACTACTCATTTAATTTTAACTACACTAGTATCAAAATCTGAGCCTGCAAGTGTAAATCAGAATAACAGCTGAACTGAAACAGTTTCTTACCATTGCAGGGTACATGTGCAAGGGGGGAACAAAGTATTCTTTTTAATATGGAAACACATCACCCTGACAATCTATGACAAGCTTGCATAGTCCTAGGCATTCTATTTCTACCTCCTAACAGAACAGCATCGGTAACATTTGTGATCATAGTCTGTCAGCTGCTCTGCTAACAGCAGAAATTTTTACTTGTATATGGATAGTTAGTTCCCTAAGGAGAGTCTCTAAGACCAGGGTTTCACCTTTTTGCTTTACAATATGAAGGCTGCAAGAACATTTTAAGTGCACACATTACATATATGCAGATTTAAAATAAACAAGGTATGTAATCTGCATATTGGCTCCATGGAGGAAATAACTGATTCATGAGATATTTGTGAAAGCCAATACAAAATCCATAAATTATGTCTCTGTGTCGACAAACTATAAAATGCTCAGAACTTTTATGTTAACATGGTATTTAGCTTCAATGTGTTGGATTTCTCCTTACGTGTGTGGAACACACACACAAAAGAGAATTATAAACTTCAGAGTTCTTTAACCTTTACAAACCAACACAGTAATTACATTACAAGTTTATCTGACAACCCAGAGTAATATGAGAAAAGAATTTTTTTTCCCTCACTTCCGTTAAAGAGTTTTCATTTTTTCCCACAATTTATAGACTGCCTGCTCAAAAGATTTTCATAGCCATGAATCCTACTAAAGATAAATTGGGAGATAAAATAAAATCACCATTCCTATTCACAAGAATATTTGAAGCACCTCCAAAGGAAATGTTTCTCCAAACATATAGAGGGTATTAAATTTTAAGAGCGAGGCTATCATCAAAATGAAGGCAGAAAAGAGTAAACATAAGTTAACTTGACAAGTCCATACTGATAAAGCACAGATAAATGTTATCTCTGGGTGACAGGCCCAGGACAGAGAGTACTCAATTTACAAAGGAGCTGTGTACATGCAGTTCATTTCTAAGTCAGTATTTGGAACTCCAAACTCATTTTCTCTGAGAAACAATGTTATAAATACGGCTTGGTTTTGTAGGAACCAAACAAGAGCTAATAGAAAATTCTAGTACTGACAGCTCTCAAGCAAGTTGTCCCTGGGTTAAGCAGGGAACAACAGATGTGAAAATCAGGAAGTGGGGGCAGGGGGAGAAGAATGTTTCTTCTTCCTTACCTGAAACTTCCAAAGTTTTTTCTAGTATCTGCCTGCCTCTCTATATGCTCTTCCACCTCACCGCCATCTAAGTTCTTTAACCCAATCCCTGCAACAGTGCACCAAAATGATTTTATAGTTATCCCTCGACTCCTCTCCCCAGGGTGCAGGTGGGATGGAGGTAAAGGATGACATCAAACTCATGAAGGTATTCAGTTGTGGTAGAGGCTGGTTAGTGTTCAACAAACCAGCTTCCCTGTCCCCATTGACATACAGGTTGACATTTCCCAGCTTTACTTGCATTAGGTATGTCCATGTGACTAAATTCAGTCAAAGGGAACATGAAAAAGAGTGATGTATGCCACTTCCATTAACAAATCTCCAATGATATTATTCACTCTCTTTCCTCTCCCCAACTGCTGGGCAAATTGCTGCAGAAGTTCCTGAAGGTCTCCCAGTGACCCTAGAGAATGGCTGAGCTGTGAGATGGGAGGATGCTCAGCCTGGGAATCACCATTCCGTGGATACCTCCACCCCCTCTGTGGAACACTCAAAGTTAACTATAAGGACTGAAAAAGAAGCTTCTATCGCATTCCACCCCTGAGAGCTGGGGTTGTTTCTTACTGCAACATTCTTGTCCTCTGTGCTATTATCTCTGTGTTGCTTTTCATGAAATGTCCTTCATGTTCACCTAGTTGGCTGGTTTGTGTCCAAACCAAATGGCCAATACCACTGAGATTTTATAATGCTTTAGTTTTTCTAGCTTTTTCCCCCCTCCTTCACTATGGTCAGTATATTTAACACTGGAAAGCCCTCTTATTCCTCTTAATCTACTTGGGGAACTGGATAAGTAAACTTGTAAAATCATTAACCTTACTTTGAGTGTCATTCTAAGCTATCAGGGCTTTGGGTATTTCAGGGCCTCATCTACAGAGTCAAGTGCAAGATTTTTGGTCATTTTTCTCCTTTGTATGAAGACTTTTTCCGATTATTTCCAGATTTCATTAGTAGGTTAGGGTTGTAGGAGTATGTGTTCTGGGTAAGAAAACTAGGATTGTATAATTTTTATAACAAAATTCACAGAAGTGACATCACTTGAATTTTGTTAAAAGCAGCTTGCTCACTTCATTCTCTCATTTGTCCATCTATCCACCCATCCATCCATCCATCCATCCATCCACCCACCCATTCATCCAACCATCCATCCTTCCTTCCTTCCATCCAGTTTATTTTTAAGGGAAATGAAAGAAGAGAGACTAAATAAGGGACGATGAGACTGAAGAAGGGAAAGAATTTATAACAATTCCCTATTTCTTGCTCTGTAAATATCTCCCTTATTTCATTCTTGAGTTGTAATAGGGTGCAATAAAAAACTCCAAATTAAGATATAACTTTAAACAGATTTTGTCTAATCCTAAAACTTGGCTTTCTATGCTTGTTCCTTCCACAGCAATTTTCTGGTACTTTCCACTCTCATCTCTTTGTTGCATCTCTGAAAGGTCCATTAGGTTAATCATGCACTTCCTATATGGCATCATAAGAAATAAAAGAATTAACCTGTTTGATCCATGTGTACTATCTTTTTGACAAATCACAGCCTGATAGTAGGTTTCTTGATCTTTACGGAGCTCTGTTGAAGTTTCTGCCTGCCTTCACCTTGCAATTTTTTAAGAGAGTAAGTTCAAAATGGTTCCTTCATTTCAGCATATCGCTTCCACTTATGCCACCAAAAGAAAACAAAAGTACCCATTTTAGTAAATGCATTATACTCAAAAGCATCAGGCACTCTGAGAAGGGAGAAAAACTGACTGGCTTATGTGGGACTGTGGAAAGAGCCACTGGACATAGTAATTATTTTAAATGGAATGAACCATTGACGACAATTACAGTTTTGAAATATGTTCCCTATGAAAAAACACTGAAGTCAACATATTAGTCATAAAGGACATAAAAAGATTCTTTATCCTTCCAGTTTGAACATATGTGTTTCCACGGCAGGCCCATAAAGGGGGCCTAGTGGTCACTTCATAGAGTGTTCTGTCATTGCCAATGTATACTCTACAAAAGATGTTAATTTCTTTTTACATTCTGCACAAAACATCCATGCATATTATGAAACACACTGCCATTTAAACCACATTTTAAATATACTATAGGCAAGTCATATTTCATGAAGAGTTCTCATGTTAAGAAGATACCTGAAGATTAAGTTTACAGGCTGCAAAAGTTATACATAATGCTCAGTTCTGGACTAGACACAGAACCACCACGATTTCATGTTTTTAAGAATATCAAGCAACTCTCATTTACAGCTAACCATAAAAGGGGCTAACTTTCTCTTCAGTTGCCTATTGTCTATAAAATGTTTATTTATCTTAATCACCATTTGATATCAAAGAAGGGGTAAGATCAAAAACAAAATACAAACGACCCAATTAAAAAAATGGGCAGAGGATCTATATTGCCATTTTTCCAAAGAAGACATACAAATGGGCTAACAGGCACATGAAAAAAAAATGTTCAACATCACTAATTATTAGAGAAATGCACCTCAAAACCACAATGAGATATCACCTCACATCTGTTAGACTGGCTATTATGAAAACAAACAAACAAAAAACCCAAAAAACAAGTATTGGAGAGGATGTGGAGAAAAAGGAACCCACGTGCACTGCTGGTGAGAATGTAAACTGATGCAGGGACTATGAAAACAGTGTGGAGATTCCTCAAATAATTAAGAATAGAACTACCATAAATCCAGCTATTCCAGTTCTGGGTATTTATCTGAAGAATACAAAAACAGTAATTCAAAAAGGTATATGTACTCCTATGTTCATTGCAGCATTACTTACAATAGCCAAGATACGGAAACAGCCTAAGTGTTCATCTATGGATAAATGGATAAAACTTATTGGATACATATACAATGGAATACTACTCAGCCATGAAAAATGAAATTTTGTATTATGAAATATAGATAAAGTACCTTGAGAGTTCAGAGACAGACAGATGGTTTTTACCTAGTTCTGAAAAAAAAAAATACAGATGGACCTTAAAAGTATTATGCTGAGTGAAATAAGTCAGATGGAGAAAGACAAATATATGATTTCACTCATATATGGAATCTAAAAACAAAACAAACAAAAAAACAAAAGTAAACCTATAGATTCAGAGAACAGATTGGTGGTTACCAGAAGGAAACAGGGTTGGGGGAGTACAAAGGAGTGAAAAGGGTCAGTTGTGTGGTGAAAAACGGTAACTAGACTTTTGGTGGTGATCACTTTGTAGTGTATACAGATGTCAAAGTATAATGTTGAATAGCTAAAAATGATATGATGTTATATATCAATTTTACCTCAATTAGAAAGAAAAGAAGGGATAAGAACTCAATTGTTAAGAAACATAACTTAACGTGTTGACTGAGATAGAAATGGAGACCTTCAAAGAAGATATGGTTCATATATACAATGAAATATTACTTGGCTATAAGAAGAGATGAAACACTGCCATTTGTGACATGGATGGATCTTGAGATAATGATGCTAAGCAAAATAAACCTGACAGAAAAAGTTAAAAACCACATGATATCACTTACACATGGGATATAAATCTAAAAGCAACAAACAAACATGACAAACAAACAGAGACTCGTGGACGTGGACAATAGATTAGTGGTTATCAGAGGGTGGGGGAAGGGGAAAGGTTGATGGGGTAAAAGGGGTCAAATATGTGGTGACAGAAAGAAATCTAACTATGGGAGGTGAACATACAATGCAACATATATTTGACATACCGTTGAATTGTACACGTGAAACTTATTGGATTTTATTAATCAATGTTACCCTCCCCCCAAAATAAATAAATGCATACATACATACATACATACATACATACTTATATACATACAAAAAATAAATACGAATAAATAAATTAATAAGTGTAATTAGGGAAAAAAAGGACCTTCAATACATACATCTAATTACTGTCAGCAATAATCACATGTGTAAGTTCAAGTGTGCACAAGGTGAATACACCCACTCTTCTGCCCCTACCCTGATGTTACCCAAGCCTCAACACTAACTCCAATTGCACAGTTATAACTGCTGATAAAGACGTTACCCAGCTTCTTGCAGAGATAAAAAAAATGCTATCGAATTTGAACTAGAGGTAGAAATTTGTGAAATAACTAATGAAAGCAGGGTAATAAAAGTTACAGAAACTCTTTCCTAAAAAACAAAGAGAGATGGACGGACAAGCGCAAGAGAAGAGAATAATAACATAGCAAACCTGCCCAGAAAAGCATGAATTATGGGTATGACCAATGGGCAACATCATATAAAACAAGTCAAAAAAACAGTACCTGAAGATTAGGAGCTTGAAACTTAAGCACACATACTTATTTTTTCTATTTCTTTCTTTATAACATTTATTGTGCTTTTATAGTATTTTAATTTTCATGTTTGTGACCTTTGGGATCCATGGACCTCTAGCTTAGCATCCTTAAAGGAGTGTTTGTCTGCTTTTCCTAAGTAGAATGGTGATTTAAGAGAGGGTTTTTTTGGTGTGTGTGTGAGTAGAGTTCAAATAGTAGTAGGCTTGACATCTTTATCAAGCAGAAAGAAATGCTAACTTGAAAAATACTCTTAACACTATTCATGGCTGCTGTTAGGAACAGAGCAACCCCCTCCCTTCTTTTTATCTGAAGGACAGGGACCCCTTAGGTGGGTCTGCCCTGGTCATCTATAAACTCATGCAGTACAGCTTAAACCATGGGCTTTCCTGCTCCTTTCATTGTAGACAGACATTCTGTTTGTACTCTTTTTAATTCTCCTTCTTTACCTAGAATATATAACCTTCCACAGAGGCACTATATCTGCTGAATGAATGGTTTCAATTATGAACACCAGCTTCACCTCTCTTGTAAGCTTGACCCAGGAATCATTTTTGATTCCTTGTTCTTCATGCCCCACATCTATCAATCACTAAATTCTATGACTCTACCTCTTCAAATGCTTTTAGATATGTTGCCTCCTCTTCCTTTTCTGACTCCCCTCCTCTTCCACTTGAGACCTCAAATGAATAGGCTCTCATTAGCTATTTCTAACCCCTAACTCACCTACCTCCATCTCTCCCAACTCCAGCCACCCTGGATATCCTGTTGCCAATTTCACATACATACCATTTCACTGAGCTTGGGTGAGTGGAACAGGGATACGACTAAGCTCTGAGCTTCGACAAGAGCTTGTAACTATCACACATCACATAAGCTTCAAACTCCTCTGCCTGGTCTTAATGACTCTACTTCCTGTCTTCCCCACAGCTGTCCAACACTCTTTCATACCAATCTTCAGCACACATCACTCATCCAGACTCTCCATCATATCCCACATAGGCATCTGCAGCCCTTCCTTCTGCCTTTGTCCCTATTGTCCCTGCACCTAGAACGACCTCTCAGTTTGCTCCACCCATCATCTCTGCACCTCCTTTCAAGGGACAAATCAGGTTTTTCTTCTCATATGAAACTCTTCCTGACCACTCCAATCATCAGCCATCTTTCATTCCCCTCAGTGCACCCTCAGCCCAAAGTTGCCCCTACCATCGTAAATCCTTAGTTATATACTGTCAAGTATTGCTCTATAATGGCTTCTTGTGGACAAAGTGCCCTCAACTAGACTTTCTTAAAGATAATTTTAGGTTTACAGAGAGTTGCAAAAATAGTAGAGTTCCTTTGTATCCTTCACCCAGCTTCCCCTTATGTTAACATCTTACATAACCAAAGAACAACGATCAAAACTAGAAAATTAACCTTGGTCAGTACTACTAACAAAACTAAAGAATTTGTTAGGATTTCTCCTGGTTTTCCACTAATGCCCTTTTTCTGTTTTAAGATCCAATCTAGGATTTCATGTTGCATTTAGCTGTCGTGTCTCTCCAGTCTGTGGCAATTCCTTGGTCCTTTCTTATCTTTAAAGAACTTGACATTTTTGAAGGGTACTGGTCAGTTGTTTTCTAGAATGTCCTTTGATTTGGGTTTCTCTGATATTTTCTCTTGATGAGATTATACATTATTGGGAAGGCTACCACAGAGGTATGGTGTCCTTCTTAGTGTTTCACATGAAGGGGCACATGATGTCAACCTGTATCATTAGTGATGCTAATCTTTTTTCTTTTTTTTTCAAGGCGTACGGCACCTGGTCTTCCCAGGTGGTCTCCCATCCAAGTACTAACCAGGCCCGACCCTGCTTAGCTTCTGAGATCAGACGGGATCTAGCACGTTCAGGGTGGCATGGCTGTAATGATGCTAATCTTGATTACTTAGTTAAGGTGGTGTCTGCCAGGACTCTCCAGGTACGGTTACATTTTTCTCTTTGTAATTACTACACATTTGAGAGAGAGATACTTTGAAACTACAAATATCCTGTTCCTGCTTAAACTTTTGTCCACTAATTCTAGCACAACTTTCCTGTGGCAATTATTACTATGGGTGCTAATAACGTTTTTCTAGTTCTTTTATTGATTGATTGATTGATTGATTGATTGATTAATTATTTGAGTTCCTCTGTAAAGAAGTTGTCTATTTGGCCCCACTTATTTGTTTATTCAGTTATTTATTTATATCAGTATGGACCCACAAATATTTATTTTATTTTGAGGGTTACAGTCCAATATTTATTTCATTACTCAAGTTGTTCTAATCCTTAGCTAGATTTATATCACCTCAGAACAGATACGACCATGTCTCATACTTCTTATATATGGCCCCTCATATCTAAGACAATGATAAGCACATAGTAGGTATCTGACTGATTCATTAATTCACTCACTCATTCATTCATTCAACAAAATATGTTCAGGGCCTTTTCTTAGGTGCTAGAGTTATAACAAATAAAAAAATTCCTTTTTTTCAAATGATATATAGTCTAGTTAATAGAGACTTGTGTTTGTGTACAAATCTCTGACAAAAGCATTTGGAGAGTAAACTGATGGCTCAAATGGGAATGTAATAAACTCTGCTTGGAGAAAAGGGAGTAAACAGAAAATGCTTTCTGTTATAAAAATAGTATTATTTCCCCTTTTACTCCACTGCTCACTCCCTAAAAATAAATGGGCATATAAACTATCTAGAGACAAATACTATCATACAGTCAGCGGGTACGACCTGCCTCTGTATCTTCTAAAATAATTCCTAAAATCAAACCTGAAGGGCACACTTATTAGGAAGATTTAATATAGTAAACATATACTCTTTATGTAGTTACTCTTGGCTTTACTAGGAACTGGAAACAGCTAAGGTAAAAAAAAAAATCTGAGAAGCCACTTGTCTTAATCCAGTTTTCACATCTAATTTCATAGTTTTATTCCTTCACAGAGAATAATGAAGAATGAATAAGAAGCACCATCAATCAAAGACAGACTCTCTAAGTTTCTTAATTCAATTTTCTTTTACTGACCCTACTGAATTTTCTAAACAAAGCTGTTCTTTTTTCCATGTGATAGTTCAGCCCTGCAAATGTCCTCAGGAATAATAAACAAATTTTCTGCCACAAATTAGATTCTACAACATTCTTTATCCACAGCATTTTGAATTCCGAGCAAGCAGACGAACCTAAAATACACTGTCGTATTGCAAGAAACGCAGACAATGGAGAATTTATATTTTTTGACCATTATTGACAGTTAAGCCTGTTAATATTTAACTCCTACTATTGTTCTATAAATGCTGCCGAAATGTTCGGTAAATGCTGCCGAAAGGAATTTTACTTTCACTGTTTCATATCACCCTTTCTAATTAGTGTCAATGTGTCTTTTCCATGTTAGGGTGTATACAACAGACGCACATATGTGTTGTGTCTGTGGATATCGGCACAAATGCATACACAGTCATGAATGCACACACAAAGATGCTCATTGCACAGACTCATCCCCATGCTACTACTCATTTGCGAATATAGCCTGTTTCACTCCTCAGAGTGCTTGTGAATACACACTAACAGCATATAATTCAGTTAATTTCCTTTCGTTAACTTTCGTAGGAGATTAAGATAAAAAGCTAAAAAAAAAAGAAAGCCAACTAGACACTTCATGAAGTCTGTGATTAAGAGACAGACACTAATGAGACAGATGGGCTGCTGTGTAAAAGGAAGTTGAATGCGCCAGCCCACACTTTGTAAAGATTTACTGTGCCTCACCGTTTCCATTTCAAGTCTTCATCAGTTAGCATCTGACTTATTTTACTCTTGTTCTCAGCCCACAGACCCCCGCCTACTTCTGCCCAAATCTCCCGAAATGAGGATTATTAAATGAAAGAAGATGGCATTCTTTTTCTTTAGTCTGTTATTCAAGGTTTACTCAGAGGCAATATTTACTATAAAATCATGTGGTTTATAGCTCAACAGAGAGTAGATAACTCTGTTACAGAGCTCACTGGAAATTTTTAGAAAAATCCCATAAACATAGGAGAATTTCTGGGCCAGAAAACTGAGGTGCAAAAAAAAAAAAAATAATTCATGTATTTTTAAAATTTTACTCAATAGATTTCTTCTCTATATGATTAGTCTTCTAAGTTATTCTCATGGGTGATCACTGTCCCTAATAGCTTCTCCATACTATAAGAACAGTGCATATTTACAGAAATAACATGTAGAGAGCTTTACAGTTCACAAAAGTGTTTAATGCATTACCTTGCTAAATCATCGCAACACCCCTGTTAGATATAATTATCTCTATCTTATAGTTTTTTTTTTTTAAATCCTCAGATTTTAAGTGATCTCTCTAAGGTCAAAAAGCTAATAATTTGCACAGCTAAAACTCAAAACCAAATCTCTTTTTTTTTTTTTTGGTATCATTCTGATACCAAATCTCATTTTTTTTCATTGATACAAATTATATTTAATTTGCCTTGAAAAATTTTTTTGGGGTTCCATTTTATAACAGTGGACTACATGAACTCTGTTCATTACCTAAAGATTTTATGTGCTTGTAAATGAAACTAACTCTTAATCTCTACATTTCTTCTTAAAGCTCTCTCTTTTCTGGTTAAACAAAACGCCTAGGTTCTTTTAGCATCTGCTTCCTTTATTCCCTGGAATCTCCCTTTTGAGAGAGCTTGTATCCTATTATCTGACGATCTGATTATTTCTAATGGTGTTAGCAAATCTACCCTTTCCTTTTATTTTTAAATTATTATCACACACATTGCTCAGTATTTTTGAATTTTATCCACTACTACTTCCATGTCCTTATTTTAATATTTATCACAATAGTTACTCCCATTCTAGAAAACCTTGAGGATTATATATTTTTATTCAACCGCATTTGTCTACCAGGTACATTTCTTGAATCTCCCTTCCTGGTCATTTTTATTTACCAAGATCCTTGAATTAAACAGAAGGGTTGTCTGCCAGTTCACCCTTCCTAAGCCATTTAAAAGGTGCCTTAACATAATGACTTTTGAGCATAGTACATTCTGATGTCATAAATACCGAACCACGATATTATCCTATGCAGGGGGCAAAAGAGGGAGGTGGCTCTAAGAATACAGATCTATTTAAGTGCCAACACAGCCTGATAATTAGACCACTGGGAAAAGAGAGAGAGAGAAAAGTCACAAGATTATAGCTCAATGAGACATCAGACAAGCCTCCCTCCCCCATTTTGAGCCTATGTAGGAGATTCTGACTGTGGTCACTACAGAGCTTCTGGAGCTGAAGTCCACACTGTCTAAACAGTAGAGATAATCAGACTGGGGTATATCATCCTCCTTTCTTGTTGCCCGATTCCACTCTCCCTGCTGTTTTAATTAGATTATTTTGGTATCTGCTATTTCTGTCTTACTCCTTTCCCCAAACTGTCATATAAGTACTGCAGCTTAACTATTACACTGTTGCCAAATTTCACTCCAGAGATGGCTGTATTTCAGCGGCAAGTGAAGTGATGCTTCCCTCTGTGACATCTGAACACTAGCTTAAGGGGTTAAGCATCTGTGCAGAAAAGGGGTGTTTCATTTTGTTTGATCATCATCATTGGAGGAGCAGACCCATCTGAGCATGAAAGAGAAAACAAACCAAAAAACACTCAATGTATATACTCAAATGCATGGGGAGAATATAAACAGTGACTGGGACTTTTCACAGGTTCTTTTCTATAGGCACTTCAAAGCCTTAAAACATCAAGGAGGTAAGATGATGATCATTTTTAGAAGTAAAAGAAGCCTCAGAGAGTAATCCAGTCATGTTATAGATACAAAACTTGGAGGCACAGAGTAAGTTAGTACCTTGTTCAAAGCCCTCTTGATCCCCAAGACCAAGGGTGTTCCACTTGAACTTGGGTTCAGCCAGAGATGTACTCAGAGGATCACATCTCTGCAAGTAGGACCGAACACAGCCCCAGCTTCTAAAGCATGCAATATCAGTACTTGTTTCGTTTGGTTACATTTTTGTTGTTGTTGTTTTAAATACTCAAAAAAATCTCCATCAGAAAAAAAAAAAATGTGAAGTAGAGGGAGAAATAGCAGAGCAGAAGTAGTGACAGCAAATTGTTTATTGCGCATTAACTATGTGCCAGGCCAGGCAATGTTCTAAAAAATTATATGCATATAATCCTCACAGGGACCTGCTGTCCTCACATTAAAGAAAAAAATGAAGGGTAGAGAACAAAAAATATTTCTGAACAGAAAACAGGAGGAACAGAAGAATATAACTGCCAAGTCAGAGAAATTACCTACCCAAATTTTTCTAAAACATTTAGTGAAAACCTAAATAGATATCGATAATATATTTCTCACTTAATCTAAAGAGATATTCCTTCTAGGTCCTTCTTGGCATATAGAGGCATGAGTCTGTTATTTCTTGCTAACTCCAAAAACTACATTAGTCCCAAGAAGTTCTTTATATTATTTCTAGATCTCATAATGATAATTGTTATTTTGACAATCAATGAACAATCAATGATTCACTATTTGAGCACTGGTGAAGTGAAAGGTACTACTGACATGGAGGAGGTCTTGAGTGAGGGGGAATGAGGACTAAATGATCTTCAAGTTTCCTCTCGTCTCTAAATACTAAACATCAAAAGCTATAATATCTTACATTCTAGAATTTAGAAAATATATTTAAATGCTCCATCTCATTTGATAAACATTAAGAGAAAAAACGATGGTAATTTGAAAAGTACCCCAGAATACTGACACTTTGCTATTTCCATCTCTAGTCCTTACTTGCATTTTGAATAGTTCCATTTGCCAGAGCAGCATTAATGTATTACAGGGGAGGGAATCTCTGCGGCATTCTGCTTTAGGGTCTGAACATGGAAAGACAAAATGGCTGAGTTTGGTATCAACCATTTTCTAATGCACTTTACTCCACTGGGTGACAAAATATTCTACCTTATTTCAGGAAAGGTAAAAAGATATATATATATATAAATAAAGATATATAAAAAGATATATATATATATAAAAGATATATATATATGTGTGTGAATGTTTGCACAATGACACTGTAAATCGTATTATTTATCAGACTTACAAAGACTAAAATGCTTTATATGGAAGTTGGGTAAATTATTTCAGAAACTAATATACTCCAAAATAGATATGCAAAGCTATGCCTACATATAAAATAGTATGTACTCTTAAGTCTTTGCCTCTGCATTTTTCATTTTTGCACAAAAAACGTCACTAAGTGTCTCAGAATAATATCTTCCCCTGAACTGGTTATGAATTATAGAGGCTATCTTCAGACTGAAGGAACTGGAGTGGAAAAGGGAAGAACACATTTATGCTGAAAGATAATGCTTGAGGAAGATTTCTATTTTAAATATTTAATTAATATCAATAAGGTTTCCTTCACCATGGAAATGTGCATTGCAAAACCCAGAATGCACAGTGTGTGTGTGGTTGGGTGGGCTGGGCCTGGCGGTGGGATGGACTACTACTGGCTTTGCCCAAGAAACGAAAAGGGAACGAATGACAAAATAGAGGAAAAAAAAGGGTCCCTTGATGATAGTAAATCCAAAGCCAAAACTGTAGCCTTTATCAAACCTATGTTGAAGGCCAAAGGAGATAAAAGAAATCTCTGAGTGGATTTTATTATTTTGGGACCATAAAAGCACCCGGGAATGGATGGAGGAAGGTAAGAAAGAGGCCAAGATGCGACAAGTGGACAGACTATTTTGATCTAGAACTTGAATCTGTCTAAAGTTAACTAAATAATGTTAATGATGCTTGTACAATGAATTATATAATTAATCTCACTCTCTAATATGAATGATGGTGGATAAGGTAAGAAATGGGATACAGGTTGTCAAAATTGGAGTAAGGTAAGTGTGCTCTGGTGAAGCCACCACCCCAATCCTTCCTTTGGGTGGTGGTTGAAAAAAAAAGTACCACCATATACCATAATCAATCCACTCTTCTGACATGTCTATATAGTCATACAGTAAAACATATTCATGTCACAACTTCTTAAAATATGGATTGTCAATAGCATACATTATTTAGATTACCTAAATTGAGAGATCAATAGTGGCATGATTTTTACTGGCCCTGACAGTTGCGCATTCAAGCAGTTTGAGAGCTGTCTTCTCTCCTTACCTTCTTCATTCTCCAATCTGGTCCTGCTGTCAACAGTCACAACCTCACTGCCAGTCCCTGACTATTCTCTGGCTCTTCCTGTCTTAAACCTTCCAACAGATCGTTCTCCATTGGTTTCTCCAGTTTCTCATTTCAGATGCACGTTTGCCTCCTTTTAGAATAGTCCAGTTCAGCTCCCCTGTTCACTCAAACCAGGTTATTTATGATGCTGTCAACTGTACCTCCCGTAGAAATGCGAACTTCATATCTGTCTCGTTCCATTCCATGTCTCCACTGCTTAGAACTATACCAGTACACAGTAGTGCCCGAAAGAGATATTTGCCAAATAAATAAATGAGTGATGGATGACTGAATGAGATTACAATTTAAAGAAAGACACTCTCAATTCAATAGTTGTGCTTTAGCTCTGTACTGGCAAAGTCTTAAGGCACCCAAAAGGCCCCATGGGACTTAATGAATTGAGTTTCAACACTGATTTGGCCTAGTCTCGAAGAGCAGTTTCTTATACGATTACAAAAATGGTTTGGTTATAGAGACCGCCAAAAACAGCTAGACTGCTAGAGCACAGACCTGAGGCCACAGCACACTGAAATATGGTGAAATACTTCCCACTCTTCTACCTCCCTAAAGACATTCATTCTGGTAAGCCCTTGCTAATCAACATGTCTGCATGTCTGCACACCAGCCAGCAATTCACAGCAAGAGAACCGTTTCTTCCTCTCTGTTTGAATCCCTATTGATTCTGCTTAGGAGGAATCTAAGTGCTTTCCAAATACCAAATGTTCCATATGGTAGTGTTATTACTATTCTCACTACTGCAACGTTTGGCCTTTCTACCTACACTCGTGAGGTGCCTCACTGGAGTTTGGCAGAACGTTATGAACTCCTTTCCTGACCTATATTTGCTGACACATTTGTTGTCCTCTCTCCCTTTATGAATCTATTAATTCTGTCGAAATAACATATGTACGTGTATAAATACAAGTTTTATTTTTTTATTCATCCTCATAATCATTTAGAGGAGAATAATTTATGACCCGTTAAAGAGTAATTCTTAAGCTAAACTGTCTTAATTAGGAATTCAGATGTTCCTCTTTTACTGAAAAATACAAAGCTGTTCAAATAAGACAGGAAATGTGGGCCAAAACGAATGCAGCATCTACATACATAAGATTTGCAGAGTGTCCTGCGAAGAGCAGTAGCTGAAGCCAGACAAGTCATCTTGCATTTGTCTCCTTAATTCTAAATAATTCTTTGACCTTTTTTCAACCTTATGATTCAGCTAAGGGTTGAGGGACTTACAGCTCCACAGTTTTCCCTTGTGTATCTATGTAGGATAAAGTAAACGATTCCTGAGAGCTGAGAGTCTCTCATTCTATCTTCTCTTTCATTTACTGAGTGAAAGGAAGCTTATTTAGTAATGGAGGGAAGAGACGTGAATAGTAGGGCAGCTCACATAAGGAGCTGGACAGTTAGAGACTTTCCATGTGTAGCTCAAAGAGGCCAGTAACCTTGCCTTATCCCAGGTCCCTCAGGAGCAAGGCAGTGCAAGGTTGGGACCAGGCTCTGCTCTCACACGAGGACTGCTCCCAGGGTCCCACTGGCCAGGTGACAAGACACTTCCATGGTAAATAGGTCTCTGACTTACAGACTTCAGTCAGGCAGTTTCTCCAGGACTAGAATTACTCCATTAATCCTAATTAATGTGAATGATGGTGGATAAGGTAAGAAATGGGGTATAGTTTGTCAAAGTCGGAGTAAGGTAAACGTGTTCTGAAATACATTAAATGTTTTTTGGATACCAGAGGAAGATGAAAAGAAGGAGGAAGGAGAAAAATTTTACAAAATTGAAATACTATAGCTAGAGTCATACTTCGCTGGTTTTACTTCCATCATGACCATTTTCTCATATCACTAGATATTGTCAAAATAGGATTTATAACAATTTTTCAACATTTCACATATATTTCTGTGCAGCAACATCCTATGAGATGGGTACTATTATTGTCTAAATTTTATAAACTTAGACATCGAGAGGTCAGGTAACTTTCCTGACCTTGTACCTCAAGAAAATAGCAGAGCTGGAATCTGAACCCAGCCGGTCTGGAGTCCAAAGTCTTATCGACTGTGATCTATAGCCTCTGATTAATATGGTGTTACCATAATTATATTTAATCATGCTCCCAATATTGGACAGATTTTATATATATATATATATATATATATATATACACACACACACACACACACACACACACACACACACACACACACACACACATATATATGCATGTGTATGTGTGTGTATCCATACACACACATGTATATATACACACACATATCTATGTGTATATATACATATATGTATATGTGTATACATATATATACAAATATTTTAATTAATGAGCAGTATAACGTCAGATCCATGTTTTAATGAGGGCTATTTATTAAACACCTTTTTATTCTTATTAAAGAAAGAAAAACTATATTTTCCATCGAAAAAGTATTGCTATCCAGTGATCTCATGATTGTCTAATAATACTTGGCTGAAAAAGAGGAAGAACTTAAAATTTCCTAGGACCTTTCCATGCCTTCTTGATTTAGTATTATTTCTCAAATGTCAAAAACCATTATGTTTCAAACATGCTACTATCTATGGCAGGAAGTTTCTTGAAAATAGTATGCTTTACAAATAAATACGCCCCTCCCCCCCAAAAAAAACCCAGCACATGGAGACACTATTTCTCATCATCAATTGGCAAACACTCTTTGTTTTCAAAATTCTCAGCACTGGTAAAATGGTATAAAAGTAGGTACTCTCATGCACTGCCTCCAGAAATACAAACTGGTATGACTTTATTGGAAGGTAATTTGGCAACAAGTAGCAAAAGTCTTAAAACCTGAAAACTCTTAAATTCAGCAATTTACTGCTAAGGAACTATCCTTATGAAAGCCATTAATAATGGCAACTAATATATAGCTATAAGAACATTCTTGGTAGCATATAAGCAAAGAAATTAGAAGCAATTTAAATGCCAAACTAAGAGGCATACATCGATTAAATGTATTTTAGGATATGCATTGAATGGTATCTATATGATCATAAATTATAGAATCATAAATTATAAAAATAATGTTGCAGATAAATATCTATTGCTATGAAAAGATGTTCATTATCTCACTAAGAGGAACAAAAAGGCTATATGATAGTATAAACCGTATTGTTCCCTACCTTCACCTGATGGTAATAGTCTCTCTAGTTCGAATTTGTGAATACCCTTGTCAGAATCATTCCTTTTTTTATTAATCAATGTCTTGTCATCCTCTTAATCAGTGATCTCAACATAAATAGAAGCCATTTTCTTTCCCATAAGAAAAGCAAGTTTCCATTTTTATAACAGAAAGAGAAAGAATAAATAGATGGAGAATATGTGAATCTGTACATGTATGTTTATGTTGTATGCTTGTGTTTGTTTTTGTATGTATGAGATTAGATATGTATACATCTCTACTACTCCTTTGGAGACTTTATAATTAAATATAGTCATTTGGGTTGAAAGATTTTAGAGATATTTACCTGTACCATGTGCTTTCATCACAATGGAGAAACATAAGCAGTGAGCTCCTTCCCAGCAGATCTTTTCACACAAATTTTGCTTGCGTAGAAAGGGTGGCAGTAGAAAATGCAATGTAAAATGCCTAGACCTGTAATTATAAAAACAGTATTCCCACTGAGTTAGGCAGCTTGCTTTGGCCTTCATTCACCTTAGCTGAAGCCACAGAAAAAAGAAACACATTTGTATAACATTATACACACACACACACACACACACACACACACACACACACTAGCATGAGAGGGATCCAGCCAGAGCTGGCTTCCCATCCCATCTTCTGACCTTAGGGACATCATCATCGAAATGTTCCTGTCTCCTCCCCCTCCTTCCCTGCCTAATGATTCCAAAATGTCAGAGAGATAAAAAATAGTTCTTCTTCAGAAAATTTCAGAAACATTACTGAATTTGATGCTCTCTAAGAGTTCTTCTTAGCCACAGAATTAAGCAAATTCAGTTCATGTATTTACCATAACCACCTGACTTTCACTTTCAGAACTGTGCCTCTCTGTTGATGGCTCAAGTAAAGCATGGTGTCATTAATATTCAAGGTCACCACTAACATTTATTGAGCACTTACTATGTGCTTGGCATGGTGCTAATGCTTTACATACATTATCCTAATCCATTGAACCCTGTGAGGCAGCTAGTAACCACTGCTATCTCTGTAATTGATAAGAAGAGTCAGACAGCTAGTAGATGTTAAAGCCAATATTTAAGCCAATACTGTTCAGAGGGCATGCTCATATTTCCATCTCTCCAAAATTTATCTTGCTATCAACACTCCCGTGCTTATTATAAAAAAGTTAACAATCAAACGATATCACCTTATTTTTTTCTCCAGAATTGAAATGTCACCCGTCTTAGCATTAGTCTTTTTGGATTTGACTGTCCTTTGATTTTAATTCCAAAGCTAAATTAAAATCAACACGTTCATATTTCAATCAAGAGTAAATTTATAGTTATTTTAGTAAACTAAAAATGCCAACCAATTCCAAACCCAGATGCCAACACACTAAGGAAAAACCTAAACTCTGAGTCCTATCTAAATGACTACATTTTATTAGGAGACAAATAATAATATCAAGAGCCATATGTGGATCCCTAATTTAAGATATGGAAATAAAGGGAGGAATTTCTATACATTATAACTACAGTGTGAAAAACAATAAACATTGTTACCTATATACAAATTTTACATACTATATGTCTTAGAATCACTGCAATATAAAATGGATGTGAGCAGATCAAGAAACCAACAAAGTTATTTATGGGTCAATATTAATTTCCCTTTGTACATGTGTATATATGTAGATATTTATGAACACTATTCTGATTATGGCTTAGTGCATACATCGCCCTTTTATTAGCATAGTTTTCCACTGAACTTAGACTCTTAACACAACCCCTAGGCCCAGTATGGTCCAGCCATTCTTTTCTAGCCTGCATTCCAGCTTTTCTGTCTTACTTTAAATTCCTTAAAAGCACCTTGCTCTCCTAGGCCTTAGGGCCTTTGCACATGATCTCCTCATTGCCAACACTTATCCCCAAATCACTCACCTTCTTCATCAAATGACCTTGTATCATTATCTCCTTCAGCTCTCAGTTCAGTCCTGTCCTCAGGGAAGCCTTTCTGGACCTCCTTGGCCTGGTCGCTGCTTCCTACTACATGTTTTTATAGATTCACTTCTCCCTTGTTATACTGGGCATTTTTGTAATTTTACACTTTTTCGTTAGATTCATTGATTAACGCTTGTTTCCCCCACCACTTACTAAGCTCTAGGAAGGCAGAACCCTGCACACTCTTGTCTATCTTTTCATTCTCAATATTCAACACAATGCTTGGCACATTATGGTCACACAATAAAACTATACTGAATGAATAAATGAGGGAGAAAGGGAAGGAGGGAAGAAGAACAACCCCTATCATAACTTAGTGTTTATTGAATTAATACACTGATGGCTTTTCAACACAGAGTATAAGGTCTGCACTCCTTTGAACAGCAAGCAAGGCTCCTTGTGACCTGACTGCAGTCAGGTGTGTCACTCCTCCAGCTGCACATGATGCTCAGCATCTCTAAATCCCTGTAGCTCCCTAATCCACCCCGCCTTGCTCTTGCTCATCTCCACACCCTGCTCTATTTTGTTCCCTCTGCACATCATCTCTTCAAACTCAAACTCATTCTTTAAGTCTCAGCATTAGAGCTGCTTTTCTGTTAAGACCTCTCTAATACCTTCTAGGAAGCTGAGGCCCTTTTTTCCATTTTTCTATAACATCCTGTACCTATCCCCATTAAAGCGATTATCATATTTGCTTATACTTTTGTCTTAAGCAAGTCCATCTCTCCCAATACATCATTAAGTCCCTTAAAGTAGCAGTCCCCAACATTTCTGGCACCAGGTACCAGTGCTCCTATGAGAATCTAATGCCTGATGATCTGAGGTGGAGCTGAGGCAGTGATGCTAGCGCTGGGAAGTGGCTGCAAATACAAATGAAGCTTCGTTGGCTCATCTACCACTTGCCTCCTGCTGTGCGGCCCTGTTCCTAACAGGCCATGGACTGGTAACAGGACCCTTGTTATCTATCATACACACATATATATTTCAAATGTGCAAAGCTTTTAGAGTCAAATAAAATATATTATTATTTTGTATTAGCATATTTTAATTATTATTAAATGTTGTGAGGTATAATGGTTATAAATTCATCCGTAAAATGGGCGTAAACCTAACTGACAGAACAGTTGGGAAAATTAAATAATGTATAAGTAAAATGTTTAGCACAGAGTTCAGCATACTGGAAGCACCTATAAAAATTATGTAATCAATATCATTATCAACATTACCATTAGGGTAATCATGTTGAATTTATAATTCATGCTTCAACTTTAACAGTTTTATTTGACATTTTTTCCTGATCAAACATTAATTAGCATTAGCATCTCCATAAAGCCATAAAAATGGTTAGAGAGGCACTCAGCAAACCAGGAATAAAGGAGAGTCTTATTCACTACAGCTAAAGGGCAAATTATTGTTTCAGTAATCTGCCATTTATGTGTAGAGGTACAAAAACATCAACAGAAAAGATATATTTCTGTTCAAAAATTATCTATAAAATCTAAATGACAGAAACAACAAATATCATCATTCAAATGCCATAAACCTTTAACTGAAATAATTATAAATGCTTATTGTAAATTATTTCTTTTGCTAGAAAAAAACAAGACAGAGATACATATTCATTTCTTTTAATTACTGGACAAAATAATGTGAATTTATAAATAAATATTAAGTATTTGTCTAAAGAATATGCCATAAAATGTTTAAAGGAATAGCAAACACATTTCACATGTCATCTATTAGATGTTAGTCTGATTTAGACACTGGCCTGATTTAGAATTGCTAAAATTTAATGAAACAGACTTATGCACAGAGGGAAAAAGAAGTAAGACAATTTTCAAGACAGTCTTTTGGGAAAAAGTAATGTTAAGAATGAATTGCTTACAAGTGCTACAGTTGAGCAGAATGAACTGGTAGTAATTTATTCTACAAAGCAAACTTGTAATTCGGTCCTATATTGCCCTTTTTTACATATTGGCTGGATTTAAAAAATGACTACTAAAGTAGTTCATATACTCCATGCTATTGAAATATAAGGTACTATCATCACTGCATTTTAAGATTTCTATTCTCAATTCATCTTTACCTCTCTGATTAAGTGATAAAACCCAAAGCGAGTCAGATTTCTAATTAGAGCTTAACCATTTTCTGAGAAGTATTATAGAGGGGAAATATTACAAAAATGCAGAATTCTTAACTTCTAATTGTTTTACTACTAAAATATTACACTACTTTTAAACTGAATTATAATTCTATTCATTGGCCACAAACCACGGACCAGTTTAACATAATGCAAATATACTGTTTTTGCAATGTAATTAAGATGGAAAGATAAAAGAGAAAAATTTAGCAAAAAAAGTTCTTAATTTACTTAGATAATTTTAATCTGAATTTACTATGAATCTCATCATCATGATGCTTATGTTTATATCATAAAATCTGGTGAAATCTTACAAATATAAGGCTAAATTCCTCTTTCTTTATGTTGATCCCTCAATCTGAAATGTCCTTTTTATTCATTCAAATGTTACATTTCCTTTATGATTCAGCTCAGATGTCACTGCCTCTGTGACATGTTCTCATGTATATTGTATTGGTCCTGCTATGTAATGATCTGTTTCCCTCTCCAGACTGTGAGATTTTTAGAGTCACTGACCAGGTTTCTGCATTTTTCATAACAACCTATGCAGTTCTTGCACATAAAATATTCTCAGAAAATACTGGTTCGATGTGTCAATGAATACATACAGTTTGATACTCGGTAAAATTGCCACTCTTAAGACTAAGGTGAAAATGCCATTAATTGTAATCTAAAGTTAAAGGTTAAAGTAAAAAACAAATATTTCCATTTTTAGTGAAATGAAACTCTTAGCATTTTCACTTCCAGATGCATCAGCATTACATAAAAGATGTTGAAACTATTTTAGAAAATAGACACGCTGCATATTTTCCTGTCTGAGAATTAGTCTGAAAAGTAGCAAGCTACACAAGGGCCTCTGGGTGTTCTCATGACAAACATTCAGTTAGATATTGATTCCACACATTCATTTAATGGAACTCTAGACCAAGACTGAATCTCCACAACACCAGCATGTCACGCATTATTCTATTCATCTGCTTAAGAATAAGCTGATAATTCCCAGGAGAGGTCTGCCTTCCCCTGCCAGTGCTGGCCAGCAGTTTGGTGATGATGAATCTTAGTGGCAGAGAACTTCAGTACTCAAAGAAATACACCAGTGTTGGCTTACGTTTTCCACTTTTATTATAATTGTTATTCCCACATGGACCAATTTCTCACATATCCGCTTTTCATTTTTCAAAACCAGACCTTTGAGTCCCTGACAACTTGCCTGGCTGTGTAACATATTACATCATCATACACATGCCAAATCCTACCTCATTCAAAAGGCCATATTTTGCTCAGAAAAGAACAGTGGGCAGTAAAAGAGCAAGTTTCTCATAATAACGTATCCAAGCTGATCGTCCACATTTGGAACTATTAGTCACTGCTGAGACAATAAATATTAATTTTCCAAGAGGTCACCAAGCCTTACCTCCCCAGTTCTCTTTCCTCCATGCCTCATGCTTTTCTAGGCATTCATTAGTAAGAGGAAAACAGAGGGTTTCTGTGTCTTCTATCTCACTCCACTTAAAAGTTATTGTCAGCCTCACCCTATTTCCTCAGCCACCCAAACCATCCCAGGGATTTCCGTGTCAGACCATACCTTCTAAAAATGTCAAGACATTGGGGACTATGAAAAGGGCTATGATATGAAATAGGCAGAATGTAGGAGCAACAAGGGAAAATTCTTTTATGTTATCACCTTAAAAATACCTGTATTTTTAAATGTAATGAACAACCTGGTGACTATAGTTAACATTGTTGAATGATAAAAATGAAAGTTGATAAGAGTGTAAATCTTGAGTGCTCATTACAGGAAAAAGATATTTTTTCTTTCTTTTTTCGTTTTTGTACCTACATGAAATGATGAATATTAGCTAAACTTATTGTGATAATCATTTCATGATATTTGTAAGTCAAATCATGATGCTGTACACCCTAAACTTATACAGTGCTAAATAACACTTTTATTTCAATAAAGCTGGAATTTTTTTAATCCAAAAAAAAAGTGTATTCTTATTATGTAAAATTTGAAATACAAAAGAATGCATGCAACATATATATAATCTATGAAGCATAACAATAAAATAAACACCCATAAACCCGCCATCCTATTTAAGATATTACCTATGTGCTACTTTCCTACACTCTTCTCCTGCTCTTCTTCAGAGGTAACCACAACCCTAAATTTTGTATGTATTACTCCCTAAAATATATAATTTAGTTTTGCTTGATTCCGATCTTTATAAATAAGTCTATCATATTCTATGAAGTCTTCTGTGGCTAGTTTTTTTCACACATGTTGTTTCTAAGATTTAGCTATGTTGTTGTAAATAGCTGTAGTTCGTTCATTTTCACTGGTGTATAATATTCCAATGTGTGAATTTTTCAGTATTGTTCAACTGATACATTTCAATTTTTTTAGCTTCTACTTGTTATTTTTTTCTATTAGAAACAATGCTGTTCCCATTAGAAATAATCCAGATATGCAAAGTTTCTCTTAGGAATAGACTGGCTGGTCACAGGGTATATGAATATTCGCTCTTACATAATCCTGCCAAATTGTTTTCCAAAATAGCTATGCCAATCTTCACCCCCATCAACAGTGTACCCAATCATTTTTTACAGCATTGTTTTAAAATCAAGGAGATCTATTTGACCTAAAGGTGGAGTTTTATCGTATAGGCTAAAATAATAAATAGCCATAAAGAAATACACATTCTATACCTCTCTCTCATAGTGGTGAGTTTGTACTTTCTTCATTATTAAACATAACAAATGAGAGCTACTTCCTAAGATATGTTTATTTTCCCACCTTCAAATGTGGCATTAACTAACAACTTAGATTGAACTGAGGATAAATAAGTTGAAGGCTCTACATGCCTTTATTTCCCAATCATTCAATTCTTAAGCAAGGTGGCTACCAAAGATGTCAAAGAATGCTCTAGAATACGTTAGGTCCCAAGAACCAAAACTGTCCACTTGGAACAGGAAGTTCTGTACAAATTTAAAATATTCAAAACTATAGTAAATGAAAAGAATTCTTTATGTCTTTCAATATTAGAGAAAAATAGAGGAATAGATAACTAAAAGAGATGAAGAAAAGCCTTATAGTTTTTATTTTAGAATAACAAAATTAAAAAAAAAAAACTTTTTAATGAGGTTTTTACAGGCTTAGGCTTAGAGGAAAAGGCTTCTTCCCTTTCCAAAATCAAAGGTTAGAGTTTGAGGTTATTGCACTTTTGGTCCTGGCTCAAAGTTTGAGCTCTAAATCAGACAGTTCTACATCTTTCCCCCCACATGTACCTAAGGGTCTGAATGAAGAGTTAGCAAATAAAGAACCTGAGGAGAGACAAATACAATAAACTGAATTTCCTATTGCTAGCATGACAATGAGCCGCAGGAGGACACCATAGCAGACACTGAAATCAATAGGGACAGTAACTAGCCCACCTTCTCTAACTGAACAGAGACTAGCGCAACCGTTTGTGAAACACAGTTTGGACCAATATTGTCAACAGTTTCGACTTTCTTTCACACTGCCATTTGTTAGCAGTAGTAACCACTATCTGAATCTTCTCACATTCTTTCTCCACTCTGGTCTCTTTGTTACCCTAACAACGAGGCAATGTCTGAAAGGCAGGCAGTGAGGGGAGAAAGAAGAATTGGAAGTCTTCATCCTAACAATGGATGTCTCTGGAAAACCAGATGTGATAAAAAGTAAAACGAACAAGTATATGCTATTAGTGCCTGTTAAGTACCTATCCAAGATTTTTTTTGGTGTCTATCAGTGAGGTCTTATGCTTCTTCTTAGATTCTCACACTGTTTTAATTAAGTAGGACTAAAGGGCCTTATTTAAATCACACTGGTGGTACCTTCTCTTTTTAGTTCAGTAAGCTGGAACCTAGGCAGGCAGTGTTAAGAGAGTGAATCTTTCCTTCTGGGTCAAGAAAGCTCTCCAAATCCTGTTTATTTTCTAAATGAGATAAATAAAGCAACCTTATTTTGATATTTAGTATCTGGTGCCAGATGCCCACAAACAGAATGAGGAAAAATGAGTGTGCTCATAACCTCAGGTGAAGCTCCAGATTGTGAGAAAGTTTTCAAGATCAGTAAAATTATTAAAATCGTATTTTAAAGGATCCCTTTGTGACACCAATATGTAAAGATCCAATTAAAATATAGTAATTTCCCACAACTACACAAAGCTTTTCTTTAAAATGACTTTGTAGTCCTAGATGTGTCTGGCTTTTTATTCAGCGACTAGATTATCTTTTCAGAATATTGTACTTCATTGTGAGTGCTTCATAAGGGACTAATTAGTCCTCCCCCATCCCTTCAAACTCCTATGGGAAATGAGGTCAGAACCCACTTCCATGCCCAAAACACCCGGTGGAGGTTGCATAAAACACTACAGCGACACAAAGGCAAGTCTTTTCCCGAGGCAAAACGGGGATGAGGACAAATCTTCAGCTAGGGTATCCTCTCCACTATCAGGAACAGAGTACAAAAAAGCTAAGCATTTATTATAAGATCTTGCAAAGGAGCTGTTCCAACAAGCTGGACCACCCACCCACGCGTTCGCCTAGGCTCCTCCTCTCCTGTTCTTACTGCCGTGCGGCCCGCCTTTCCGCTCCCTGATTGGCTGTCCCGCAGGCTATGGCCACACCTCCAGGGCGCGGGGCGGAGGAGAGACCGACCGCACGCCGCTGCACCCACCCGCATCCTCCTCCTGCCGCACCTGCATCCCAGCACCCACAGGGGAGCGCCACCGCTCTGGGACGCGAGCCCGCAGCGGCTCCGTGGCAGCCTGCCAGTGGCTGAGCTCCTACTCCTTTCTACAAGAGGCATGGTGAGCAAATTAGAGGTTATAAACACCTCCGGTGGAAGGAGGAAAATTCCTTTGGGCTTTGTAAGGGAACTTCGTCAGCGGCGACTGTCTCCAAGGTATAAGACGGATGTTCTCACCCACGCCCCTCAGCCCAGCCGGGCATATGTGGACTGCACCTTTTAAAGCTAGTCACAATTATGGTAGTGCTGCAGGAAAATGTGTCTTTGGGAAGAACCGCTCTCCTGTTTAAGGACATTGCTGGTCCCCTGATAAGGAGCATAACGCTATTTCCAATATAAAGAAAAGCATATTCCCATATGTAGTGCTGCCAAATCCATTGTGCGAGAGAAGGCTGGAAGTAAAATATCTGGGCTCCCAACATGGGTTAAAATTTTATTAGGAAAGCAGGAAATCACACATCTCTGGCCAGGGACAGCAAAGAAAAGCAACTGGGTTCTAAATTGTGCTGGAAATAGAAGCGAGCAGTCTAGGAGTAAGTAAAAGAAGCAGAATCAATTAAAAATTATGCTTTGATGCCTGTTACATAGCTTGTCACACCTTGCAGGGGCTAGTTGCCAATATGGTATGGTTTTAAGATCACAGCCCTCCAACAACTCATTGATACCCGAAACTCTATTATTAGTCTTTTCTTCGCTATAAAGATTCTCTCTTTAATGTTCAGAATAAGATGCTACTTTGAAAGTGGAATATCCAGATATCCAACAAAAAGAGAAAAAGGAAAGGAAAGGAAAGGAAAGGAAAAAGGAAAAAGGAAAAAAAAGGAAAAGGAAAAGGAAAAAGGAAAAAGAAAAAAAGGAAAAGGAGTGCTGAAAGGAAAGGAAAGGAAAGGAAAGGAAAGCAGAAAGGAAAAAGGAAAAGAAGGAAAGAGAAAATAGAAAGAAGCTGAAAGGAAAGGAAGAATATGCTGGCGCGTTAGCTGAAAGTTAGAAAAGGTTAGAATAAAAGGAAAATATAGTTGCTGAAAGCGAAAGCTGGAAAGCGGTGTTGTGGTTGTTGTGGAAAAGTGCCGGTTATGGCATGGGGAAGGAAAGTGCTGGCGCTGGTGCCGAAAGCGAATGGTGCCGGTGCCGAAAGAAAAGGGTAGTGGAAAGTTGTTAAAGTGCCGAAAGGAAAAAGGAAGCTGAAAAGGAAAGAAAAGGAAAAGGAAAGGAAAAGGAAAGGAAAAGGAAAAGAAAGGAAAGCTGAAAGCCGAAAGGAAGATTTATGAAAGAGAACAAGCCTTGAACCTAAGATGAGGAAAGAGAGATTAATCCTAGGCTTTAGCACCATCCAGCCCCATAACATTTGGGAGGCTATTTATCATTTGACTCTTGTGGTTCAACATCCATGAAACAGAGAAAACACCTTGCTCTAGAATAATAAGAAGCAAAAAAGCTTCCTTAGGTCCAATCATATATATATATAAAACTATGTGGAGCCCGGAGCACATACTTTGTAGACACTCAGACACTAGTTTTTCCTCTCCTTTTTTACAAAGCAGGTCACCATAGGGGAACAGGTGAGGACAACATGAGAACACTGGCTTCCTGCTGTGGAAACAATGAAAAGGTCAGCAAAGATGGGGATGGGGTGTGGCAAAAGAAAAGGGCACCAGGGGCCTGGTGACAGAATCTGTTTCACAAATGTGGTGAGGTCAGCTCTGCTCCAGGGCACATGGTAGCTGCAAGTTGATATTTATTTGCAATGTTGACTGGCTGGCAAGACTGTGAACTTAGAAACTGGCCTCCGCTGAAGGGCCAGGCCTCGACGCCCTTCTCAAGGCTCTCCCTGGCTTAGTGTTCAGCTGGGGAGACAAGGCGTTGGGGTACATCTGAACAGCAGTACTACAGGGTCGCCTGCAAGGGAATGTGAGCAGGTGAAGTTATGAGTAGGTGGCTGGCAATCCAGCCTGAAGAGACAAAGTACAGATTCTAAATGGCTGAAGACCAGTGATGCCAATCAGACCTCACTGGCCCACAGGCCAGGTCAGCGGGGCTAGAGACCTTCCTACTGACCTACCAGGGACTGGCCCCACACCAAAGTGTGTAGCCAAAGATGGTTTTCTTTTCCTTGCATCAGCACTTTCATACTTAGGGATCAATTGTTACCTCACCCTAGAAAGCCTACCATCACTGCCTTCCAAAGCATGAACCATGCAATGATGCCAATCACTCTGGCGAATGGACCAAACAAAGAGGGCTAAAAATGGTAGGAGGAGAGGGGCTCTAGAGCAGGATGATGCAGAAATATATTTTTACTTTCAAAATCCAAAAGGCCACTCATTATACAGGACATAAACCCTCCAAAAATGTCCTCCTATAATTGCTGTCCACAATACAAGCTTATTCTGATTGAATAGGAAGGAGAAATGTATTTTTAATAATAAGCAGCCAACACAAGTAACAGTGACATCATTTAGACACATTAATAGGTCAAGACACCAGCCCTTCTGTTTCCCCAGCAATGTGCAGAATACATTTTGGAGATCACTAATCTGACAGTGTTTACTATTGTAGCGTTACCGCAGTATGACTTAAGTCAATTCGACTTTCTCTAGCCTTCTGGTATACTTTTGGGCCGTTCCCTCCTTCCTTCTTATGCTGAGCTATGTGCACAAAGAATGCAGCACATTTTTAATATATGTCTGAGCAAAACCACAATGGAAGGTAAAAGCATCCTACAGTGCTTCCCAAAGCCAAAGGAATTGATTTTAGAGTGCACAAATCACTGATTATATTCCATCAGTACAGATAATTAAAAGTTGACTATATAATAATATTAAACAGGAGGCACAACTTTTTGAAAATTTCTGTCTGGTATTAGCTATGCAGAAACACTGACTGAATGTTCAATGCTAATCAAATTCATCTCTTCTTTAGAGCAGTGTATAATAAATGGGGCACCTAAAAGGAATGCTTTGAAGAGACTGCTTCACTATTGTCTGATTATTCTAAATTTAAAACTCCAACAAAAGAAAGGATTATTCTTCTTGAGGTTCAAGATTCACAAGGATTTGGTAATGAAATTCCTTAAGGAGAGCAAATAAAAAAATTGCTATCTGCAAGCTGCCAGTGTTTTATGTCTGTATAGTGTTTTTAAATCAAAGTCACCATTCATTCAACAACAAATGTTTGTTTGAATAAATGAATGAAAGAAAAGGCCTCAAAATACTTTACCAGTTTAATCACCTATAAGTTATGAATCAGGCAGCAACTTTAATCATCCCCAAGTGCACAGAGTGAGACGAGCTAAATGTCAGCTCTCACCAAGCAGGCCAAAGCCGGACCTGGAAACTGAAGTCATGTCCTTTGATTCTTAGAAAATGACCCAGCTGTTAGAGCCTGTTGCTTAGCTCCCTTGCTGCAAACTCTCAATACAATCTGGAATGCATGTTATCTAGGCCAGGTGAGGTAAGATTAAGGAAGCAAAACAAAGCTGGGTTTGTTCCTGAAATTATACAGGTAGTCCAAAAAAGAAAAAAGAAGAAAATCCCCATCAAAATGCAAAAACCAAAAATAAAACTCAATATTAACGTCGTTGCTCTAATGAGGCACATAGAGCAAATTACTTAGTGCCAGAAATGACATTACACCAAGGGTAAGAAAAATGTGCCTGCAGGATACTGGATGAGAGGTGGAGACCAGGGCTCCCCAGGGGGCTTCGAGTTTATTCTTCCAGCAACACTGCTAACACCCAACTTTTTCCATTCTGACCTTCTAACAGGATACCATCCAAGAACCAGCCAGACATTTAAAATCTGTTTCAATAACAGAGGAGAAATGCAACTAGAAGATTTTTTGCAAGTGGAATCATTTCGCAAGTAGAAAATTCCCATGCATTTCAGAGTGAGGGTTCTCAAAACATAAATCTTGAAAGTTTTCAAAATCCATGCCAAGGGAATTAAGGGAACTGATATTACCCCTACACTAAGTTGACCTGTGTGACCTAAGCATAAGCAAAGTACCTGCCCCAACATATATTTTTCTGATTCCAGAGGAAGGTAAAGCAGAGCTGTCCTGACCCAAATCATAAAGTAGTCTACAGGATCCTTTTTCCTTCTGACCCCAAGATGCGCCCCCTACCCCCCATCCGCCACCCCGCCAAGACTCCAGGGGTTTCTGCTCTTTTCCACCTCTACCCTCTCAACATTAATACCAGTGAAATATTTTTTGTTTCAATTGAATATACTTTGGTCTTTGCTTTACCCCCTAATAAATATTTGTCCTTTAAGCCATTCATTTTAAAATTGAAGAATTAAAAGATTTACTTGCTTTTAAATTCTAATGTCAGCCAACAGCCAACATTTTGAAATGAGAGACAGGGTAAGGTAAGTCCCTTCATTTTTAAAAGCTTATTTTGCTTCATCTTAAGCCTGCCATAAAGATGGAAATACAAGTTGGGTTCATACTCTACTGTCACTATGGGCAAACTGTAACTAAGTCTTAGTTATGCATTTGTAAAGTGGGCATTATTATAATATAGTATGACACAATATAACAATAATTTTGAGATAATGAATGTAAAGTGGCTGGCACATTGCTAACTTAAAAACTACACCACCCTCAGAAAGAACACAGTGCTTCTAGTGTAGGTAAGTGCAGCGCAGGTTGACCCAGCCACATAGGCTAAAGACCAGTTAGCTAGAATCAATGGGAACTGGAGGAGCCTGATTCTTGTCAGTTTCTAGGAGATTGTGGCCTCAGGACATGGAGCCGGGCGCCCCCTACAGGCAGATCTGAGGTTCTTCCTCCCAGTTAACCTTTTCCCTGGCTCTTTTCTTCCTGCCTGAGTGCATCTAAGCCTTCCCCACACCTCTCCTCCACTGACTCAATTACCATGCAGCACAATATCAATTATGTAAGTTACATTTTATGAAACACTAAATTCTATTTTATATGTTCAGGCTTCTTATTTTGTGATGCATATAACTGCAAAATTTGGAAGCCAGAATGGACCTTAGAGACATCCCTTACTCTAACTCTTTCATTTCACAGATGTATTAAGAGGCTTAGAGAGGGTATGGCTTTCCCAAGGCCACAGAGAACTAGTTTAGAGCAGAGCTGGGGATATAACAGGCTGCCTGTGATCCCTGCACTGCTCTAAGGCTATCCTTAAAATCCCGTGCACTTAGAAAATGCTGCAAAGACACAATCCCTTCTCCCTTGTGTTGCAAGACCACTTGCTCACAGTTCAGAATTGTTCAAGGAGCATAGAAACAGGTATGATGCTTAGGGGAAGGGGAAAGCTCGGGGGTAAAGATGCTGGAACTCTATCTAGGTTAAGCAACTTTTAGATGATATGATCTTTAGAAAAACTTACAGACTCCCTGTAAGAAAATCAATAGAAGAGACAATGTGGTACAATAGAAAAAATGTAGATTATTAAGTAAGAGACCCCAGGATGATCCTCAAAGCTCACTAACTATGTGGCCCTAGGACAAGTTATAGAAACTTTCCAAGTCTGTATTCTCTTAACCATAAAATAGGCCTGATGATGATATTAATTCAAAGAGTTGTGGGATTAAGTGAAATTATATATTAAGAACACCTAGCACAGCACATATGCTTAACCAGTAGTCAATCAATATTTCTTTACTATAGAACCTTGCACAGTGCTACAAAGAAAGCCTCATCTTTAACACATGTGGTGGGTACCTGGATGGTAAAATATATTTCCGAGGCCATGTATATGTTATTTCAGGGATAACCTTGGAAAGCATGTCCCAAAGTGCCAGTGTTACATTCTGATATAATTTCAAAATAGAATGCTAGTGTCTACAGTGGGAAATCTAAGGAAGAGTTTTAAGAGCCAAGAATACTTCTGTCTGACATTTCACACACATGGAAATGCACCCATCTGCCTCAGGCAACCATGGTCAGTTGTTAGGAAACATATCTTGTGCTTTACATCAAAATGTGTTCTTAGAAAACAAAGATATCATAGGTCAAGGATATTCCCAAATCATTCCTCTTTGACTCCTGATAATGGCTTCTTGTTTATTTTTTCACATCCAAAATATGTATCTAAGAAACTGATCACAGATCCTAATGTGGTCGACCACAAGAATTCAGCTCATGACATGTCCTTTTGGGTAGCCAGAGTTGATTTGCAATGCCCAAGGCCAAAGAGGAGAAGGAAACTGCCCTCTCTGCAGATAAATGCCCCTCAACCTGTAGTGAGCCCACAGGACTGTACATCTGTCTTCTTACCACATCTTCTTCCCATATATAATTTTATCAGTAAATGAGAGATTAAAGTCTCATAGGGAAAGAAATCAGGAGTTTATGTCTTATGCCACAGATCTCCAGCCAAAACTACTGTGTGCACAATGACATTTCAGTAGGAGCTGCTGATTCTGCCTGCAAGCTTGAGCATTAGTCCAGATCTGTTCCACACCACCTCAGCAATACTACCTTCCCTTTGTTCTAGACCTGTCTGTGCCCTGGATGTCCTGGTAAGCAACACACACATGCGCACGCATATGCATGCGCACGCACACAATCCAAGTTCTCTCTTTTTCGGAGTCACCGTGTTGACAATAATCGAAGTTGGACCGTGAGAGGTGAGAAAATGCTAGTCAATAAATGAAGGTCCTCTGGACCCATTAAGCCCCTGGCCCACTCTCCTCCCGTGTGCACTTAACTTCTACTTTGTTGTTTCTAATTACTCTGTGTTTAGATGTGGAGAGGACTATATTTTCACGCTCATTCAGACATGTGACACTATTGTTCTTTGTTTCCTTAAAATGGCGTTCTTGCTCTCCCTAGTAGAAGGACCTGCAAAGATCACTAAAGCTTCTGGGATGAAGCAATCAGCCACTAGGCTGAAAAAATAGAACCCAGCTGCCAAACACCACCAGGAAAAGTGCAAAGGGTGAAATGGGCACCACTCTGAATCACAGACATTATTACAGGCAAAGTGAATGGCTGCTATGCGGGTGTTCTTCTGTACCTAATTGGACCACGCAGTATGACACTCCTGGGGACCATTACAGAGATACAGGTGTAGCTTACTATATACAAAAGCTGCATGTCTGACAATTTATGTGTAAGCCTAACTTTTATAAATTACTTTTTGTGCTGAGTGTCCTGGGGGAGTTCATTATTTCAGAGAATGTCATAAATGTTTTGTAAAATTCACAGTCATTTCCGTTTCTGTTTTGGAAATTTAGATCTTTGAATATCAGATTATTTTTTTTTTGAAGAAGTCTTTCTCTCACCCTACTCTCTCTGCCTTTAGAGCATATCACCATTCTCAACATCAGTAACAAAAGAATGTAAATGTATGGGCAAATATGTACCAGTGATGGAAAATAGAGAAGGGCGTCAGACACATGCCGTCATCATTAAGTCATTTTTGCTAGATAGACCATAGAAAACATAACATAAAAGGCTGATCCAGAGATGTTACTCTTGATTCTCCTTCTTGAAAAAGTGGTGCAGCATTGTGAGAAGAAAATGAGAAGAGATCTTGACAGAAAACTAGTAAGTAATAGTCCTAAACTAGAGGAGTGAAAGCTGGAGGTGAGGGCTGGTCAGGAAACAGATACTCTCTGGGCTCCTGTTCACAGGCATTCAAAAGGCACAAGAGCAAGAGAATCAAGCATGAGCACTGCCATGTCTGAGGTTATCCAGCAGGTTGTAGAACGTCTCCCTACGTAGCAGGGTTCAGAAAACTTCAGTCACCATTACACAGCGGGGCTTGGACTGAAGCTAAGGTGAGGGAGAAATCTCAGATTAGAAAATGATCTCACGTACAGTGGCTTCACCCAACACAAAGCCGAAACCATGTAGAAAACACCAACACTGACTGCCCAGGGCTCCAGCTCCCTCACAGTCTATACAGATTATGGAACACATACCTTGGTAAATTTTTAAGAACCAAGTCTCTAGCTTCAGATTAAGAAATAGAATTTAATCTTTTCCAGAAGGTACACAGGGACCATCTGAGAGCAAATTCTAGGCCAGGCTAGACCTTTCACCATTTAATTAGGAGTGAATCAAATATGTGCAACATTGGGCCTATGAGGATTTGGTGGCAAAATAACATAAAACATCCAAGAAATGAAAGAGGAAGATAATTTTGAAAAAGATTTAGTATTGGAAATAGAAATAAGTTTCAGACATGATTATGCTAACAAAAACAAAAGATATGCAAAGTGAATGAAACTAAAGAGAAATTTGACTGAATTACCAAAAAAAAAAAAATCCAATATTTTTTAATTATCAGTTTTCAAAAGTATAATTTGAAGCTACGTTAGGGCCAAAGAAAAGACCACACTCTGGAAAAGCAAATCAGTGATGTGAAGAACAAACTGAAAATGTACCAAAAGGTGGAGAGAGCAAAAGGTAGATCATAATGGGTATTAAAGACAAAACAGGAAGCCAAGATATAGATATTTGTGCTTCCTGAAGTAATCAGAATAAATACCACAGAAAGAATTATTAAAGATATCATGTAAGAAAACTTGTGAACTGAAGAAATACCCGATTCCCAGACCAAAAAAGAAAAAAAAAGTTCACTCCGTACAAGAAAAAAATTGAATACTGACATACACAAATATACATATATATAAATTAATGAAAATTGTCATTTATTAACCTTCCAGTGAAACTTTAAAATTTTTAGGTCAAAATATGAAAATCATTAGCATCAAATTAGGAAGGAAATAACATAGGTGCCAGGGCACTAAGATGGGAGAACAATCAGGCTGGTTATCTGACAACAGAAGAAATAAAACAAACTAGCTCTGATGGCAAAGGGTTGTGGTACAGAAATTTTAAGCTAATCAAGTTTTTCACTGAGGTATAAGAGCTAAAAAATGAAAAAGGCATTCTTGATTACAAAGGATCAATAAGATAATGTACTTCATAAAAACATTTCTGAAGAAGTTCTCCAGTCTACAAAAAAATTCATTAAAAAATAATAAAGAATAAAGGGTTATTGTGCTTTAAAGCAGTTCATATAATCTGTAATCAAACCATATAATTAACAAACAACTGAATATAGTTAAAAAACAGAAGAGGTTATCTAGGTAATTCTTCTAAGAAAATTTGCATAAGATTAAAAAATAATAATAAATTCGATCAAAATATCTACATATGTATCTTTTAAAAGGAAAGGAGACTCCCAAAAGAGAAGAGAAATGCATTAACCTCATCCTGCATAAGAAAGAGGTATGGTTAGTAAGCTTATTGACTTTATTTGCACAGAAATATAGTCTTTATTTTTCAAATTTAAGAAAACTAGATAAACATAAAATATTACTTGAAAATTGTTAGAGAATAAATCATATCATACAAAATGGAAAATGATGGAAACATCAAGGAATCATAAAAGGAAAAAAATTAAAAATGACAAAAATTAGAACAAATATATCAATACTGAAGATAGGTATTAATTCTCTTTTAAGAAGCAAAAGAATCTCAGGTGAAGTCATAAATTAGGAATGACCTCCATGCTATTTTCAAGAAACCCATAAAAGTTAAAAGAAGAAGGACTGAGGCATACAGGCAAAAAAGGAATGAGGAATACATTGGAAAGCAAGAGTGACAATGTTAATATAAAATCAGAATGAAATTATTTAAAGCATTAAACAGAAATGTCATTTTTAATGACAAAGGGTACATTCCAAAGAAAAGTTAAAACTGCCAAGATAACATAACATGGAAATAATAAAGGAAAATAAGCAGAGACTGAGAGAAATGCAACAGTGTTATTGAAGTCTACCTTGCTGCCTTTAGTTCTTGAAAAAGTAAGCAGATAAAAATTTAATAAGGATATAGAGAAGTAGGGTAAAATAATAAATAATGCTGATCTGATGAATAGATAAAACTGATAATTAGAGCATGCATCTTCTATACAGGGACTCAGGGAACATTAACTAAAACTAATCATGTATTGAGACATCAAAGAAACTTGATTACATCTCAATATTCTGTGACCACAATGCAGTGAAACTCCACATTAATAAACAAAAGCAGGAACAATTCAAATAAACTTGTACATTTTTAAAACCTTCTTCTAAATAGGTATAGAGTATAAGAGATACAAAATTATGCAATTGCAGATAGAAGCAAAGCTAAGAAAAGCATTATGTAGCAAATGTAGGGAATCTACACTTAGAGGCAAACACCTTAATATTTTCATCGTTTAGAAAAACTTAAAAGAGCAATCAATTCAAGAAATCAGAAAAGGGAAATAAACCCAAGGAGAGCAAAATAAAGGTAGAACACACAAAAATAATGACAGAAACAAATTCAAAATTTTAAATAGAAAAGATTTCAAAAAGTAGTCCTTACAAATAGCCAAAAATAAAATAGATTTACTGACAGCTAACAACCGAACCAAATTAAAAATGAAAAGTAGGATAAAACTAAAAATATTGAGGACATTTTTAATTTTAAGAATAGGTAATATTGACTATGTTAATAAAATTTAAAATATAGAAATGGCAAATTTTCTAGAAAAATAAAAATGTTTAATATTAATTCAAGAAGTAAACATATTGATCAGAAAAATTATGTAGAAAAATAGTGTGTTGGCAGCAGAGGGCTTTCATAATAACACGACAACAAAAAAGGATATGAATCAAATGATTTGGGGAACAAGTAATTTCAAATCTTCCAGGAATGGTTGTGATACGTAAAATTACATTATCAATTCATAACATCACTGGTTCAATAGAAAAATATCATTATTAAAGATGCTGAAAAGACACTTTATAAAAAATTCTGTGGAAAATGGTATTGAAAATTAGAATAGACTTCTTCTTATTTGCCACATTAAAGGATATTTGCCACAAACCAACAGTCAATATCATATTAAAAGTTAAAAACAAGCGTCCATAATTAAATTCAGGAGTAAAGTCAAATGTACCTGTTCTACCATTATTATTTAACGTAGCGTTGAGATATTCTAGAAGAAGTGAAAGTTAGAAACATTAAAACGTAGGACACGATATTTTCATTATTAGAAATGTTATTATTGCCTATTTAGAACATCTAAAGGAATTAGCCCAAAGACTACTAGAACTTACTGAAGTTGATAATAAGATGGCTAGTTATTAGAAGATACACATGTGCACATAGACACACACAAATATTTATATATGTATACAGTTTTTCTATAAACCAGCAATAAGCTGAAAATATAAAGTAAATAAAAATTAAATGCACAATTATAACCACCTTTGTAAAATCTCTAAGAAAAATTTAGCAAGAACTACTAAAATCCTACGAAAACAGACAATACAAAGGGACATTGAGTCTTGAATAAAACTATGTACATGGATCAAAAATTGCAAGAGTGTAACGAATTCATTTCTCTCAAGATTAATATGTAATCTATGACAATTAAAATTTAGTTTGAAAAGATGATTTAAAATCTGACCAAATTAGTCTTACGTTCACATGGAAGAATAAACGATTAGGCTAAAAACAGCCAAGAAATTTTGAAAAAAGAAAATAATATAGAAAAATCTAAGATTGCTTATGTTAAAAATTATTAAAACTGTGTTGAACACAAACTAAAATGCAAAACCACAAAGAATAAGAGAACAAAATACAAAGCTCAGTAGTATACTCACGTTCATAAAAGTATTTAATACATAATAAAGGCGATGCGAGAAAAGGGTATTAAATAAATGGCGTGAGAACAACTTATGTACTATTTGGCAAAAGTTCATTTCTTCTCATGCCTGAGATCATGTATCAAAATAAACTCTAAATATAAACTATGAGATAATAAAAGAACTATAAAAAATTATAGGCAAATGAATATCTGTCTGATCCTAGTGAATGGAAGGATTTTCTAGGTATAAAAGCAAATATATATATATATGTGTATACATATATATGTATATATAATTAATGTTTGACTACACAAACATATTGAATATTTGCACATCAAAATGACCGTGAATAAAATTCAAAGGAAAATATCAAAGTGGGAAAAATCTTTGCAATATCATTGACAAAAAATACATGAGTAAAATTATATGAGTAAAAAATACATGACAAAATAAGCAAAGAATAATAAATAGTCAATTTTAAAAGAAATATAAAAAAAACAGAAAACAGAAAAAAAGGTTCAACCTCACTCAAAGCCACACACTCCTGAAAAATTAAAACACAACATTATTTTTAACTTATCAAATTGGCAAGAGTTTTGTTTATTTCTGTATTTTAATTACAGTACTTTGTGTTGTCCAAGAGTGCAGACACATGGACATTCTTTCTCATGGCTGATGAGTGCTAACATATAGCACTTTAAAAATATATATCAAAAATCTTAGAAAAGCTCTCATTTGAGCCAACAGTTCTGGTTCTAGAATTTATCCTAAGTAAACAGTCAGAGATATCTAAAGAAAGATACACGTTCAAGGAAATCTAGCACAGCATTACTAACAATAGCAAAAAGTCTGGATAATTAAATGTTTGACACATTATATTACTTATGTAAATTATAATATCTATAGAAGAAGTTAAACTATATAGGCAATAAAATTATGCTATGTGGGACTGAAAATGCCATGGCAACATGTTCACAATAGGACCAGAGATAAAAGCAGCTCACAAACAGTACAATCGGTGTGATTCCAGTTAAAAAATATATATGACTAGCAACACTAAAAATATTCATGGTTATCTTGTGGGTAATTTCTCTTCTATATTTCCAGTTTTCTAAATGAATATACACCATTTATGTGATCAGGGTGGAGCAAGCTCTGAGGTCAGACTGCTTAGATTCAAATCATAGCTCTGTCACTTTAATCTCTGCAACTTGAGCAAATTATTTATCCTCTCTGAGCCTCAACTTCCTCATCTCTGAAATGGGACTAATAACAGTAACTACTTCACTGGGTTGCTGTGACAACTAAATTTTACAATGTATGGAAAGCACTTAGGACAGTACCTGAACCACAGTAAGTGTTCAACAAATATTAGTATTATTCTGACTTTAAAACAATATCCACCCCCCCCCAAAAAAAACTTTTAGAATAGAAAAATGTGGGCTTATTCCTATGCCAGAGGAAAAGTTGTTTATAAAGGTTGTAGATACAAAATGTTAAATATTCATATTCATTCCTTTTCTCCTCCCTCTCCCTCTGCCCCCTTTTCTCTCTATCCCCACTACCCTACACACACACACACACACACACACACACACACACACACACACACACACACCAAGATGCTCTAGGATCCTGAGAAGTTTAGGCAACAATTAATATGCAGCCTTAACAAAGATTATTTGAGCTCTGCCTACTGTCCATCGTGGTCAACCAAGGTCAAAAGAGGCTTTGATCTAGAACAGAGGCTGCTGATAATCAACTGCCCAACGTCTGGTCCAAGAAAAGGCTTTTACCTTCCATGGCATGTATGGCTTTATAGCTGGATAAGCAAAGTGTAGAGCAAAAGGCTATGGAAGGAGCCCCAGAAAAGAAGTCAGAGTACCCTAGTTCTAGGACCCGAACCACTCCACTCACCAGCTGTGCATGTAAGACTACACTCTCCTCACCAAAGGAGAACTCTCCAGGGTCCCATCATGATCTGAGGTTCTATTAAAAAGGGTGACAATCTCAGCTTCTAACATTAGTTGTTTTATTTTTAACTTCAAAGCTGGCCCCTGTGTCCCAAAACAAGCCAAAGAAAATTAAAAGAATAAATAAAGCATTCCAAGCATCCATAATATTTATTTCATTTTCCCTATCTATGTTATTTCAGTAAATCTAGCAGTGTAGAAAGTGACAAATGACTGCAGATTACAAGGCAGCACATATTCAGGACAAGGTCATTAGATGCCATCAGAAATGGTCTAATGACACATGTGTTTAGGCAATAATGCAGCTCAGTGGGTTATCTATAAATCCTTCCCACTTGAAGTCTTGTCTGCTGGCTCTCACACACCCGCTGTGGTCTTTGAGCCTAGAGAACTGCATTGCACTAAACATGGTGTGGGGTATTAGCTGAAAGCAATAGCGCCAAAAAAGAAAAAAAAAAAATGCTGAATCTGAAATGTAGGGAAAATCTTTGCATATGCAAAACAAGAATAGTCCTAAAAGGAGACATAATTATTTGTTATAAAGGTACATTCACGGAATCAAACAATTGATTTGATCATCTGAAAAGGAAAGATGTTCTATGCAAAAAAGAAAAAAAAGACATCAGAATCAGGGACAGATGATAGAAGGCAGAAAAATGGAGCAGTTGGAACAGGCTTTGGTGTCAGGCACTCTTGCTCTGAATTCTAGCCACTACCACTCACCAGCTGGATGAATATGGGTGAGTAGTTTAAGTTCTCTGAGCCTCCATTTTTTTCAGTCCATAGAATGGCAGTAGTATTATCTATCTCAAAAAGTTACCAGGATGATTCAGTCATTTGTTCACTCAATGCATAATTATTGAGCTTCTAGATTTCCAGCCCAGGGCCAAACGCTGATCTACAAGAGCCAGAGAAGCAGGCATGGCCTCCAATTCTATGGACTTCAAGTTTCTCTTAGATTTTAGTGGAAGAAAGACAAACAAATATATGTAAGTGCAATACAAAAAAGTAAACCTGTTAAAGGGGTGGAAAGTGACGGTGGTATTATTTTAGAGTTAACTCTCAGCTAAAGTGACATTTGAGCAGAGACCTGAATCAAGTAAGAAAGTGAGTCATGAGGCTACACAGGGGGAAGAAATCAAGTAGATAAACCAGTAAGGCAAAGACCCTGAGGCAAGAACAGGGTTACATTCAATGGGATATTCCTAAAGAGATTATTATTAGCTCAGGCACAAAAACATGTGCCCAGATGATAATGATAATAATGATGATGATGATGATGATGATGGTGGTCTCGTAATGACAACCAAACAAGCAGAGTACAAGGGATGTGAAAAAAAGGCACAGCCCATTTTAACTAAAGTAATAAAGTGACAAAATTAGTATTGAACACAGGAAGTACTTACTGATTAGGATCCTAGCTAATTTTCATTTATTAAAAATTACAGCTCTATTTTTAGTTATAGCCTTCAATCTAACATCATTCAAGAAAAGCTTCTCTCTGAAAATTCTATTTCAGGACTGTAAATTTTTTTAAATAAAAATATTCTGCATACATAATTTGTTTTTTACCCAGCCATCTTCTTTTGGGTTTTAGCCTGCTAGTAATGTGTATGTAGTATTTTGAAGAGTTACTATGCAGGGTACTTAGAAATTTCATAGGAGCATTTAAATGGCAGAAATAGCTGGTAGCTTTCATTTCCGCATATACTCTCAGAACGGAAGGAAAGAGTTTTAATACATGTCTTTCGAGGCTTTCAGCCTTTTCTTAACTGTATCAGGATAAAATTCTAATTTATTTTTTGTTATGCATATTTTTGAAATTTTATTAACAGAATCATTCATATTATATAAAATTGTTGCAACCTACCTTTTTTTGTGTAGTATCAGGTTGTCAAGATTTATCTGTATTGCTCTATATAGTTTTAGATCATTCATTTTCACTGTTGCACAGTATTCTATTATTTGTTTATCCATTCTATTTTAATAAATATTTGGATGGCTTGGGTTTATTTTTTAAACCATTATTAAGTAAAGCTATAATGGATAACATACATGCTTTATGGTACATGTATACAGAAGTTTTTCTAAGGAATAAACTTAGAAGGAAAATTGCCGAGTCATAGGGTATACACATTCGTCTTTACTGGATAATGCCTAACTGTTTTCCTAAATGTTTGTACCAAGTAACACTCCTACCAGCACTATATAAGCATGAAATGCCATTTTTCTAACTTAGACCAAAATATCCTTTTTGGCACTGGAATTCCAGATTTCAAATAACTCAAGTGCCAGTTCCATCTATAGTCTCAGTCAATTCAAAACTGGTCTTTGAACAAATCCAGACTTCAAGAAATTTCAGTTCTGTTGAATTTCTGGCTAACTCATCACAATCAACTTTGCAAGTAAATACTACCTTCACGAGAACAATAATAAATAATCACATATTGCTGGCGCCAGGAAGCAAAATGAAGATGTTTCAATTAAAGCAAACATGCTTACAAAAATATTTTGGTTATCTAAATTAACCTGAACCAAACTAAGCATAACCTAGATATTTTCCTCTAACTTTCTGTTCCCTTTATTTCATGACATTTTTATAACTGGACTTGCCAGATAAAAAGCATGTGTGCATTTTTGAAAACGAAGAAAAAAATATTGAATTTACTCAGTCATGAATATACTAACTATAGAATTGTACACTTAAAGAGGTGAATTTTATGATATGTGAATTACGTCTCAATAAAGCTGTAATTAAAAGTGTATCAACTAAGTGAAATAAGCCAGTCACAAAAAGAGAAATACAATATGATTCCACTTATAAGAAGTATCTAGAGTACTCAAAGTCATAGAGACAGATAGTGGAATGGTGGTTGTCAGGGGCTGGGGAAAGGAGAGAATAGACAGACATTGTTTAATGGGTACAGAGTTTAAGTATTGCAAGACGAAAAGAGTTCTGGAGATGGATCATAGCGATGGTTGCAGAGCAATGTGAATTTATTTAATGCCACCGAACTGTACACTGAAAAAAATGGTTAAGGTGGTAAATTTGATGTTTTATGTATTGTGCCACAATAAGATGGATGACTGACAGATGGCAGGTAGATGATAGACAGATAGATAGGTGATAGATAGATAGATAGATAGATAGATAGATAGATAGATAGATAGATAGATAAAGACAGAGATAGTGATATATCGAAAGCAGAGGTGGCTGTGTTTTGTTTCAGTATTAGGTCATGTCCAAGAAAAGAGAAGAGTTCTTTTTCATAAAGTCACACAGACTGTGCACTATAGACTAAGCACTGCACCACATTTTTTTTATTTTTATAAGCAATACCAAATTTCAGTGTGCAAGTGCTACAACAGCATATACTGTGTGTGAGAAGAAGATAAAAAAATCATGAACGTCTAAAGTTACCGCTCACATTGCAACCTTGACACAAAGACTCTGCAAAAACAAGGGCTTAAATTTAACAGAATATGCCACTATTCAGAAAATGCTACTACCATATGCCGGAGGGGACTGAGTCACACTTGCAGTTTAACTTTAACTCCCGAATTTTTTGACTTCTGTATGTTTAAATTGTCATCACACAGTAGCTTCAACCATTGTTTCTACTACTAATCACTTAATGCATCTCATCATTTGACATAATCTCTACCATGAAATGCTTGTTTTCGAACATCCTGATGTTCAAAGGATACTTTTTAGAATGTTAAATAATAAATACTGTCAAAGATTACTGGAAATGAAAAAAACAGCCAAGGCTCTTTTGATGCCATCTTTATGCCTAGAACAACCTTCCCACTCCCACTCCCACATCGCTCAAGCAAGCTACATCTTTCCTGTCTTTCAAACTTCACCTTAATTCACTTCTCTATGATTTTATAATGAAGGAAGCTGTGACTGCAGCAGAAGTGGAGAAGAGAGTATTATCTCCTCCGGGACAAGAAATGAGTGTTAATTTATGTCGTTAGGTCTCAGAAAGGTAAATTACACAGATTACATTTTTTTAAATGTATGTTTATGCAATAATCTGTATCTGTTTTTCCATCTTTACTCAAAATCTTCCATAGCTTCTGAGGCAGGGACGACTGGCCTCCTCCAAGGCTGGAGGGCTTAGGGATGGCATTACCTATCATTTACAAGGTGCTGAGTCAGGTAGACGATGTGTGGCTCATGACATTCCTACGCAGAAGCCCGTTGTCTTTCTGGAGAGGCCAGGAATTTATCTTGCTCAGAGAGCTAGTAATAGGTAATTTTTCAATCAGCACGCATTTATTCAGCAAATATTTACTGAAGACCTACTAAATGCCAGGCACTATGCTAGGCATTAGAGACAAAAATATGATTAAAATGTGGTCTCAGAAGAGAGACAGATGAGGTTCAGTATAGAACTGTTTTGTCGTGGAGACATCAGAACACTACTAGATAGTAAAAAGAGCAACTTTCCCTTCTCCAAAAAAAAGACATTGAGCACACATAAGTAATCCAGTTACTGAGTGAGCATTCTGGTCATCAGAGAACGTATTTGAAATGAACATCGTGACATCTTCCGATGTCTTCCTCTCCAGAACCAAGGTGCCAAGCATTCTAGACATGAATGCTCCAACACCCACTGAGAGGCAAATGACCAGCTGACCCTAATGTGAACTTACCACCACAGAAGATTTGAATAAAAAAAAGTGACTTTACTATAAGATCTAGACATGGCACTTGTACATCCTCTTTCATGACAGTCTTCACAAATTCCCTTTTTTAATTTAATGTCTGCCTTCCCTGACAGACTCTCATCTCAAAAAAGGCAGGGGGTGAGTCTTTCTCGTGTGCAGTTTTCCCCAGGGACTAGCACAGTGCCTGGCACATAGTGAGCAATTAAAAACATTTACAGTATTAGCATTTTAAATTAGCTGGCTAACATCTAAAATTAGCTAACATCTAAAAAGCTGGCTGAAATGGTCCTTTAAAGACTGGGCAATGAATATCATCTATAATCAATCAAATAGTGAATTCGATTAGTGAATCAAATTAATTTACAGACACTGTCATGAGTTAAATTGTTTCTGCCACCACCCTCAATTTATAGGCTGATGTCCTAACCCCAAATTCCTTAGAATTTGAGTGTATTTGGGGGATAGGATCTTCAAAGAAGTGGTGAAGATAAAATGAGGTCAAATGGGTGGGGCCCGAGTCCAAATTAACTACTGTCCTTATAAGAAGAGGAGAACAGGACACAGACACACACAGAGGGACGACCATGTGAGGACACAGAGAAGACAGCCATCTACAAGCCGAGGAGAGAGGCCTCAGGGGAAGCCAGTCCTGCTGCCACCTTGATCTCAGAATTCTGGGCTCCCGAACTGTGAGAAAATAAATTTCTGTTGTTTAAGCGCCACCCCCGCTTCCCGCCCCCAGTCAGTGGTACTTTGTTATGGCAGCCCTAGCAAATGATTGCAAATACAAAACTCCTCCTAAGGCTAGAGCCATAGCCCTGTAAATGGTCATTTTGGAAAGACAATGTGAAGTAGCAGAAAGAGTGCTAAAAAGCAAACAAACAACAAAAAGAATCAGGAGCCCCATATATCTACTTCTGGTTCCAGTCTGACCTCTTGGTCAAGCCATATTTTTACTTCTTTAGGTCTGTTACTTCCTTGGGAAATAAGAGTTTAAATTGCACAAACTCTAAGTTTCAGATGACCAAGAACTGTATGATGCCATGTAGAGCTCAGTGCTGCCTTCTAAGATGTGATGGAAATGACAATGTAGATGAAAAAAGGGTTCTATGAGAAGTAGCCTCACAGGGTGATCTGATCATAAACTCCTCACTGAGCAGGTCATGGTGGGTAGTCACACCCCAGGCGTATAACTTCTTTAGGAAAAGGTTTATCTTTGCCTTAACTGAGTTCTCTCCATTGTTTATGTGCATCTAGGTTAACACACCTTTGAAATAAGTCATAACGATTCTCAAGAGAGCACATAATCATGTTAACTATCCTGTAATCCAATCTCCACCTTGCTTTCTCCCACCTCCATGTAATATTCCTTACCTTCCCTCCTTAATTGCAAATGCATAAAAGAAACTGCAAACTGTTAGTCTCCGAAGCACTCATCTCAGTCTGTTGAGATCTTGCTTCCAGGTGTTTCCCGTTTTCGGCTCAAATAAATTTTTATAAAAAATTCTTTACAGGGTTGGATGTTCTTACATCGACAACAGTGAGGTAGGTCTGGTTTTCTTTCCCTACATTCAACCATTACAGGAGGCACCTCAAACACTTCCCATCTGCTTTTTGGACCATTTTCTCAATATCATCCAACATCGCTCCAAGTATAAGATCCTCTCCTAGCAAGTCTCCTACCACAGAGGGCCATCCACTGCAACTCAGCTCCGCTGGCCCAGCCCAGCACTAGGGGAGATCAATCCATGGGCCGCAGGTAGAAGCAAGGTGAAGAAACAAGAACACGCTGAAGAACGGCTCTGTGCATTGTGTAATTTTAGTGTACTCCAACCACAAAGGGCTGCTCATTCTGATCAAAGATGTTAATGAGCCCTGCAAACAGAAATTACCACAACAGAACAATAGACAACTTAATTAACTTTTTTTCTCCAGCAATATTAGCACTAATGATTACAAAATCTTTGACAGCAGTACAAGATAAAGAATCACACGCCCTTGGTACAACCTCTGTAGAAACACACACTGGACTGTCTGTTTAGCATCTGTTCTTCTAGAAATTGCTTATGCACACAGGTGGGAACAGTCCTGCTCATACGACATAACCCAAATCTCAGATACACTGTGGGTTGTTGGGTTTTGATTTGTTTGTTTTTCTTTCTCAGCACCTAAGGCCCAGCTGCTACCCTTCCCTAAAATCCATCAAATACTCTCATGTCCTTATTAAAATCCCCATTTCTTTGACGGTGCCTCTGATGAGTTTTCCTTACTGGCAAGAAAAAGAATACTAATTAATAAAACCATATTACAAAAACAAAGAGAAAAGCAGTAAGATTTTCTTTAAAATAAAAATCTAAATTAAAAAAAAAATTACCAATGTTGCCTGCTTAGAGCCTTTATGTACAACTTTCCTAGTAGAAAGGGCAATTTAAAAAAATGCAGACAATGTATTAGATATTTTAAAGGTTAAGATGAGAACGCTTCCGGAGAAAGTGCCCACTGTGTTTTTCCTGTCACAGAAGTCGTGTCCACACTGACAAAATCACAGAGCTAGAATGGGTCTTAGAACTAACTCTTTTTACCACAGCAGCCTCCTTCCAACCACGGGCATTTCCTCATGTTCTACCTTATTAATCCATTCAACAGGTATTTGAACACTTCTGTATTTTGCGACTCTCTTGCTAGAGGTCAGAAGCAAACAGGAGAAAACCACGCATCCTTTCAAAAAGACTTTCTTCTAATGGACGACACAGCCATATTATTGTGAAGCTAAAGTTGTGAGGTCAGTTTAAAGAATCAGTCTTATCCCTCAGCATTATATCTCACTTACGGGCCTGACTGGGTGGAGATCAGTGTGGGCCAAATGGATGAACAAATACATGCTGAAGAAGGTTGGTATTAGTTAGGGTATTCGTTAGGGAAATGCTAACAGAAGCAATCACTTCAATGAAAATGATACAGGAGCATAAAGGTGTAGAGAATCTACTTTTACAAGTACCATGCCTACCAGAGCAGTATTAAAAATGAGCTTCTAAGGTAGTAAACTAACATTTGAAGAATTCATGAAATCATAAACACTAGAATATAAAAAGATAATGATACTTGTTAGAAGATATTAAGACATGGCAATAAAAGGAATCTGTTCATAGAATGAGTCTAAGTACAAAATGGTCAGATTGATACTTATAACTGTGGCTATTAATAGAAATAATATTAGAGAGGTTTCATTATGTAAATGGCTTATATGTCTGACAGAAATGTATCTAGTAGTAATTTACATTTTTGCTATAGTAGAAATTCCAAAAATGAGGGACGCTTTCATTGGTATATCATAAATTTTATAATCACAATAAAAGAGACCACCAAAAATGAGGGACTCTTTCATTGGTATATCACGGCTTTTATAATCACAATAAAAGGGACCACCCATGCTCTTAGTTGCTCTTAGATGATAATGATAACAATTAGCTACTTTTATGTGCCAGGCTCTGTGCTGACTGTTCCATGTGCAGCAGTCCTCTGAGGCATGATTATTTTTCCTATTTTATCATTCAGAGAATGGTGGCTTGGAGCAACGTGCCCAGGGTCTCACAGCTAACAAGTGATGGAGGTAGGATTTGAATTCCTGTCTCTCTGACCCCAAGCTCATGCTTCTTCCCACTGGTTTGAATACCAAATGGTCCAAACTCTGGCTTCATCATGACCATATATCTCCAGAGGGTATACTCAATGACCTTATAAGTAGAAATGGGTCTAGAAAGATGGGCACTTCTGGTCACCTCTGTTCATAAAGCTCACTATCTGCTCCCACTCAATGGCACCCACATTTGCCACCTGAGATGCTTGGATATTGGTACCACACTCTGGTCAGCTCCTGATATGGCACAAAGCATTAAAGTCACACAGGTGTCATAAGTCGAAACCCCATTATCACTCCAAAGCTAAATCATCACAGTTCCCATTCCATTAATCTGTCCCATTCCATTAATCTCTAAAGTCAACTGGATACCCTCCTCACCACTCCTCATTCAGATCTTTGGTTTCATGATTCACATTTCTATAGAAATTTCCCTGGTTTAGTTCTCAAATATTAAAACCAGTGTTCTGAAATCCCAAGGTGATTGCAAAGCCCTCACGTTAGCCACAGACAGCTTTGTTTCGGACACCTCTACTTATTTCCCCAATCATCCTTTCAGGAATTTTTCAATTTACCATGGAAAAACTGAAAATCAAGCATCAGAAGGAAAGGAGAAGAAAACCTCAAAAATAACCCAATCATGCCTGAAAATAGTGTGAGTTTAATGCCACACAGAGTTGGTTTAGAATCCTTTTATGTTCAATGACATGATAGCTATTCATCTTATCACTTAACTTTGTCGGACAACATATATAAAACAAAAAGCAATAATGCTCATCTCCTGGGGTTGCTATGAGGTTTAAAATGGAGGGTACAAGTGATTCTAATGGGGTGCCCAGCACAGGTGATCCTTTACCATTCTCTTTATTGACCAGCAGTGGATTGTGTGCACTGTTTCTTCCCTCTATTTGCTGCTCTTTTCTTTGCTGTCTCCTTACATAATCCACAGCCACTGGCCCAGGTTCCACAGACTAGAGGAATCCTTCCAGGGGCAGTGGGAGAGGCACTGAGTCAGTCTTGCCACCCCCTGAGGGTGACCATGCAAAGTGCTCATCTGTCAATACCGCCACACAGAGCTATGAGGATTTCACGTGGCAACATGCACGAGAGCTGCTTTGATTGAGATAGGAAGTAAATGCTAGGTAACACTAAGATTGCCATGAGACTGGCGGGCAGAAGGAAGATACTGAGTCTTCGCTTTCCAAAGTTCAGATCGAAATCCCTATAGGCAAGAGTTGTGTTAATGCAGAACCACTTAAGCTTCCTGGGAGCCATGCGACAAAGCAGAACAAGACCAGGTGATGAAGCCCACAGAGGAGGGCCTGGGGAGGCAGTAAGGGTCCCACAGTCAGAGGCGGCCCCCAACGGAGCAGTGTTCACAGTGCTCCAAAAAAGCAGGAGGGCTTTAAAAAAAAAAAACAAAAAACAAGAATTACCATGTCAGTGCTAGAGTTTCACAAACACCACTCTCTACAAGAAACTAGAACATGTGAAATTGCTACACATTTTGAAGTTTAAAGGAAAAGCACATTTTTAAAATGGAAAATAGATGAAAAATGTAAGTACACCAATTACTCATTTTTAGAATCTCCTATTGATATATAATCATCTTGTTATAAAGAAACATTTAAAAAGAGGCACATATAACTTGCTACTTCATGAGATTTTCTTGTTGGATAGATTTAAGGCACTGTCATAAATCTTTTCCAAACAAGGAGGATCATAAACAAATTAATTAGTTAATTAATTAATTAATTAGACAAACAAACCAGCCATTGGAAAAAACCAGTCTGGAAAAATCTCTCCCAATGCTTTTTTTTCCCCAGTTCTGGAGCGGGGCGGGGGGGTGGAGGGGGACAGGGGGAACCCTTGAAACAAATATGAACTACTACACATACAATTCCTCATTTTAATGTGGTTTTCCCAAGCACCCACAAATCCAGGTCACCCCAGTTTGCTCCACATCTTGCCCAAGTTTAAATTTCTTACCCGATGTCTACCTTAATCCGTAGCCCTTAATGGGCTGCCACTGCATATGTGTGTTTGCCAACAGATGCTGCTACACTCCCGTCCCCGAGAGGCACCTGCCTCGACAGAGTGTGTAATGTGGCTGCCAGGGCAAGACAGACATGTTGGAATAGGCAAATATCCTAAGCTGTCAAGGGGGGTTGGAGCAAATAAGTTCTGAGCAGCTTCAAGTGACTAGAGACCTAAGACTCAGAGCTAATTAATGGAAACTGAAGCAAAGATGGTGACAGCTCAAAGCCAGGGTGTGAAGTTCAAGTCATTTGGTGAAGAGAATCCGAAGAGAAATCTCCTAAAGGCAGGACATTAATGCCTGCACCTTATTCTCTTTGCAGACTAACACATTTCTCTTAGAAACATGTCTTCACACTCTGGAGTAATTTTATAAGGTGTTGACCTGCTACTAATTACAGCAATGCCTACACTACAGCTAACAAAATAACTCATCACTCATTTGATTCTGATTACCTAGCTGCCATGATACGAAGGGATGCTCTTCACTCCAACTGAACAATGATATTTGTTGTCCAGCTGCTTTATGTTCAATCCTCACAAGCGATCATCTTCAGCCTGAAACGTCCTTTCACTCCCACTAAATACAATCATGACTCTTTCTTCCTAGAAAACACAGCTAAAACCATTTTCTCCCTTAATCCCATCTAAACTAACCCTGTCTAGTTCTAGCATCCACACAACCAATAGACTTAGCACTTATTTAGCACTAATTGATTTCTCTACAGTAAAAAAGTTAATCTCACACGTTTAGTGTATGTAAAGTGCTTATTAGCACAGTACTGGGTACACAGGAAGCACCTGAAAAATGTCTACTGCTTTCATTAGCATTGCTATTATCACTACTACTCTGTTCCTTGCGCTTCTATTCGCATCGGTCTCCCCCACTTGATTACTAAACTCTTGAGAGAAGGCTTGCACACCGCAGACACTGAAGAAGCGACAGAAGTTCCAGCCAGTGTTAACTGAACAACTAAGTAGCGAACTGGCAGGGACTCAGGTATTTCAGACTCAGCCTATAGTGCTGATTACAAAACCTCATTTACACGCGTGAGTTCTGGCAAAAAACATACACGATAGTATCTGACCCTTTAAGTAGGATAAAGGCAGGGAAAATAAATATCTCTAAATCTGCAGAGAAATGAATTTCAACAAGGCTTCAAAATGAGAAAGAAAATTTACTGTGGCCCAGGAGCGTCTCCAGAAGAATCCTGAAGATATGAGTGAAGGAAGGGTGAGAAGGTTCAAGGTGATTAGGCAACAAAGCCAGCATAGCACTGAGCGCAAATACAAAGCTAAGCCTTCTGTGCTGGGGGAAGGGCAAGGAGCACAGGCCATGCAAGGGAAATATGGTTCCTTGAAAGGTGTTTTTCGGGTGCAAGTTAGTTACCCCAGAGCTAAATCCTAACCTCAAAGCAGTATTCAGTATTCCCAAAAATGTCACTTGCCCAATGAGAGAGACACAACTGAATTTACACTGGGAATATTTCCGACTTGTTTTCTAGACCACTATCTACATAGTTGCCTCCCTTCCACCTGTTCCAATTCTATTCTGACCATTTTCATTTCCCACATAAGTCCGATGTCTGTTAACCCTCAGGTGTAGAATCTCCTAGGGGAAGGGAGCCTCCAAGAATTATCCACTGCCCTCTTACAGAGAAAGAAACTGTACCAGAGAGGCTAGTAACTTTCCAAAGGTCACAAAATTAAGGGCATAGCAGAACTGCTATGATGTTCCATAGGCAGGAACATGATCCTGCCTGCTGGCTTGCGGCCCTCTCAGTCCTTCACTGTGGCTGCTAAGTCACAAAGATTAGAGTTTTGCTGTCAAGCAGCACATTGGAACAGGCTTCCTTGTTTTGGGTAGGACAAAATACACTGAGCTGTCTTCTACTCTGTGGTTACTCTGCTGTGCATCATGCACAGGGACCTTCTGCCCACACCAACTGTCATTCACACTTAGTCTGATATTACATCTCCCTAAGATTTTCGACTAATAAGAAATTTAAATGGCTAATAAATATCGTGAATTATTTCAAAACCTTTTTATAGACAAATATTTTATTTTATTTTTTTAATGAATTTTATTTTCTCAAGATCTTTTCCATTTAAGTCAGGGGTCCCCGATAACGGTCTCTGGCTTATTGGGAACCATGCTGCACAGCAGGAGGTGAGAGGTGGGCCAGTAAGCTAAACTTCTGTATTTGCAGCCGTTCCCCAGCACTAGCATCACTACCTCAGCTCCACCTCAGATCAGCAGGCATTAGATTCTCATAGGAACACCGGTCCCTGGTGCCAAGAAGATTGAAGACCGCTGTTTTAAGCCATAGCAGTGCCATTACAGCAGGAAATGTTATATCTTGCATACCAGGTGCATTAAAAAAAAAATAATCTAAATTAAATTAGCTTTTACACCTAACAACAGTCTGGGAACAATAAAATGACTCTTTGGAAAAGGAAGAAAGAAACTAATTTAGCACACTAGAAACTAACAGCTATTTCTTAAATCAAAGTGACTGTAACCAGTGACTTCTTGGCAAGGAAAATTATTTACCTTCAAATAACCACATAGAGCCAGGAAAAAAATGTTTCACGAAACAGCCATTAAGTTAATTTTTTCTTTAGGTAGTATGAGGACAAGATAAGAAGCTATATAGTTCAATTCTACTCCACTCCTAAGAAATTCTGATACACTGTTCACTGCTCCAGGCAAATGGCCATTGGTGGTGGGGGAGGGGGGGTTCCCAGAAACATGTGAATCATAATTATTAGTCATCAGCTTGGGAAATTTAGGACATAGTCACTATCAGTTAAACATATTATTATTTACTAAATGTCCAAGATATAAATTTCCTTGGAAACAACCAGTGAAGGCATTAAAGGCTCTGCATAGCCCCTAATTTTCCTATTTTATGGGCTGGCAGATTTGGGGGAATTTCACATACTTAGGCATAGGCAGTCCTAATCAGGGGTGAATCCAGTCCAGAGAATATGAGGGTGGGTCTTTAAAAAAGAGCTCACAAAATTATCAACATAAAATTAGATGTCAGGCCTTAGAAGGGGCCTATGCAAGTGAGAGGCTTTGAAGCTGACGCGTCACTAGCTTTGAGACATGTGTGCCTGGTCCATAAAACATTCATGTGTATGCATGCATCATGAGAGTGGGGATACCTGTAAATGGCCAAAATCTACATATTTCCATACAGTCCTCTTCAACAACAAACCAAGCATATTGTAAATACTTTCATATTCATTTTTGCTGAGTCCTGATGGCTAGATAGAAATTTTATATGTGATGTTTCAGATTAAATGAATTCCAGTAGGTGGCTTTACTACCTTGTCAGGAATATCTGTCATCCACAGTAATTTATTAGGTAGTGATGCCTAATCTGTGGAAAGCCACCTAACGGTTCCTAAGAGAATATCTCAGATCAGTGTCACAGTGCAACTAAACTTAGTGGTTATAAAGAAATGTGGATGAAGTGAGGAGGGACAGTGCTGAGTGGTCTAGCACAGGGCCCCCAGAATCAATGGGCTGAGGTTTGGGTTCAGTCAAAGCTGGGGAACGGGCCATTTACAGCACACAATGTTTTGCTTCCGCCCTATGCCTCAATCCAGCACAGGGAGAACACTCCAGTACATCTTAATTATGGCAAGAGAAAACAAGAAGAGAGAAAAATCTCTGAGCACCTTAACTTTAAATCAACCCACATAGCCCTCCGCCAAAAGAAAAAGATGTACCTTCAAAGAAGATTCGAGAATCATCGGCTTCTGGGATTTGAGGCAAATCTCTACTTTAACACAGCAGAAAATCACTACTGTCCCATTAACTTCAGAAAGTAGATTAGACCTTTCTTCATTTTCTTTAAGGCTCTTGGATCTCCAGGGTGCTAGCGAAGTGCGGCTTAGACCAGGAGCAGCAAGTGTTAGAATAAAAATCTGAAAATAACACTTTCACTCTGACACGCCAACTCACTACTTTTAATTGTGGCTCGTTAAAATTGTAAATAGAAGAATTATATTCACCTCTACTACAATTCCGCTGCTGCAGTAAAATCATCAAGCTTCTGCTTCTGTGCCGAAAGGGATACTTCTGCTTTGCATGATATCACCACAAATGGAGAGCTGTGATTCACTAATTTTCCAACAGCAGCCATCACATGTTTCTACTTGTTGGACAGAGGCAGGTAGACAGAATGATTCATTTAAGAATCAACGGAAAGAAGAGTAAAACACAAGTCAGTCAAAAGGTGGTATCTGAAAAATTCTAAATCCTTCTAGGAGGCGTTCCAGAAGCGCAAGCCCGCTTGCAGAATTTCTACAAAGAATTCAGGCCGAACAGACGCTATAACCAAAGTGAGAAAGAATCGGCTTCAAAGAGGAACGTGAAACTACCCATCAGAAGTCTGGCTTTTGTCTTACGAGTGTTATTTTCTTCAGTTACTAATGAGGAAAATTTTCTATCTTCCATTTACCCATATCCTATAAGACCTAGTTTCTTAAATTAGAATGAGAATTATATCTTACTAACAACTATAGATACAACAAAGTGTTCAAAATAAATACTTTACACATAAAAAAAGTATATTTGAAACACTGTATTAAAAAGTAAATTAAGGGCAGTACACAAAAGGACAAATATTGTATTATTTCAGGTATATGTGGTACCATAAAGGTAGAAAGTGGAGTCAAGGTTTCTTGGAAGTGGGGAGAGGAAGGAATGAGGAGTTAGTGTTTAGTAGGTACAGAGTTTTTGTTTGGGATGATGAAAAAGCTCTGGAAATGGATAGCGGTGATGGTTGCACAATACTGTGAATGTACTTAATGCCACTAAATTGTACACTTAAAACGGTTAAGGTGGTAAATTTTACATTATATATATTTGCTACAGTTAAAAATATCCATATTTAAAAATCAAATTAAGGACACTTTTAAAGTGGGTGCTGGATTGATGACTGAGTCCCCAAGACAGGGAGGGTACTATTGGCTCACTGACTCTCCTAAGTGGATGAGCGCAGTGCCAAGTGAGGAAAGGAGTGAGACCAATGTGGGCACTTACCAGGAAAAGAGAGAACACCATGCCCATTCCTGCAAAGTGAGCACAACTGCAGGTGAGCTAAGCCTCTGAAAACCGGCACAAGCATAGGTGCCAAATTATGTACAAGTCTTGATTAAAATGCATTAAGCGGATCGGCTTTTTTGGAGAATCTAACTGCAAATCAATTTCAGTGAGCATATAACCCCTCCAAAATTTTCAAGTTAACAAACACAGATTTGGGTTGAACTTACATAATATGTGCTTGTAGGTTCACTAGCCATGACCTTTGATAGTTGGAATTAAACTTTCTCTTTCACTAAATGTCATTCCAAATTCCAGGCAGCATGTGGAAGCAAAAGCTGCTCTGCCTGTTGCTAAGTGTTTTTCAGTACAATAAATTTCAATCAGATGGAAGAAGCAAAGTGCTTACCTTAAATATCTAGGGTTCTTTCAATGTACTTACTCCCAAACTCTATTTTACTGTGAAGAGCAACTTCTCTCTGCATGCCCACCCAACACAGGATGCCAGGCGCTTACAAGTGGCTAATTTGATGGGCTCTTAGAAATGGCCACCTGCCAGCAGTGTCATTTAGAAAGATGCTGGTCCTGAGGAGAGTTGAAAATAATTTCTTACCCATCGAACTCTACAAAGTAGATTAGGTCCTTGTGGGGCTTTAGTTTCTCTGAAAGCAATAGAGCGCTAACAAAGTGGTCTTAAACCAGTGGAAGAGAACAACCCTAGTGGAGATTGGAAATCAGAAGTTGCTCAGTACAAGGTAGAGGGTGATGGCAGATTATAGGGTAGGGCTCGGGAAGTGCAGGGTTTGAATCCTAACTTTATTCCGATAAACCGCGTGATATTCTTCAGCACAAATATAATCTAATCCGTTATAATAACATATAATTTGAGTGTAAAAGTCATACTCTTTAAGATTTGTGTGTGTGTGTGTGTGTGTGTGTGTGTGTGTGTGATCAGATGAGATAAAACATGTACAGGCACAAAGGAATTAGTTTAACTATTATTAGATTGATTACTTTCCTCTTTAAAAAGGAAAATGTACAAAAAGTGTCTTCCAAGTTGTGTGGAAGGAAGCTTTTAAAATAGAATCCATCTGTATTATGGAGCATCTACCTCACTGGAGGTCCAGTGCTGCTCTCTAAACACAGTGGGGTGTAAGACAAGTCTTTAATTTGGGGGAACTCAGAGTCTAACAGAGCAGATAAGTAAATCTCCGCTAAGTCTGATCATGACGACTCTTCCCATTCCAAACCTTCAATGGCTCTCCACTACTTAAGGAAAAAATTCTGACCCTCAGTATGGGACTCAATCAATTGTTTTCACCTATAAAATAAGGATAACTGTTAAAGGGAGTTGTGATCAGAGTTAATTTATGTAAAGCACCAATCACGGAACCTGGTGTAAGGTAACTACTTAATTAACAGTTTATATTAATTATTATGATCATTATTATTAAAATGACCTATCTTTTGTTCCAATCTCCTATTATTCCACCTCACAGACCTTTCATTGGACCCAGACTGTTCCACAGCATTCCTCAAACACACACTGCCCTCTCCTTTTGTTCATTCCTCTCTGGTCTGGGATGCCTTATTCCCATCTCTGCCAGCTGGGATCCTAGCCGTAGTTCAAGCTCTAGCTCAAAATACCTCCTCCGTGTCCCCACCACTCCCGAACTGGACCAAACACCTCACTCCTTTGTGTTTCCACAGCATGTTTTCACTTCCCTAGTGGAATTCACCCACATGTTTCACCTTTCCTAACTGAGTATAAAATCATAAATTCAGTTTGAAAGAAGGCACTAAGAATAAAGGTTGGAAAAATTTTATTATGAACTGAGTAACTGTCTAAGTGAATACCACAAAAGTGACATGATAATAACAGCTAACATTTTTGAAAGCTTTACGTACATTAACTCATTTAGTTTTTACAACTCTGAAAGATGCTCTTTTATTTTTCCCTATGATTGCATAGGTGGATAAACAGGGACCAAAATAAGTTAAGTAACTTGCTCAATATTACACAGCTATTAAGTGGCAGATTTGTATTCAAATCAAGGAAGTTTGCCTCAAGAGCCTATGCTCTTAAACACTATATTATTTTGTAGTTTCCCCAACAGCATATTAGCAATTTATTATGTACTACTAAAAAAAAAATCTATGATGACTGTAATCAGTTTCTCAGGGCTGGATTTGAAAACTTTGATATCCATCGAGGTATCTTGTTCTGAATTAAGATTCTTAAAGTTTCATGAAGAGTTGTCTTCTACTTTGCAGCCTTCCTAATTGAGGCTCCTATGCTTACAGACACTTCTGCTTGTGCTAACCGACACTAGACAGCCTTAGCTAGGCTACAGCCACAATATCACCACAGGGATCCATATACATGGTCTGCAGAGGGTAGTTCAAGATAAGCACCTACTACATACAGAAGCACCTGAAGCCATAATGAAAATTGCAATAGTCTATTGCCTTCTTGGGTTTTTGTCACTAGGTATTTTAGGATGCATTCAAGTACTAGATCTCATAAAAGAGTAATTCAATAGTTGGTACCTCCTGGTAAATAAACTGTGGCAATAACCAGAAAAGACTGAAGCCCAGTGGATGGTGCAGCAGAGAATAACTAAAGATAAACTGCGAGTCTGCATTCATTCGCCTGAGCCATAGCCGATTTCTCAACAGATCTTCTAAATAGCCAAAGGGTCAGGCTTTTAAATGAATGCAATGCTCAGGAATGATAAATAAGAAATTGAGCAAAGGTTCTCCACTGTGAAAAGATCAACATATATGAAATGCTGAAAAGTGATATGGTATGTCAAGTTTTGATGACAGTAGTCAATCAATACATGTTGTTGACTGGCCAATTTGTTAATTCGTTAATCTAATTGATGGAGCAACTTTTGTCATGATTTTATAGGCAAGAAAACTACAGGCTAGGTAAGAATATCACGAGAAAAAAGTGGCAATCTCAAATTGAAATTCTCTATTCGAAAATACTGACTCAAACTAAAAAAAATTAATGGGAAAAATTTATATATGAGATAATATATAGTATTGAACAATATTCCCTAGCTATCAAATTATTGACTAAAAAGATGTATAAAAATAAAAAACAAACAGATGTATAACATGCCTCACACATTGATCACGATAAAAATCTCATTCTGAGTTCCTTGTTCACAAGTGCAAATGATAATTTTTTTTTAGTGGCATTTTTATCATGTGATATTAAAACGTCCTACTCCTCCCTTTGAAAAGGAACTTTTAAGGATGCCAAATTAATTTTGGAGATGACTTCATTTTACTTAAGCCAAGATATTTTTTTCTCCTTTGCTATTTTAACTAAATAGAATTCTTAGAAATTAAAAAATAGTAACAAGTATATTCCTAGAGTAGAATAGCCTTTCGGAATTGAAAACGTTGCATCAATCCTTTAATGTTATCCAGTCTTGGCTTTTTAAATTCCCTTAAGAAAAAAAATACCACATATTCATATTATGTTGCCAGCAATGGATGTGTCATTTCTTTGGATTTCTGATTTGGCTGATACGATTTTTCATGACATAAGACAGTTTAAAAATCAATTTCTAGTAACTTCACAAATGTGACTACTGAGAAACCAAAGTGATTCTACCTGATGTTAGAATTTTTTAATATTAAAGATTCACTCTATTAGTTTAGTTGGCCTGACACTGAATCCAACTACTTTTATAAAAATCATTTAATCAAAAAACATGTACTTTTTGCAATTTTTATGACACAGTAATTAACACTGAGCTTATCTGAAAAAATTTAAATCTTACTTGAAGGATTATTTGTATATTTCCAAATGAGTTCTTTCCTTTCTTCTTATCCTCCAAAAATATTCACTAAGCTATTTTATATGCAGAAATGGGCTTAATACTTGAAATACTAGGTTTAAAATAAACCAATTTCCACCCTCATGAGCCTTCCACAAAGGTATCTACATAAACAAAAAATTTCAATACACAGTGCTAACAGGAAGAGGGGACATTTCCATTAGGCCTGAATGAATGAGGAATTTACCTTGTAGGGAAATAGAATTTTATGCAGAAGAACCAACATGAAGAAAGGCATAGTTATAAAAAAAATAGTATGTTCAGAAAAAAAAGATGTGTTGTGTGGAGAGATAGAAGGGATGGGAGATGAGATTTAAATGAAATGGTAAACTGATAATAAATTCCTCGGGGTCTTGATGGCATGCAATGAAGTTTACATTTTACCTTGTAAGGAAAGGAAAGCTAATAAAATCCTTTTGATTTTTCCTTTCACTTCATCATATTCATTCATTACTATAAAAAATACCATAGTATTATTTATAAAGAAAAAAATACCAATTACTCTAATGCTACAAACATCTTCATTTTTGTTTTATTTACTTCTAATCTTTGTTGACAAGCATACATTTTCATTATTACTTTGTAATCAATGTATATACACAATTTTGAAGTATGAATTTTATACTTAACATTGTATTAGAGACACCTTTTCATACTTCCACATGTTATCAAGGGTTTTCAGGAATGGGAATAATTCAACCAGACCCTTTCTTTAGGAAAGTAATTCTCAACATAGTAGGATGAATGGAATACAGAAAGGAAAGACTTAAGGCAAGTGGCCTCTTTTGGAAGATGCTGCAGTGGTCTAGGCAAGTGGTGCTGATGGTCTGAAACAGAGCAAAGGCAAGGGGATGGAAGAAGAGTGAGTAGAATATAAAGTATTTAAGAGGTAAAACTATAGCATGTGGTCAAGGGAACAAGTATAGGAAGGGGAGATGGTGTCTAGCATCAGTGACTGGCCAGCTGGTGATCCTATATCTCTAACAGGGAATTGTAAATGGAGGCAGGATACTGACAGGTGTAGATTTAGCCTCAAGTCAAAGACACTTATATGATATCCAGCCAGAGCCATCTGGGAGGAAGTTGGAAGCCAATAATCTTAAACTCGGAAGAGAAAGAGAGCAATTTTAGTCATTAGAGCAGAGTTGATAATGATGCCATGATGTGATAATGCCTTCAGCGAGAGCATGTGCAGCAACGAACACTGGTGAGTTTCTTTCAGTTTTCACTCCAACAGTGCGCAAATGTGGCAGTTTAATTCTAATTTCTTTTGATGCACAGCAAACACGTCTCTTCAAAGCTCTGAAATTGTCACCGAGGAAGAGTACCTTCCAAGTAAATCAACATCTGTTTTGATGATGCCTAATATAAGACAATGCACTGCATTTCCTGAGCCGGTGTGGTTTTACTCACAGTTAAACCAAACCACACAGCTCCTCTGAAGGACCGATGCAATTATTAGCCTGTGATAGTATCAGCAAGAAGAGTGAGTTATGACACATTTCACAGAAGGCATGCTTGGTACTGTTTTACAGAACGTTGGGCTTAGGTACATGATAGGTATCTAACTCCTCTGAACTAGAAAGCACTTAAGGATCTTTCTAATGATGATCTCCAGGAGGGCACTGGGCTGGCTCTTTTCATATTTAATCTGCCTTCCAAAAGCAATGCCTCTGATGTAGGTGGCTATTTGGAAATCTGGCAGTTCTCAAAGATGCCTCATGGTAAACAACACAAGTGGCAGAGTTTCTAAGCAGACAAATGCTCTTTTAGAACCAGTTTTTCTCTTTTTCCAACCACGGACAGCTACTTGTAAGGAAATATCCCATGCACTGCTAAATACCTCCGAAACAGCAATGCCAGCATCTGGGATTTTGCTAAAATCGCATGCTTTATAATTTCTTTAGTTTTGTCCCAAGTTATTCCTCTACCTTAAACCCTTTAACAAAGACTTAAAGACAGCAATGTCAACAACTGCACATTTCTCTTCCATAGCTGATGGCCTTCCGCCTCACAAAAGCAGCTCTCACCCCGACTAACCCCACTGGAAGAAAGCTACGCAGAGGAAACTCTAGTCAAGTTTCCACGAAGCAAATGTTAAAAAATCTTTCTCGCCCTTAACTCTGCTTTGGGAAATGAACCATGCTGTTTTCCCTTCTCTTAGCTGAGCATATGAGAAAAAGCCCATTCCCAATCCACTCAGTTACACCTTTCTGCTACCTCTCAGCATCAAAATTCAATGCAGACTCAGAAGATGCCTTCCTGTCACTGTGCATGAATGTGCCTTTTAACACAAACTTAATTCAGGATTGGCACAACTTCTCTAAGTAAAACTGTGATGAAGCAAGAGTCAAAAAAAAAAGTCGCAAAAAGAGTTTGAATGCATGGTGACCTTAACAAGCTAATATATTTCCAATTACCCTACTTGTTTACTTATAGGCTGGCTGGGCTTCCATAAGTTCTTCTGTTTGATTTCCAACTTAAACTAGCAGTCATATCTGCTACCAGGGCTGCATCCACCAGCAAGGGCATTCAACAGTTACACCGGAAGCAACAACACCCTGCATCGTCCAAGGCCAGGCCTGCCCTCACTGGAGCAAGCAGAGGAGGGGAGAAGGGGGCCAAGTGTCACCACTGCAGTCTGTTAACATCAGATTCAAATCCCAAATCTTCCACTGTCATTGTGGGTGCTTTGAGGTATGTCCACTGCAGCTTAACTTTATCCCTTTCAGCAATGGGACCACTCTCCTGCCACCAAAATTGACAACCTGTGAGCCCTGACAGCTGGAAGAAATATCATTCAAAATAAAAAGCCAAGGGCAGCAGGTGTAGCTTTGGGAGCCAAGGTCAGAGCGCCTAGGTAACCACAGCATTGCTCTCATCGTCAGATCTTTCTCCCATTCCGTTGCTCTAGACCAGCTCCCTATATCTGCTGTTCCTGCTATTATCAGCCTTAGGCAGGGGCTATGCCATTACAAGGGACCGTCAGTCAGTGATTAAAGAAAAATCCATAAAAAGGTTTCCAGAAGTGTCTTGTACCGGGGGAACACTACATATATAGACAGAATAGGTTTTCTAAGGGTTCAGAGACTATACTGATTTCACATCCTGAAAAGGGAAGGCAATTGAAGAGTGAATGCAACCATCACGGTTTGATGCCGCTTAGATCAACATACAAATATTTCCTGGGCACCTATGATGTGCTCAGACCTAGAATTTATGCTGCTGGTGAGGAGGCAAAGAGGAAAATGAAAAAGGAGACTCAGACAAACCTCAGTGTGCAAAAGACTTATCTGTGGTGAGTTTCTTGGACTCAACATCCCCAGAAATTCTGACTCATCGAGCCTAGTGTTGCTGATTCTGCAACTTTATTACATACGTCCAGGTGATTCTGATCAGGAGGTCCTGGGGCTAGACCACCTTTGAGAACACTGGGCTATGATCTGATTCCTGCCCTGAAGCAGTTTACAACCCAGATGGAGTGATGGCAACCACTCATAAAGCAATGTGTAGCCATATATTCTTTTATGATGCAGGCTCTACACGTTATAGGAATTCATAAAGAGAGGTGGGCAGTAAAGTCCTGAGCAATCAGGGGAAATTTTGCGACCGTGAGCCAGGCTTAGTGGTCAGGCAGGAATTGGATAGAAGAAGACAGCCACATGCAATCATCTTAACCAAACCTTCTGATTCAACGTGACAAGTAGGCCACAGCCTATGGCATAAATGAAGATAAAGACATGGGACAGAAGATTGCCACCAAAAAGGTAAAGAGGCTTCATATACTGATTGCAGGGAGGACAGTGTCCCCAGAGGAATCATAAAACTAGCAATTCCAGATAACACTGTTTGCATTTTTATTCTGCCACATTCATGTGGTTTCCTGCACTTCATAATTTAACATTTGTAAGACAAAAAAAAAGCTGTTATGAAACGCAAATAATGCACCACTCTGAGGCAGACAGCAGCTGCTAACAAGAGTGACATCTGAGCATCATTTCAAGTGTCATTTACAGCTCTTAAACATCTGAAAGGGATATTTAGTAAGAAAGGAAAATAAATTCTGATCAATGTAAAACAAGGTTTGGGGCTCTGCAGCATTCAAAGACTAGCAGGTAACACATAACACAGTGAGAACAAACACAAAAGGAAAAGAGTTAAATCTCCAACAGAAAAAGGAAAAAATAGTAATTCAAAAGAAGCCTATTTCGTGTATTCGAATATTATATTCATATAACGCTGTTCCACGTTTTCTTTAATGCTACAAGGAATAAATTATTAACCGTGGACAATGCAAGGCCTGCTTGACCAAAGGGCTGGTTCACATGATCGGTGCCAGCAGCGAGAAGGGATCCGAGGTGCCTGATCCTTTCCGTCATACTGATTGATCCAATGAGCCCTTTTGCAAATGATGACTTGCCAAGGGCACACAATAAATTCTGTTAAGCAAGAATCAAAGGATATATTTATTTAATTAATTTAACTAGAGCGACTGTTGAATTTTAAATTTACGTAAGACTGTGGCAATCATTGAGGCATGTCTTCGCGTTTTTACAGGTGACTCATTCCAAGAGGACAAGTAAGTTGTCTGAGGTCACCAAGATAGGTGGGCAGAACTGGGCTTCCATCTGAGGACTCTGTTTCCAAGAAATACAATGAGCTAGGCTGATAAAACTTTCTTGGAAGTCCACATTATTTTGGAGTGTAGTTTGGAATTATTTATTTATAGTTTGGAGCATTTAAATTTTACCCCCAAACCAAAACTGTCATTCAGGGCACCGAATTTAGTTAAAAGGTACTTAATAAACATTTGTTGAACAGGACTTGGAAACTCCCAATGCCAACACCTCTGCCCATTCCAATACTTCACTACACGGTCACAAACTTGCCATCAGATTGATCGCTTTTACAAGGAATACCTTATGCTCTCAGCTAAAATGGAATATCTAGAAATGTAGTTTGTTTGTTGTTTGTGTGTTTCGTTTGTTTTTTCTTTCTTTTTTGGGGGGTTCTTTTTCTAAGGACAAATGCATTCTACTCAGATCCTACTATTCTGCACATTTCAGAAATAAACACACTAAGTAAATTCAGTTGCTTTCTGGGCTCTCCATCACTAAAATGTTTTCTCAAACATCCTGTTGCTTGGGTTGTAGAGAAATAGCCATGCGCTTAAATAACATTCCTGGAACACCAAATAAATTATGACTGATGAAATTTAAAGCTAATGAATTCCAAGTCCTTCAGATGACTTACCCAAAACGATTTGTGTTTCAAGACAATTCGTGTAGGCTGAAGTTCACGCTTTCTCTCTTGCTCATCGTCCGTAGCAGTACTACTTTTGAGGCCTCAAAATAAACTCTTTCATTTTGCTCCAAGATACTGCAGTAAGACAAAACAAAACACCAAGTCAGAATGAAAATGCCAATTCAAGCAGTTAGTTGATATTAAGGGGGAAATCCCTGGTTTTTCTCAGATGTATATTTTATAACCTCAAACAAGCATGTTAATTACCAGAATGAAGCTATCGCACAACTGATCTACATATGGTGTCCTAAAATACTGGATGTGGTGGAGGAGGAAGAAACAAAGCGCTTGCCGGTTAGGTGCTGCATCTTGAAAATTATGATATATACCCGTAGGAATGTGCTTGCAAAATTTTGGGTTTACTAACTGAAATAAATAAACATAGAAGGCATTTAAATAAAGATACTGAAATGCAGGTTATCAAGCAAGGGTAGAAAGAAAGTTTATTTCAAATTAAAATTCATCTGATTCTGCCCATCAAAATCAAACTGACTGAACTAATATGAATATTTTTAAATAAAAGGCTATTGGGATTGAACAACAACAAAAAATAAAGTATAAGAGAGAGGAAACTTTCCATTTTGCACTACCAACAGGTAATCGAGCTTTCTGTCTGACTCGATAAATCTTGACTATGACCTTCTCCACCCAAGTTAGAAAGCAGCATTGACTTACCACACTGAATATGAAATGAATGGTTAAAATATGCATGCCTCTTTACCCCCACTCAAAGCAGCTGATAAAGCCTACACATTAGAACTGTATGTGACAAGGTCGCTCTGAAAAGTTCTCTCCTGCCTGTTGAGCTTAAAACCCTCGCTTGTCACAGGGTGTTGTTCTAGCTTCTTCTGGTGCTTAGTCAAATCCACCCCACTATTTGTTTCCTGACAATGGCCATTTGAGAGGCTGGAAACAGTCTTCAAAAGATGTTTGCATTCTTTTTTAGCCTTTTATGAGCTCTTCCTCACCTATTTTGAAAGCCCACTGGGAAGCTGTCACCTAATTCTCTAACTATGTGACCGCTTCCTACTTGTAATTCTAAAATCTGCCTGTATCTCTAAAAGTTCTAAGGCAATCGCCAAAGATCTTGTCATCAAATAACCTAGCTGTAAGAAAGAGTATACTTTTATGCTTCACTAGGTTGTTGGGTGAATAATCAATTCCTTGAAAGTCTTCTGAAGTGACTACTTTATAGAATACTCAGTGTTTTTTAAAAGGATTTTGCGGGGAGTTGCATATGTCTGTGGTTAAATTCACGTAGCACTTAAAACGTTTAAGGAGAAAGCTGCTCTTGGTTAATGTTTAAACAAGTGTGTTGAGATTAAGACCATTATATTTTCAGTCTGGCTGAAAGAGGGACTGCCTGAAAATGGCAGGCTTTTTTCTTTCCTTGACGCCATCAATACCCACTGAAAGTGGGGTGTGACAATTTTATTAGTTTTCTGAGCACTTTTCATGAAAATCAGCTCCCACTCACATGTGTAACAGTAACATATCGAAACAAATCAACATAAGCCAGGAAGTCTAAAGCATGACAAACTTTTAGTTGAGGGTTTTGGTAAAAATGAAATTTAGAGGAGGAGGATTTAAGCAAACCCACTGTGAGTTACTGGCTGGTATCAATCTTCTTTTACTAAAAATAAATTACTGCATTTCTCTTATCTATACCTACTCTCTATATATCTTGATAGCCTAGAATGGGAAGAGTCTTCGTCATCTATTTCAAAATTCTTCTGCAAGTGAAGCTGCCGGCTCTGAGAGATTGACGGATCTCTGGAAGTCACACAGCAAGTTCATTTGTGCCTTGACTAATGGGATTTAATCACTCATGCCTATTGACTCTTAATGGACAATAAGGTTGTTGAATGTAATGTAATGTGGTATTGGTTCATAAAGTTTACTAGAAGCACAATACTTTCTCATGGTATTGAGAACTCTTTCTCTCTCTTTGTTTTGTTTTTGCCCTAAAGAAAGAAATTCATTTTTGGATTATACTCTTGTTACCAAGTGGAGCAAATCTATCTCGGAGAGGCAGAATGGCTCCATTATTAGCTGAGGGTCCTTCACTGGCTGCCAAAGTCTGATGTCCAAGAGCAAGGCTTTTACTATTTGTAGAGGAGAAAGAAAGAAAAAAAGGAATCATCTAAATGACAAGACTTTCCATTCTTATCTCTGTAGAAGTGAAGGAGTTGGAAGTGCTTCATTTGTGATTTATAGCCAACCTTCAATTACACATAGTTTCACAAGAATGAGACCGTTTTTATCAAAAGAAAACCACTGAAAATTCTACACACATCCTTAGAAGCAAGAATTTCAGTATACTTCCCTCCTTCAGTAAACTTTTCAGCAGTGCTGCTAATAACCAACAAAACAAACTGCCTTGAGTTTAATCTCCTTTGCCTACCCATTCTTGTCTACAAGTTGAAGTTATAAATAGAGATAAGATCAAAAGTCCAGAAAGGAGAAAAAAAACAGGGGCCTAGAGCACTCACAGGTATGCCGGAACACTGAAAGTTACTATATAAACATGGATTACACTTCAGATGATATCCTTACATGGTTTTAAATTTTTATAAATATTTTTGTGATAATTTTCTGAATAGTTACAAGCAGCAGCAAAGTATATTATATCAGCATACGTCAGAAACAGTGGCCTAAAAAACATGAGATTTTTTGTTAGTCTTAGTTTTATAGCTAACTGAATTTTTAAATTTAAGTCACAATATTCTAAGTAGAATTAGTTACTTATCCATCAAATAAAGGGACATAAGTAAATATTTTCCATAATTAATTCACAATTATAATTCAAGCTGTTTTTATATATGAGTATACCATAACAAATAAAATCTATAAAAACACCATTGTAACTTATATTCTGTATTAGGTATATCTTTATCCTAAAACTCAACAATTAGGTTGCATAAGAGAAGACTAACAGATTCATGGCGGAATATCACCTCAGCGGGGAACGGGTGTTCTTTTCAATAAATAATGTGAGGAAAATTAGCTCTTCATTTGGGAAGAGTCAGATCCCTATCTTACACTATTCAGAAAATAAATTCTAGATAAATTAAACATATAAATATGTTTACACAGATAAATATAGTATTTATTATACTACATATGTACATTATTTTATATAAAATACAGAAAAATAATTTTATAATCATGAAAGGCCTTGTAGGCCATTGTAAAGACTTTGGCTTTTTATTCTAAGTAAAATGGAAAGACTCTAGAGAATTTTAAATGGAGTACTATTCTGATATACCTTATGTTTTAAGGGATCAGTCTGTCTGTTGTGTGAAGAATATACAGTAATGGCTAAGGTTGAAAACAGAGAGTCCATTAGGTACTGCAAAAATTCAAGTGAGACACCCAATTGGTAAACTAAAGTGGTGACAATAGGGGAGGAGGTAGTGAGAACTAGTGAGATTCTGGATATAACTTGAAGGTCAAGTTGACAAACGGTATAAGAGAAAGAAAAGCATCAAGAAGTATCCTTCCAAGTTTCTGACATGATCATCTCTAAAAATGGATTTGCCATTCACCAGGATGGAAAAGACTATGGGAGAAACAAGTGTCAGGGAGCTCCATTTCTCCATGTTAGGTTTAAGATAACCGTTACACATCCTAGTGAGATATCAAATAGACAGTTGGATAAACAAGTTTGCATTCATGGACATGTGGAAAGCGGTTATTAGTTAAAACATGAGTTACTGTCACAGGCAGCCTCCAAGACGGTCCCCAATGTTCCCACCTCGTGGTATTCATGCCCTTGAATAGTCAGTCTTCTTCCCTTGATTGCTGACTGCATTTCATGACTCTCATCTGGCAAACAGAGTGCAACAAAGGTAATGGGGTGTCATTTCCGAGACTGGGTTACCAAAAGACTGTGGCTTCCATCTTGGGTGCTCTTTTTTATTTTCTCCTGGATTACTCACTCTGATGGGAGCCAACTACCAACTTGTGAGGCTGTCCTGTGACAGCCCCACATTGCCTGCTAGCATCTGTGTGAGTGAACCTGGTTGCCCTTCTGATGAGCCTGCACCCTAATGGCTTGACTGCAATCTCACAAAAGGCCTTGAGCCAGAAACAACCATCTAAGATGCACCCTGAATCCTACTCACAGAAACTGTGAGATGATAAATATTTGTTGTTTTAAGCCATCAAGTTTTAGGGTAATTTTTTACACATCAAAAGATAACTAATACAGTTATGAACTCCAAGCACTGTTATAGGAATTTTATGTGACTTTTTACAGTTGGGGAAACTGAGTCACAAAGAATTACATCACTGCTAATACCACACATGTGGGAGAGGTGGGAATAAACTCAGGCCACTTGACTCCAGAGCTTAGGCTCTTAATGATTCCATGACAAGACTCCTGTAGAATAACCTTTTCTCCCACTTCAGATGTGCGTACCTAAAATTCGACTTTCCACTAATATCATATACTTTATACAAACAATGGTCCATATGCATGTTCAGCAAATTTCTTAACCTGCCACATAGCTCTACAATTCTTCTATTTTTGATATCCCAAATATACTACAATCTATACTCAACTGTCAAAGATGAAAAGGTGGCCTCTTGCGGTTTAAAGAGTAACCTCGGTCTGGTTCTTTAATTTCAGTCTTGTTACTCTGGCTGATTTAACTATGAAAGAATTTCCAATACAGTCTGTAAGTGCTCTAATACATATTCCTGTAGACTGAACGTCCCTTTACACATGTAAAGAATTCTCCCTAAAATTACTCAGTGGTGAAAAAAATAACAAGGTATTAAATAAGATAGCCACAATAATTTATGCTTGATGTTTTTTAAGAATAAGAGAAAATAAATTTTCATTTGCAATAGAAAGTTACTAAGGATTCAAACAATATTGTTTTAAAGTAGGAACTGGCAAGACCAAAATATAAAAAATAAAAGCTTTTGAACTACATAAAACACAATGACTATTGTCCCTTGAATTATTATAACAAATTAAGACTTCTTCATTCTTTCCCTGACAGACACATGAAATAAAGAAAGAGAAAGAAATGATCTCTGCACTTTTGACTTGATATGAATTTAGAATGGCAGTCAGAAAGGAATCTGGTACTGCGTATTTTCTCATCTTATTTTTTAGGCAGAAAATGCCCACGAAGTAGCAGTCAGGAACATGGTCTTCATCTATTTTGTGGAATACTTTTGTTTTAACTGTTAGGGTTGTGCCCACAACCAATAGAAACCAAAGAACTGGAAAGGAAAAATCACACACACACGCACACACAGAAATCCACTGCCATTTATAAATCTTTCTGTTACAAAAAGCAACTGTGTTTTATAGAAGCATGATGATGCCTCACCAAAGGTATTTTTTGCCATTTAAAAATACCAAACAGTAGTAATAGCTCCTCAGCTAGACTGCTAGGACTTAACCTGCAATTTGGGCAATTTGTGTTGCGATGGGATCACTTTGTTTTATGACACAAGAAGCAGATGCTACTCATTAACACACAAAAATATCTAAAACAGAGTTTTAAAAACACATGAGTCTGGAAACATAAGTAAAAACAGCTTTGAAGATTATAAGCAAAATAATATAATACGATGAAGTATGAGTAGTTTTCTTTTGAAAAAGAGTCAGTCAGATGAGCTGGTAGACTTTCATGGGCCATCCCCTAAATTAAAATATGGATTTGAAGAAAAGTATCTGCTAAATCTTGCTTTTTATTTTGGAAAAATGGGACGAAGGAAGCCTATATCATGTATTCGACAGTGTGTTCAATGGGATGCTATAGCCCACTGTAGAACACTATGTCACACTAAAGATAAAAGGAGAACAAAAAAGGTTGAAATAAATTTGGGAAACAATTTTGAGGGACTGTGTTGTATTGTAAATTTCTAAGAGGGAAGAAAGCATGCATTTTGGTTTAAAATATATTTTTCCAGAAGAAAGAAGTAACCAGTAAACATGCGTTGACCAGAATGCACCCTAGCAAACAATATACTAAGCCAAACTTTTTGATCTCGAGTCCTCTTTACACTCCTAAAAATGTATTGAGGACGCCAAAATCTTTGACTAATTGGATTATATTTAACAATACTTATTGTATTAGAAATTGAAACTGAGAGAATTAAAAATATATATGTATTAATTCATTTAGTACAAATAATAATATGCCCATGGCATGTTACATAAAAGAACATATCTTTATGACAAAATAACTATATTTTGAAAGCAAAAAAGTTAGTGTGAAAAATGACACTGATTTAAATTTTCACATATCTCTTTAATATCAGGCTTAACAGAATACAGTTAAATTCTCACGTGTGTCTCTGAATTCAATTTGTTGTGATATGTTGTTTGGTTAAAGTATAGAGAGAAAATTCGGCCTTCATTTTCAGCTAATTGTGGAAATTTTTCTTTCATATTACACCCAAACCTGACAAGTGGTAGTTTCTTAAAGGACAGTGGTAATGTGGAATCAGAAACATATCAATAAACTACTTGTAGCCTTTTATATTAAAATTCATTGGTTTATCTTGCACTCTGGATGGATCTTTTACCATGTATGATTTTGTAACACCAAGGCATAGGTCATCTGGAAAATATATTAGTTCACTGAATTATGCAGATCTTCCAAATGAAGACACATTTCATTATACAACATTATTGCACATCATGTAGCCTCTGAAAAACTCCACTGTACACTTGAGAGAGAATAGGAATGAAACTGGTAAATAATGTCTTAGTACTGTTATAAAAATAGTTGACTTCGCAGACCCCCGTCACCTGTCCAAAAAGGTCTTGGGGCGCTCAAAGTGAGAAATGCTAACTAAGCAGACTTTCTAAGCTCTACAGACGCCACTCAAAACTGAGTTTCCATCTTGCCCTTGGCCTCTGCAAGTCTAGCCAGCCCTAGCTCTCTAGCAACTTCTGGGTTCAACCCAGTAAGGGCTGTTTACCCAGGCTGACGTGGCCATGATATAAACCATGAGGGGACCAGAGGACAGGGTTAGCCGTGAAGAAAACATTTGTTTATTTGGACTTCTACCAGGTAAAAAATCTGTGAAAGGTATGTGTTTTAGACTTCTTTAGCAAACGCTTTTTTTCCAACCTAGGCTTTACTAATCTAGTAAGGATTTGTTTTTTTAACTAAAGACAAAGGATTTGTTTTTTGAACTAAAGACAATGAACTTTTTAAGTACCCTGGAAGAGATTCAGAAAGACTTTTTTATGAAACCAGTTAATGAAGTAACTATCTAGTTATAAATCATTATCTGTTTAAGAACTAAAAAGAACTACTGAACAACATTGGTTATCTTTGGGTGTTAATGTACACATGCGATAATAATAATAGCTAGTATTTGAGTGTTAAGCCTTCAGATTATATTATCTCTTTAAGCCTTAAAATCATCCTAGGTGGCAGACACCTTCATTATCCTACTTTTAACAAACAAAAAAATGGAGGTAGATGGAGCTAAATAACATACTCAGAGGACTAAATGAGAGATTCAGGACTCCAACTTTTATCTGTCTGACACCAAAGATTCTCTCTTAACGATTATATGCTGCCTTATTCCCAACAAACAGTTTACTGAACTTCAGCAATCTTGTTTCCTCCTCTGGCAGTTATAGAAGTCCCCCCTCAACCTCAGATAACACACTCCAAGACCCCAGAGGAGGACTGAAACCGTGGATAGTACCGAACCCTATATATACTATGTTTTTCCTATAAATACATACCTATAATAAGATTTAATTTATAAATTAGACACAATAAAAGACTAACGATAACTAACAATAAAATAGAACAATTATAATAATATAGCATAATAAAAGTTACGTGAATGAGAATGTGGTCTCTCTCTCTCTCTGAGAATACCGTACTGTACTGTATTCACCCTTCTATAGTGCTCATGTGAGATGTTAAAATGCTATAACTTATTCCTGACTCTGTGTAACCATCTCTTACTTGGGGTAAATGGCTTGGTGGCATTCGTTTCAGGGGTTCCCTTGATAAAGTCTTCATGGTGGCTTAGTGCTGTTGCCCCACGCTGCCGTCAAGTGAAACACATTTTCTGCTCATGTCTTCCACCCTTTTCATCTTAACTACGCACTTGTCATGCACTGTGGCCATAAGTTTTGCAGTTCAAGGTACAACAGCAAAATCAGTATGAAGATCTCTTTCCTTCTTCACAATTTTACAGAAAGAAGATTCATTCTTACTGTAAGTCAGCAATCTCATCATACAATTTTTTTTCTTTTTTAGGTTGAGAACTTCCACCTTTTCACTTAAAGGAAGCACTTTATGGTTTCTCTTTGGCATTTCCGAATTGCCAGCATCACTATTCTTGCACTTGGGGCCCATTGTGAAGTAAAATAAGGGTTACTTGAACACAAGAACTAACGCACCAAGACAGTTGATCTGATAACCAAGATGACTACTAGTGACCAATAGGTAAGAGTGTCTACAGCATGGAGAGTCTGGTCAAAGAGATGGACAGGACAAGACAGCGCAAGATTTCATCATGCTACTCAGAACCATGTGCAATTTAAAATTTATGGATTATTTATTTCTGTAATTTTCCATTTAATATTTTCCAACCGTGGTCGACCTTGAGTACTGACACTACAGAAAGTGAAACCGTGGATAAGGGGGGACTACTATATTCCAAAAATCATGAAACATCCTCTTCATTTCCTTATTTCAAAGTGAGGAGCTACTCAATGAATTAGTTCAAAGCTACTCGATGAATTAGTTCAGAGCCCACCTTAATATATGTAGATGCAGAAAGATTCTTTTCCCTCCCCAAAACAGACTGGTTATCACATGAAAAAGAAGTCTCACTCAAAAGTCATATATGCTGGACACTGTGAAGTCCAATTTTTCAATTCTTAAAAGGTCGTGAGGTAGAGGCATTGGTAATGATGTTCTGTAAACAAAACCCAAGGTGCCCTCAAGTCCATATTCCCTCCTTTTTCCTCTGAAAGCATATTTATGAAACAAGGGTGGTAAGAATGTGTGTCATCTCTAAGACACCCAAGTAAGGTAAGGAAGTGGTATTATCTTTAGCTCCCTCAGGTCAGATTGTTCACTATACACCTCTGACCCCTTGCCCATCATTTCTCTCATCTTGATAGCTTTCCTTCTGCTAATCCAGAATCATTCAAAATATAATGAATACCTTTCTAGATTCATCTTAATCATTTTCCAACGCCCAACTCAAGACATTTGTCCTTGCAGAACTACTCCAGTTCTCCCTTTCCTCAAAGAGCTTGTGGGAGAGACTCCCAACAATGTGGGTTTACTTGTGAACTCCCCAACTGCGGGCAATGTTGCTTCATTTGCCTGAGTCTTGTCTTTCACAGTAGATGGCGAGTGTGCTCAAGATCTTCTGGAGAATCTCTCACAGCACTTTCCACAGTGCTGAATACAAAATACCACAGTCGCTCCTATCTTTCTTTAAATGGGTGGAGACTAAAGAACACGGGCATGCATTTTCATGTTGATTTTATTTTTAAACATCTTTCCCTTCAGTCCTAAGATTAAAAAAAAATAGCAATGTAATTCAACGAGAAGTTTTTAATATTGTTTAAGAGAATAGTAGTCTATATTGCAATCTACGATGTTCACTGGGAAGTTCCATGCCAGTTACTTGTGACATTCTCAGAATAGAAAGAATTAGGTCCCTCTTAATGTGAACTGATTTTAGAAGAAAGTAGGATAATATACCAACTCTCGACCAAAAAAAAAAAAAAAAAAAGATGAATTTGGAGTATACCCCGAAATCCATTGATTACATTATGCCTTATCTAAATGCTCAGCCATTTTTAATGGCATTCTTTACCTGCAGTCCCACATCCCATTGAAATGTTCTGTGTATGTTTTCAACATAAATGGCACAGACTTACATGGAGTTTTCTAATGAATATTAAAAAGCCTGTGGGCACAGACTATAGGATACATGAGAATCCAGCTCATTCTCTTGGCACAGTTTACTTTCTGAAAAACTGTGCTGTATACTTTGTATAAAATGGTACAATCTAATATCAAGTGATAACGACAGTCCTTCTATACTATGTCAAACTCATGAGGCATTTTATTCTCCTCCAAAACTCCCCTCTCTCTAAGACAAACCAAATAACTTGGAGGCTTGTGTATTAGCAGGAGACATGATCAGAAGTGGACCTGTTTGTTTTCGTTTTTTGTTTGTTTGTTTGTTCGTTTTTACCATGCCAAATTTCTGTAATGGCTCATATTAATTACTGTGACAGACTCTCTAACTTAAAATGTTGGTTTCCACTTGTAAACTCCATCATTGGATTTATAGAACCATGCAAATTTTGGCCTTCCTCTGAAACTTAACAGCCTGACCTTAACCTGCTTTGCATATATCATTCTTGGTGGAAATTTTCAACAACCACAAAGGTGGGGAAAAGGGTGTGTCACGTATTGACACACCCTTAGTCATATTTCCTGATGTTGCCATTTTAGTATATTTTAAATATTTACTTACGGCAACATTTAAGTAATTATAGTTTATGAAGCACTGTTCTCTTTTTCTGTCTTGGCAGATCTGCTCAGTGTGCTGCACCACAAAAGAAAGTTCTCTGAATCACTATCATAACTTAGTGAAAGGCTGAAGATCTTATTTGGTGAATGCCAACTTCTCCTATTGCTCTTAAAATCTAAAGTGAGCAATCTTAAGCTGGCAACGTTTTAAAAACTGCCTTTCATATTATACACTACTCCTCCCTTCTGTCTCCATCCACTTTCACACTGGTGTTGCTCACAATCCTCTCTTCTTACTTCTGAGCATCTGATACTCTAGACCACTCAAGTGAAGCTGAAGGTGCCACAAGCTAAAAGCCCCAAACAAGAAAGGGTAAGCTAAATCATCAAGGAAAACAGCGAAGCAATGTTGGGTGATAAGAGACTCTGGGGTCCCATTGCTGTTATGGATTCAGTAAGTCTATTCCTGGTACCCTGACATCACTGAGTCATCCAAACTGGAAACACCAGAATTAACACCTCTGCCTTTCCCCTTATTCCACAAGCGAGCTGGTTCTAAATCCTATCAATTCTACTTCCCGGTTATACTACTTGAATCCCTCCCTTTCTACCCAACATTACTCCCTCTGTTCTTACCTACCCCTCTTGCCTTCCCACCAGGTTTCCAACTGCTCTCATGGTCCTCCAATCAATTCTCCAGATTGCCATCAAACCTGCCTCTAGAACACACAGATCTGATGACTATATTTCCTGAACTGAAAACCATGGACAAACTACAGTATAACCTTCAAACTATCACTGAAGAGGAAGGGGGAATGTGAAAAACATCAGTAAATCACACTTTGAGATCCCACTACCTTTCCCCTTTTGTCGTGAATGGGCAAGAAAGAAGAAAGCTGGAGAAAATAGATGTGGAGAATCTGCAGAGGGCCAAGAACCAACATTTCATTCACAGATTTCTTTTAGGGTTTACTCGGCTCAACTGTATTTTGGGTCAGTTTTTTAAAAAAACTTAATATGACTTTCAATCATTAAAAATAATCCTAGAAGCATGTCCTGTTATGCACTGCCAAGTTGCCTTGATGCATTTCACTACTGCTTGAAAGGCCACATATTAAAAACACTACTAGAAGTCAAGCAAAAGAAAATAAAATGATTTGGGATATTTTTTAAAGCAGTTACTAAAACAGAAACAAATGTTATTTTTAATCTCTGGCTCACTGTAAACTGACAAGATATGAATATGAATTTTACCAAGTAATGTATAATAACTGCTCATGCTCGCCACAACCACATACCAACAACTCAATTTCATATTTCTCTTGGACGTGACATGTGGAACGCATCATCTAGATGAAAAATCATCCTCATTCAAGTAGATTTACTCTAATTTTTGTTATCGTGACATCATTAACATAAAAAGCTTAGTATATAACTATTCTTAAATTTGGTTTTATAAAAATCATTGCAAAGTTTTAAATTTCTAAACAAGTGAGAAACAATATCTGAAAAATTGTAAGCTGATGACCTGATTCTCTAAATGCTAGTCAATTCGCCAACACACTTATTGAATATGTGCTTTGGAAAGAAATTCTGCCAGACGCTTGTCTGGAGTAAAAAGTATCTGATATGGATCATGTCCTCGGGAAGTTAATTCTCCATCTGGGAAGACAGCAAATGGCACAACTTCTCTGCAATAAAGTAAGAAGATAAGAGAAGAGCTATGGCATGTCAGAAGAGGAAGCCGGTTTACGTAGGAGAGGGTGTCAGGGAAGATTCCGTACAGAAGGTGGGCTTACGGACTACACAGATGGGAATTCTGAACTCTAAGTTTCTATTCCCAAAATGAAAGCCCTAGGAAAAGATTGAACAAATCAATTCTTTTCTGGAGTTAGCAATTATTGAGCAACTGTATGTTGTTATGTATGTGTTAAGAAATTCATCAATATTATCTCTAAGCTTCCAAGCAAACCTGTAATGACAGTCTGGTAGAGCTGATCTGAAAAGGACTTAAGAGTCACTGACATTTCTAAGAGTCATTAGTTCTTGTTGAATATGAGTAAGCCCAAATCATATTTACATCAACACAACAATTAATCACGCAGAAAAGTCTTAACAAGAACAATCAAGGGTCAAAATCATTACTTTTAATATAAATATGGCTTAATACAACAGAGGTTAGTAGATGCCAAAAATAAATCGCATTCCCCTGAATGTAACTAAAATGACACAAATGTCAAGAACTTCATATACTTATTTATCCTATCCTCTAACATCAGTATTATGCGATGGTTTCATTTCACACTAAATTATTAAAATGTATATTTCTTTTAAAAGTTATTCACGTTTTGCTTCTCAAAGTATGAACCAAGAAACTTTCACGATGCATCACAGAAGAGTGTGCATTAAAAATACACCCATAGGTCCCACCCCTACTTAGGCTCTCCGGGCCGAGAAATCTGGATTTCCTACAAGCCTTCCCCTCACCACCAAGTGAGTACTAGTCGCACATGCCAGTTTTCAAACCTCTTGTCTGAAGTTTCCTCCCCCACCTTTCCCCTTGTTTTCTCTTCTATTGGAATGTGTCTTTGTCAATTTTGACAATTACTTTTCAAAACCCTCCAAATATTTTCAATGTCACACTACATTCACTAAAAGAAAAATCGCCTCTAAAACACTAGAATTGTACCACTGGAAAGGGAGTTATTTCGAATGGTTTTTATAACCCTTCTTTTTCTAGATTATCTAGCTCAAGTCAATGAAATGTGCTGGTAAATGCTCTGAGTTGTATGGTAGGCAGAATAATGCCCCCTCACACCCCAAAAATGTCCACATCCTAATCCTCATAACCTATGAATGTTACCTCCCATGGAAAAAAAGGACTTCACAGACATGATTTAATTAAAACTCTTGAGATGGGGAATCTGTACAGGTGCGCCCAGTGTAACCAAAGAGTCCTTAAGAGTGGAAAAGGAAGGCACAAAAACATCCAAGGGAGATGCAACGTTGCTGGCTCTGAAGATGGAGGAAGCGGGTCGCAAGCCACAGAATGCAAGAGGCCTGCAGCAACTGGAAAAGGCAATGATTTGGATTCTCCCCTGGAGTTCCCATAAGGAATGCAACCCTGCTGACAGCTTGATTTCAGAATGGTGAGACCTGTGTTGGATTTATGACGCACTGAACTACAAGATAATACATTTGAGTTGTTTTTAGCCACCACGTTTGTGGTAATTTGCTACAGCAGCAATAGAAAACTAAGACAGGTTCTATGAAGAAAAGAAAAAAAAAAAAATACTCAGGTCACCTTTAACACAAAGGCCATGGCCCCGCGGCGCACATGCTTTTCAGTCTTCTCAAACACATAAAGACAGAGTACCAAATATTCATTTGTATGCAAATGAAACACGGCTCAAATAGTTAATTTTCAAACAAAGTAGACACTTCGTTTATCTCTCTATCCCATCTTGCTCTTCCCACTCAGATCCGCAGCTTACCTCTCACCTGCCACCAAGACAGGCTGGTTTATCCCTTTGAAAACTACAAAAAGAGAGGATCTAAGTAAGTCGGGATTTCTCAACTCAAGTATTATTGGCGTTTTGGACCAGATAATTCTTTTGTTGTGGGGACCGTTCTTTGCGTTGTGAGACACTTAGTGCGTCCCTGGTCTCTATCCACTACATGCCAATAGTATTAAGCCCCTCTCCCAGTTGTGACAACCAATAATGTCTCCAGACATCGTCAAATATCCTCTGCAGAGGGGCAAAAGGGCCCCCCGGCTAAGATCCACTGGTCTAAGGCACATGTCAATTTACCTAGCGGTCTTTTGCTCTCTCCATCATTTCTTCCCATAGGGAGAAAAGCCTCCAACATATGTGTATATATGCTCTTACATTGCATCTGGTCTCATTCAAACTAGTTTCTCATGAATTCAGTCCATTTGGCATTTTAAAACAGCTCTAAGTCAAAACTCAACCACAGGTTTTAATGGCCCTGCTATACTTATTCTCAGCCACAGGCAACGGAAACATAGCCTTTCCCAATGACCCACGACTCAACCCTGCCAACGAGCTCACAATCCATTCTGCCACTGTAAAGGCTAAATACGCCAAAGCTTGCTATTTGACCAAGAACTTTCTAAAGCTCTCTGCAACCCTATTACCTAGACATCATTAATAAAAATGCTTTCAATCAGGTTTAACACAGTGTAGGCCAAATATGCAGTTGATTGACTTAAAGCTTGTCTCTGATAACAGAAGAGAGGTTTTGGAAGCACATACTGGGTCACAGCCACTGTCCGGTAATAAGAAATCAGTCTACTAGAGAAAAAGATCCTTTCCTCAACAAGTTCTCTCTAAGAACATGATTTAAACATAGACGTTAAACGATCCTGTTTCATGGAGTTCTTAATTCTGCTCAGACTTTCCATTTCAATTTCAAAACAACAAAATAGTAAATGGAAACAGGGCTCCTGTTCGTACTGAAATCTTAAACAAAACTAGACCTTCCAAGGCTAGATGTTAAATTCATAGGATCAGAATTCACCTCATCAAAAGCTACAGCCAAACTGAGCCCTAGATGTCTAGATGGGGAAGGCTCCCTGGAGAGTAGTGATTTTACAGAACATTCTTCCAAGAATATTAACATGCACATCCCTGGTACCTGGAGGTAACCAACGGCTTTTTAACAAATTAATCTTTGTAGATGAATCCTCCATCAACTACTTCCATATTAATTGTAAGACTTTAGAGTTTTATGTCTTCTCTCAGAGGTTTTTCTCTAAGTGCATGATAGTTTCACAAAGTCCGAAACATAACTTAGATTGTCACATAACTCTGACAATCTAAGGGCCAAGGTCCACTTTACTCATTATGAATTCTGCTCCCTTTCCCTCTTTCAAATATTTTTCAATTAAATTCAGGAGGAAGGAGTCATTATGTAATGATACTAGCCTCATGGCACTCAGCTCTGGCAGCCACAGACACACATTTTCTCTTACCTTTCAGGAAAGTGTTACACATTTTTTTATTTGCTTTGAAGATATGAAATTCAAGCATTCATGACAAGTACACATGAAGGGGGAAGGGATATGGAATGGGTTTTCAGGGGAAGGTGGAGATGAACCTTATATGCTATTTAAAATTGGGGTGCAGGGCACTGCCAGGGAATAAGATAAGGGGGTGTGGGGATAGGGAGAAAAGAAACTTGGATATCATTATACACTGTCTCCAATATGTAAAAATACCCAATTCAGAAGTGTTGCATTATAAATGAAAACATCAAGAGAAGTATCTCCAACCCTGCAACCCTCATTGGGCTCGTTATGATACCACCATAGCAGTTACAGTAGCAAGTGTGGGTGAGTTTACAATCTGATGAAAACATATACAAGCTAAGATTTCTAAAAGATGATTTACTAACCTACACTCACCTTTTTTATATGGTTAGTTGAGAAGAGCAGGGAAATGCTCTTAAATGGATCGAGCTACAGGTTTTAAGTCCTTGCCAGATTTAATATCCCATAACCATAACTTTTTACTTTTAAAAGTCACTCAACTATACAACAAATAATGTATAAAGTAGCTCCATACTTTCAAAACTACAATTACCAGTATATGTAACCAACTCTTGTTGGGCTTAGCACTGGTTTTATATATCCTTTTAGCTGTTAGGGAAATTGAAACATCCTATTTCTTCATTCAACATTTGCTGAATGCCTACTTTGTGCTAGGCCCTGAGGATACATATGAATAAAATATGGTCCTTGCACTCTCCATCTAGTGGTGGGATAATAAACAGACAATGGCAAAGACTATGCCTGGGCTATAAAGAAAGAAAGCAGCACGGTGGAAGAACAGATATTTTTTCCTCTATAAACATAAAGCTGTGTTTCCTACCCTGATTCCCAACTCACAAATTATGTTTTCTATTGTGGATTGCTAGTGTTGACCAAAGAATTTCAGTACGATTCTTTTGGGTTGAAAACGTGTCCATAACAGATTTAACTATACAAGATCGGCCTGCCCTCTGGAACATTCAGCTGACAGAGAAAAGTTTTATACCAGCATCAATAATTGATTTTGTTCTATTCCATTGTGAGATCTGGAATAGCGTATTCACTTTCTCCTGTGTTCACTACACCCTCTACAACATTTTGTAACATTTCGGATCTGAGCTGTTTATCTCATTGTGCTATTTTACTTTCACTTATTAGCTATGAATTTTTTAAAAGATCAGTGAATAATGTCTCAATGGCCACGGTAAACAAAGCACCATGGTAAATGTAAAAAGGAACGAGAGTTTGTCCTTGTCCTTAAAGAAGCTTTTCAACTTTAGTCTGGGAGAGAAACATGTAAACAAACAATACGGTGTGAATCAAGGGGAATGCGGATGAGTGCTGGGAGATGACAAGCAAGGAACTCAGCAGGCTGAGGGCTCCAAGCTGGAACACAGGTATTAATTATGTGTGCAGTGGGGGAAGGGAATCTTCTATTTTTAAATTCACCACCCCAGAGTGAGTGCTGTTTGAAAATCCCTCTTAGATAAGGGGACAAGGAGGTACATAAAGCTTAGCCGTGTTGTTTTTAAAAGTCAAATATGCTGCCACGTTTGATAGGTAATACTTAAATCAAATAATTTTTTTGGCCCTTGGCTGATTTTCTCTCCATTCTCTCATCATTAGGTCTGAAGTCATTTTTAGTAGCTTTTCCACAAAGTCTAGAGATACAAAACCTGTATACTAAGATTTTTATCCAAATCCTGTTTATTTTAACCGTTTTATTTTTATCTTGCTTCATTCATGCCAGTGAAGGCTGACATGTTTGAGCAATAGTTTGTTGAGGGTTACTCTTCAGGTAAATTCAACACGAATATTTGTCCTTTCAAGCAGCTAATTCCTTTTAAACAGCTATATGTTCACCTACATTTTTTTTTCACCAGACGACTAATTGCAAATGTAAGCAAAGACAATTGATGAAATTCAGATATAACTGTTGACGATTTTCTATAACTGGTCTTAATTCACCCATCAATCAACTCAATCTATTTTCTATATTTACAGTGCACTTTAAATTGTCTGAAATTTAAAAAATTAAATGGTTGTCTGAAAGCAGTGCATGATGAACTTAAATGATTTTTTTTTTTCTTATAACTTTTATCCATGGCTATTGGCCTAAAAAAGACCTGCTACTTGAGCCAAAATATTGTTCGTTTATTTCTAAATTCTAGTAATAACTTTAGATGTGTCTTTCATTTGCCATTTAATTTTAACAATGGCAAATTTTTTTAAATGCTTTTTCATTGGATTAAATTATTTTAATTTTGCCAGTTAAAAATGATAGAAAAAGTTGAGGAGCTGATGTCACATGGCAACAATGCAGGTTAAATTACTCTGCTATGACAGAGATACAAATGAAATGTGTACTATGCCAATGTCTAAGTTACTTTTAGGATTTTCACCAACCTTCTTCTTCAGAAGCTGACTTCTTGGGTAGCTAGTTTGATTCCCTTTTATTTGAGAAAATACACATTTATATCACATAAGTTTTAACCAACTACTAAACGTCTTCAATTATTTAAGTAAATCTTATTTTCAAATGCTTACTAACAATGCTTTATATTCTATTGATCATTATCATTTATATTCTACCTTATATTAGAAGGTGGCTTTTAAGCCAAAATGTTACTTTCTCATCTATAGATGGTTTAATATGCTCTGCTGCACAGAGAACCTGGCTGTCTTTTGGCGGGTGTGCTTTTCCAGGTAAAAATGGGAAACCAAAGACAGAAAGTCAAGTGGGAGCACAGGATAGGGAATTCGGGTAACCCTTTATGGAATACTTTTATTTTTTATTTTTTTCTAAGAGCTCTAAATATTTGGCATACTAGTAATTTTCTGATTTGAATATAAGTAGACGCCACTATTTTAATCACACACACACACACACACACACACACACGCACAATATCTCTGGAAGCTAATCTACCAAAAGAAAGGGAGGGAGGGAAGAAAGGGAAGAAATAAAGGTAGAAATGAGTGGAGGGAGGGAGAGAGGGAGGCAAGGAAGAAAAAACAGTACACAGTCAGTTTTTACGTGGAAGGTTCAGTTTGAAAGTTTAGCAAGTGTATATAATCCGAATTAACTTTCAAAATCATTTAACTTTCCCAAAAGACACTGCAAACATGATTTTATATCTACAACTATATTTACAGCAATTTTTATGTATACTGAAGCCTAGGAACTACCGAGTTAGATTTCAGGAAGAACTCACTGGAGTTTTACACACAAATGTCTGAACATTCAAACCATTCCTCTCTTAAAATAAGTATTTTATCCCTGAGATTAAATGGAAGATGTACATGAAGTGTTAGTGCTTTCTAGTAGGTTTTACTTCATTCTATTGTAATATTAAGCTTCTTTAACTTTAATAAATTTATTAGAGTTAAAGAAATTATGGCTCACATCTTGAGTTCCTAATGTAGTGATATTAAGAGTCACTTTAAAATAATTTATTCAAAAATCTTTAATCTGGTTGCTATTTAAAATAATGAAAGCACATAACCAAATAAGTTCCAAAAACTTTTCAAAGCCTAATATATGCCTCTTTTTTTTTTCTTGGTTTCAACTGTTTTGGAATATTTTACCATGATCTCCCATATCCAATACAGATAATAAAACTCTACCAGAATGTATAAATATTAAATATGTATGGGAGGATGCTGCCCTGGCTCCCTGCTCTGTACCTAGCTTTTCTGGAGAGAGCAACCACATAACTGGTCTGTTGTAGAGGGCCAGGGTGCAGAGCTGCAGGCAGCCTTTGGACAAGGTGATGACCTTAACATCTACTACTTTAAAGAGCCCCAAAAAGGCTCCTTGGCCCCCAAACATCTCCTTCTACCCTTCTCTTTCTTACCATTCCCTAATCCACAATGTCCTGAGTTCCAAAATAAATTGTCATCCATTGTACTCCCCAGCTTCTTTTTCTAAAACATACAGTCCTCCGAAAGATCTAATAAATTAAGATACAAACATCACAATATGAAATACGTTCATCAGATCCTTCAAGAAAAGAGGGGCCCAGGGTAGCTACAACATGGATTAGAGGCGGGATGTCACCCAAGAGAGAAAGCGAGGGACAACAGAGTACCACAAGGCAGGGAAAACTGGTTATTGTCCTATGCCTCAACAGCTTTACATTTAAAGTGAAATAAATAATATTGATGGGTGTTATTCATGGTTATACATAAGGAACCTGTTGGCTGCATACCGTAAAAAAGCTAGGAAGAAGGCCGCGAGGACTCTTTTTTTTCTCCTTTATGAATTAGCATACACCTTAGAAAACAATCCATTTCATTATTTTAGAAAACACTGCTTTCCATCATCAACTATTTCTTCGGAAATGGTCTTAAGACATTAAATAATGTCATCGAAATTTTTTTAAAATTAAATGAATAGTCAAGTTGGCAGACAGAAAATGTATGAGAGAAAGATGAATAGGGGAAGAGCTACAGAATTTAGGGGATACCTAATGAATTCCAAAGGAAAGGAGACATGACAATGATAATTGTTATTACTCCTCCTCTCCTGGACCATGCTCCAAGTAGACACCCATTTTGTTTTGGGTTTTTTTTTTTTGGTGGGGAATACTTAGTCCATGCTGGAAGTCTCTACCACTGTGCATCTCAGCTGGACATTTTGGAAGGAAAAGTGCCCCTTAGAATGAGAGAACAAGAATCTGTGTCAATCAACAATGCACCAAGGTAAGCCCTGCTGTCCTACTCACACAGTCTCCACTGTAATTCTATCCTAAGCAACCAGGGCTAGGGTGACGCCACAAGAGACACGTGAGACAGGCTGCTTCTCCAAAGCTGTCACAGTCAGGAGCAGTTAGAGGAAAGGAAAAAAGTTGTAACACGTGTAACATCCACATTAAGGAATATCAAATCAGAGCCAATTAGGACGACCACTTGGCACTCCAGGCTCATGCATATGAAAACGGATCCGCCATCAATGAGCAATAATGCATGGGATTTGTGGGAATGCTTTAACATCAATACATCAAAGATGCTGCTGCACACCTCCGTCTTTTTAATTCCCATTAGCTCACCCTTGTCTGGATGAAAAGCGCTCAGTGAATCCATTGCTTATGTTGAACTGTTTATATATTTTTCAAGTCCTGATTAGGCCATTAGTCACTGAGCATATTGCACAGTAAACTAGAGCAACTGCAATTATGCAACTTCCCAGGAACATACAGAGAGCATTTACAGTGAGAACACATTGCCAGCAATATGTGCAATGGAGATTATTTGTCAGCAATTTTAGGAACTGTGCACTTAAATGCCAAACGAAATATATGCGTGGCAGATAACAGAAGTTGGGGTGAGAAAACATGAACAATGGAAGTAGCGATGTCTACTATTCGAACTTGGGCAGAGCTATGCAAATGAAAGCTACCCTTTGCAACAAAGAACTCCCCATGAAACAGTTCCCAATGTTATCTTTTTCCCCTTTACAGTAATGTCCATAACAGCCTTGATATAATACAGCAACCAAAGGTAAAAAAACAAGAACGGAATCTTGAACTCATCCTTGGTTAACAACTTGTTCTTCAGAGCGCCCCTTCCCCCATACACCTGTCAACATCTGTATCTGAACTATCCTTCTCCTTTCTGCTATTTGTTCTCATTTTTCATTTTCGAGATCGGCAAAAACTTATTTAATTATATATATGAGGATTTCCCATTCGAAGTAATAGAGAACATTTCTAGAAGAAAAAGAAAGACACACAGGAGAGTGGCATTTGATTTCATTTACCTGATGCTGAACCACTTTCACACACTTTGCCTGGGATAAACCAATGATAAATATTAGTGAAGTTTTTTTTCAAGAAAATGTGCAAGTGATCGGCAACTTGAAACCTCCCAGCAGAGAAATGGGAAATGATGGACCATGAGAAATGGGTCAAAGCTTCTACATTTACTGTACAAGTAATAATATAAGCAAGAACCTTTCTAAGAGTGTTTTATAGTATTTTTCATGGCAAGACTCTTACTCTCTGGTCTGCTAATCCTCGCTTTCCTGCTTCTATTCATATACTTTATATGTATTTATTCGTTGAGTTATATATTTTAGCTGAACTTGGAATGACAGTTATTTTTAAGAGGCTGCCAACATGGGTCAGGAGGAACCTCAAAAACCTGGCTCACAGTGACTCTGGCATAAGGAGCCTTGACAGCCAAAACCAACCAGAAAGTTGATGAGATCCAGGTTTCCAAAACACTAGAGAAAAGGCATCTTTTGCTTTCTTTCATATGGCATTTCAAAAATAAAATAAAATAAACAAAAAAAGGTTATTTACCAAAGAGGACTCCATATTTTATAATGCAACCAATCACTTCCTTGTGTGTTCAGAGTGCAAATCCAGATGTCCATATGTCAGTCTAGCTTCAAGAGAGATACAGCTTTCTTCACCTTAAACTGGGACAAGGTGTGGAAGAGACATGGTGCCCAATGGGCCAGCACACCAGAGGCATCCAACACGGCTGCTTTCTGAATTAACAGCCCTGAGTTTCTCCACTGACAGCCTTCCAAAACTAACTGTGGCTGTTAGGATAAAAAGGGCAGTTTCTCAGCTTCAGTGCCTTTAAGGTTATTTTAACTTTCCACCTCTGTTAGTTATCCTACAGGAACTTTTGACATAGAGCCCTCCTTCATATTCACAAGGCAGAGATGTTCAGAAGGAAAGTTTCTCACTCCTCCTTAGGAAGTTGAAGACCCGAGTCCTTTGTCTTCCATATTCTGGAGATTAAATTCAAGGTATGTGGGGACTACCTGAGAGCATTTATGACAGGTAGACTCCTGGATTTAGGATTGGGACAAACAAACTTTTCATATGAGTCCTTAAAGACAGACAGCGTTCTGTTTGAATTTTTGAACCCCATTCTAGTCCAAACATGCCTGGCGCCTAGTACCAGAGAGTTTCCTTCTCGGCAAAAGCACTGGAATCCCTTGCCATTTCGAGATTCCAGTGACTTTCCTTTCTGCTCCCTGTCTCCTTTCTCCTGAGGTATTATCTGTGCCCAGGCTGCAGGAGCGGAGGTTGTGCATCTGGTTGCCAAGGAGCTGTAAGTAACTCTGGCAGGGACATGGTTCATACCACACTTCTCCTCCTGGCCCCTCTGTGGTCTTGCATGATGACAGAAAATAGCCACTTTTGTCATCGTCTGTCTGTTACTCAAACACAGACTACAGGGCTGACAAATCCACCCCACGGTTGATAGTTTGAAGGCACAGGGACATCTAGAAGTCATCCTCAACTTGGGAGATTTTTTTCACTGTTATCTCCTAGTTTCTTCAATGGGGAAATGACACAAAGAAATAACCTTTCTTAGCTCTCCTCTCTATTCCTTTGGAAAGATCTTAGACTTGTCTAACACAAGCAAGCAGTAGTCCTCAGAGATAATCAAATTCATACCCCCTTCCCCATTCCCATTCTAAAGTTTCTCTTATTGGAAGCTCGGTGCCTTATTGGATTGCTTCTTACTGACCAAGGACAACTTTTTATAGAAATTGAAATATAGGAGTTAGAAGCGTCTTAAAGATCATTTGATTAGTGGCACCGTGAACTGAAACCATAGCTATTATAATACACAGATCCCTGGGTCTCACCCGATGCACCACGCAAGTCGTTGGCCCATTCAGTAAAGGCTGGTGGGAGACATAGAGCTTTCCAGAGGTTTCTGAAGCCACATCTGAAAACCACTAGTATAATCAAACTTCCTCATTTTCTTAGGGCCCAGCGAAGTTAAATTATTTGCCAAAGGCCACACAACAGTTAATGACTGGCCTAAGACTTCAACACAGCTCCTGGTGTGCCAGACCAGTGATATTCTTTACCTGTCCTTCCTAAGTATTTAGTATTCAGTAATACCTTAATCATTTAGTTTCTGCTAATAAAGATAACATATTCTTAATGAATATATAATTCAATTTCTTTGAGCTTATTATATAACTTATAAATTTTTAGAGTCTCATATGCAAATTAAGTGTCACCTTTCTGAAATCAGGAGTGTTTTCTTAAAGGATCACGGGTTCCTCATGAATTCACCATCATATTCTAAAGGTGACAGAGACTTCCCAGGATACAAATCAGAAGCACAATGAATGAAATTTTCTTTAGGAAAATCAAGGAAATGGTCAATGAACTAACATATTTGTTCACTTCTACAAACAACACACACACGCACAACACACACACACACACACGTTCAACTTGTGGCTCCAGAGATTACTTATTATGCAATAAAGAATTTAAATGCTTTCGCTGTTATGTCAGGTGAACGTATAAGTACACTGTAAGGTTTGTTTCGCTTTGGTACTCCATTTTGATCATTAGTGCCATTTATATATTAACTTGTAATACAGACTGATAGTAAAATAATAAAACTGCATTTTGCTAAACTATTCTCAAACAAAGCCTTTGCAGAATGAGAGTGGCACCCACCACACTATCCCCCACCCCGCTTATTCAGAATGAGTGGGGCAGGGAGCACTGGGTTTTCCCTTTTCTGGTGAGGAACAATTGAATGAGTAACTGGTACGGGCACCAAAGGTAGTCCCCCCGCCCACAGACCCAGAGGCATCTTGCACATTTTGAAAGGAATGAACAATACTGCTCTGCTACACCCACACCACACACAAAAACCACCACTTTTATATAGAATCTAGCAGTACTCCCTGTTAGAAGCTGCAAAAGAGAATACCGGTTTTTGTTCATAGTGAGATGTATCAAGGAAATATACTTTGTTAAATCTAATTTATATAGCTAAGATAAAATGTTTACGGGTGATAAAAAAAAGAAGTTCAAATTCACATAAAAACAAATCAGTAAAGAGAGGAACCAATCATTGCTATTCACTGTTAAAAGGTGAAACATTCTTCAAGCATTATGAAGTCCTGAAATAAAAACATAATTTCATAAAGTAAAAAGGCATTTTCTGTTCCAATAAATTCTTTTCAGAAAGCATTGGTTTAGCTGTACCAGTATATTTATTTTCTATCTCTGTTATATACAAACTTTTAATAATGGAATATTTCTAGGAACAAAAATTATGATAATTCATATAATTTTATATAAATTTTAAATATTTCTGATGACTTAAAGAACACTGTAATACAGAATTTCCTTAATTGACATTTCTGTATTTTTTAATAATTTTCCATACATGCATGCAAATTCACAAAAATGCAAATTCAAAAAAATTACTCAAAATATATTGATTTTAACTTTTTGATACTATATCTTAAAGGGCATATTGGCACAGGCAATAACATTATCAGTAATACTGTATTACACAGATTATATATAATCACCCTAAAATATATAACACAGAGTCTCAACTTAAAAGACCACACAGATTCTGATACACATAATGTCTCCTTCTGAACTTCCAACCTTACACTTTTCTGAAGTAGTGTACATCCAGGGGCATTTCAAATTTGGTAACACACAATGAATTAGTGAATTATCTTAATAGTTCTTGTCCTAATTAAGCCAATAAGAAAGGCATCCATCCAATATTCCAACAGATAGCCACAGTTTTTGGTTATGTAATTAATCACCTCACAGGAGTCCACCTCAAAGGCATGGGACACACAGGTTTATGAGGATTATGCTGAAAAGAAATGTTACATAAGAGGAATTACTCAGGATAGGCTGACTTCCCCCGAAACAATGATCCTTGGCCACTAGAACCACTCAACAGTATACTCTAGGCTGGAAATAGAAAAGATTAAATAATATATTCATATGGGGAGCTGATTTTTTTATCAATAATAAGCAGAAAAACTTATGAGCATTTTGGGGCAAGATATTTTTTAAGCCATACAAATACAACCTCTCCAGACTTTTTCTTTAAAAAGAGTTTATTTGAAGACATAAGTGAAATCAATCAAATAAACAAGAAATATTTACTGAGATCCTTCTGTACGGCTAGGATTATGTTTCTAAGTTCCATGAATTTTCAGGATATTTAAAAAATTATTCAACTTTATAAAGTATTTCAATAAATAATGTAGTCTTCCAAAATGTGCATGGGGCTGTAATTCCATCTAGTTTCTATGATGACACTATAAACCTTGGATGGAATTACAGTCTTAATGTGAACAATCAGAGTGTGCTACTCCACATGCTCGGGGAATCCACAATGAACTCAACTTCTAAAATAATACCCACCAAGCCACTGGCATGTAATTACAACCAGGAAGCCAAGCTATCTGCTGGCTACTACATGAGAAATGTTCAACTGAAAGTACCACTCGCCTCACTGTAGCAAAAATCCATTTAATATATCTGAAAAACCTCTTCCTCTCCAAAATTAACTTTGTACTTTTGTGATGAGTAAATATCCACAAGGGTCTGCTTCATCGATGTGTTATATTTCGGTGATGTTGTATAAGACTGTCTGGATACTGCCAGTGAAACCTTAGAATCTTCTAAAATCACCTCCATACACTAAAAATGTAGACTCCGAAAAGCACAACATACAATGAAATAGGGAAAAAACCATGCACGAGAGCCCTACGAAATTACTGGCATTTCTTCTAATTCTTTGAGACTAGCCTGACATTTATTAGCATAAACAAAGCAAAGTGCCCTGTGTCTGGAAGAGAAAAAAAAAAAAGATTTATCTAGAAAGATTAAACTTAAGATTGTAAAAAAATGAAACAAACCCAGAATTTCCCTGGGAAAATAGAAGACAATGACACTATGAATCAGCATTTTTTTTCCCAAGCAGCCTGGAATAAAAGAAGGAACACACATACACACTCACAAGTGGTGCAATAACAAGCACCATGAGGAATGAAGACAAAGGTATTTACAAATTTAATTATATATATTTGTATTTGGGACACACATGGATTCCTTGATCTTTTTACACCTTTACCATACCTAACTTTATTTGATACTTATCGAAGTCACCAAAGCTCTATACAATCAGCATTGCCATAACAATCAGGAAGCAAAATAAATAAATAAATAAATAAGTCCTCTGCCAGGAATCCTCACCAAACACAAAATATAAGGCATAAAGAAACTGTACTCTCAAATGGCCATTTTTAACACTATCATGCTTCTAATAGCAAAGGTATGTGACATTTCCACGAAAACCCAGCTCATCGATAGATCTCTTGTAGATTATGTGCCACTGGGTTCCTGTGTCACTAAATTCAGAATTTACTAATAATATTAGATCCTAAGTTTATTTCCAAGCTCCTGGGATTTGTGTATACCAAACCACAGTGGTCACCTAAACTAAAAAGTAGCAAGGTAGGAGATAGTAGGCAAAAACAAAATTGATAAATTTCCATGAGTATGAGACATACGATTTAGTGATGTAGTGTTTTTTTTTTGCTCAAAAAAACTTCTTGTTTAAAACAACAACAACTAAAAGACAAACATAATAGCTGTCTCTGTGGGGCTCCATACCTTCCTATAACTTGAGAAAACACACCTGGCACAAGTAAATAAAGAAATAAGCCTGAAATAGCTCTGAAGTCACAGAAAGAATAAGCAGAGATAGAGTTCTAAGTTCATCTCCAGAGGCAAGTTGGTACTAGAATATCAACTGAGTTTTACAGTTCAAGGCTGCCCTGGTTGAAGTCCTCTACCTCAATGACAGGCCAAACTCCCAACTTTGGCCTCCTCCAGAGAGCATCACCTAAATTCAGATGGTTAAATAAGTACCTGTTTAACACTGAAGGCTGAATAATTTTTGACATATTATAATATCCTGATGTACAGCCAGCTCGACTCAACAATTTATAATGGCAAGCCAAAAATATGAGGGTAATAGAGAAGAGAGGGAATTCTTTATATGTGTTTTCCAAAAAATATTCTTGGTGACATTCAATCTGCTTTCCTCCTGCTCAATGCCAAATAGAGCTATGTAAAAAACAATGCCATTCTAAAACTACCACTAAACTACTTTGTAAAATCAAATTTAATATTTTGAGATTCCCACTAATGATATCCCTGGCAACTACCAAAAGCTGGTTAGATGACTCTCATTTTTCTAGGTGCTTTACTGCAAACGAACACGAAAATAGATATGCTTGGTTATAAGAATGCAGAGTGTGTGTGTGTGTGTGTGTGTGTGTGTGTGTGTGTGTGTGTGTGTAAACACACTACCTTTCCTTATGCATCAGGAATTTCCTTTCTGGCACATTTTAGAGCAAATCGAGACAATACTTACTCTTTGACAGATTTGTGAATCAGGCAGTGCTACAGGACTGCAAGCATTGAGCCTGCTTTAAGTGACAAGAAAACAAGTTTACTACCTGGGGCTGTTCTATCCCAGATGGAAAAGAATGAAAAAGAAGATGAATTTTATTAGCAGTTAAAAAGTTTTTTTTGGATAAATTCCTCATTGTTTCCTTATTTGAACTTTTTATCCACTACAAGAGAGGGAGATGAAACAAACAAACAAACTAACTAACTAACTAACAAAGGGACTATTCAGGATTCCTTAGGGAACATGGAGGAATCTAGTTATTTTTTAAAAGTATTATTTGTGCGCTGAATTGATAAACTTTATGAGGAAGAAGATGACCCTGATTGAGTTTGACCATGATCTTCATCCCTATCAGCAACATGACTTTCTCCAGTCTATATAGCCCAGTACTGTTATGTCTCCACTGAGAAACTAGATACATGAAGAACATTTATTTATTCACATTACCAAAGAGATTAACTTCAGAGTTATCCTGAATATTTGACAGCTCTCTAGCAGTCCCACTTTCTTCACAGGTAATTAACCTCTTGATGGGCTTAGAGTAGCAACAGTGTTAGAAGACACAACATACCAATGATAAGTCATAAACCAGGAGAGAAGATAATTGGAAAAAGATTTCCAAGCTCATTGGAAAATATATTTGCAATTACTGAGAAAGAGTACACTCAACTTTTCAAGGACATATGAATCACAGAATTGTTGCACTGGCAGGGGCCTTAGAAAATCATTCTATTTCAACTTCTGATACTAACAATAAGAAAATGGAGAGACAAAGAGAGTGAGTGACTTGCCCAGACATATTCAACTCAACACAAATTTTGTTAGTGCTGCCTAAAGTGAGACAGGACAGCACAGCATGGCTCATTCTTTCCCATGCAGTCCCCTTTGTAAATCATGCTGGTGCAGTTCAAACAACCCAGGCCCCCTGCCCTTAGCTCACCGGATTACACTTTAGGGAAGGACTAGGAAATAACGACTAAGCTCTGAAAACTGAAAGCGAGACAAAGGAAAACGGGGAGGTAAGAAGGGAGAGAATAAGAAGAGTCAAAGACAATTTGTTTTAGTGCTTGCAAACACTACTCGCGCCTTTCATTACATTTAAGTGAGTGATGAAATGATGTGATACTTCACGTATTCTGTAGTAACGAGGACAGTTTGGGGCCAGAATTCCATTGTAGGTGTCACAGAAATATTCCTTTGGAACCAGGTCCCAAATCGTCATTTGCTCCTTTCATCACTGTCAACATTAGGTATAGTGGCAAAGCTCCCTGAGGGTAGGGACCATCTCTGCCTTGTTCTCTATTATATTCCCTACGCCTAGGGAATAAATACATGGCACAAAGTGAGTACTCCACAAAATTTACCAAATGAATAAATAGAAACTCCTAGGAGGAATGAAGAAGAAATATACACAGTTTGTTGAAAATACATATGCGTATTATCATTTTCTGTAAGAAGAAAATGAATACCCATTTAAAATTTAAAAGAACGTTAAAAGGGGAATTTTTTTTGTATTAATAAAAAAGGTGAGGTACGTTAAAAATGTAAAGCACCTATTAAGCAGTAACCATCATCACATCTATTATGTAGGTACCTTAATTAAGTGGCCACTGTATTTTCTAGTGAGCTCAATCTGTATCAGATAATTGACCTGTTTGCAACCACTAAAATCAACATTTTTCTCTCTGCTTTTAAATTTGAACCTCTACCTTAGCAGCTGTATCACAGTCACAAACTATATGGCAAATAATTTGGATAATGCCTTTGGGTTCTCAGACAGCTTGCTAGCTCTCTGATAAAATACTACCAGTAGGTAGAATAGTGTTAACAAACATAATTGTAAAATTTTCCTATTTTAAAAACTCAAGAAAGACAATTAGATCCAATTAATACACACAAATTTGCACAATGGGAAGTAAATACGAATAGCTTATTCTTGAAAAACTTTTAATATGGTTTCGGCCATTGTGAATGCAGAATAATTATAATAATAGCAACAACCACTTTAAAAATAGAGGCTATGGAGTAATCACTGTGTGAAGTGCTTTACATATATCTCATTTCATTCTTACGACGACATGAAATATTCCCTATTTTTGCTTTAGAGATGAGAAAACTGAGACTGAGAGGCTAAGTGAGGTGCCCAAGATCTCAATTTGGCAGGTCTAGGTTCGAAATCTCAGTCAGAATGATCCCAGACCTGGTATACAGGCAGAGATCTTTATAAACAGCAAAATAGCTACAAACACATCTCTTGATTTATTTAAAATCAGTGTTAGCTGTACACTGAGCAGTCATGTGACATAACGGTTAGAGCCTAGGCTTTGCAGCTGAAGCTCCTAGGTCCAAATTTCAGCTCTGCTACTCTCGAGCTGCATGCCCTAACCTCTCTGTGCCTCCATGTCCTCATCTCTAAACATGGGAATCATAATGGTACCAAGAGAACCGATATCTACCGCCGCATAGGGCTGTTGTGAGGATTAAATGAGTTAGTACACAAAGAAAATACAGTTTGCAGTAAAAAACATTACCATGTGCAAATGCTTAGTATCCTCTGGAATGCTAAAAAGAACATTAAATTTGGAAGCAAGGGCCTCGGGTATATGACCCAATCGAAGATACTTAAACTTTCTGAGCTTCATTTTCCTTATCTGCAAAAACAGGATGCCAGCTGCCTTGCTTCTTTCCCAGGAGTGTCATAAGAAACAAGTAATAGAAGACAAGGTATGTGACAGCACTTTGGAAACTAAAAAGTGCGGAATATTACCACATCCATGTGAATAATTACGATCGACTTTTAGCCTCTCAAAATCAAAGAGGTCATCTTTATTATATTCTCTACTGCCTGAAAATTTAACATTAAGCATCGGATTCAGTCTTGACACTGGACTGCCTATAATAATAGAACAAATCCCCGGTCATTCAGGACTCGATCAAACGGAACTCTATTAACTACCTCCTTCTGTACACCCACCGTGAGAAAGTAATTGATGTTCATCATGACCCCAAAGCTCTTCAAGACTCTGAAGTACCTTCAGGGAAAGATTAAATTATGTTCAGCCTAGTTTATTATGAAGTGTATTTAATTATACTCAAATTCTTTGAAAATTGGTGACCTAGGAAAAGCACAGAGAGTAAGTCTCAGGTTCTCTGGTAACTGGAAGCTGCTTCTCACCGTCCCACCCTCAATCACCCTTTATCAAAGTTTATCGTAAAATACAGCCCATCCTGGGGGTAGGAAAATTTGGGAATCCAGCACATTAATTATAAAAGTCAAAAGAATTTGGCTCTGCGTAATCCTCAAGGACCAGTAATGTGCAGAGATAGTAAAGTCAAAATCTTGAAACAATGAAAAATTTAAACTACGCAAGAGCCCTACATATTTCAAATATGATTTTGGTTTCGCTAATGAATTTAAACATTTGAACAAGGAATAGCAAATATACCATTAAATATCTTATTATCAGTACTTAGAAGTGTAAAAACAGATAAATAATAGTGAATATTATGTTCCTTAGAGTGGGAAAATAATATTTTGTTTGTAAGTTAAGCTTTGTTCCCTGTTTTAAAGAAATTACATGTATACTAATAAGGAACATAATATGTAAAAGAAAAAAGTTACACTGTATTACGGTTGTAAAAGTATCACTACTTGCCTTTCTTAAAATTATTTCAATGCTGTTATATTATCTTCTCCAATGAAAAATGGGGCACAAATGTGTGTCTTAAGTACCACATTTCAGTGTTAAGAGAAAAATAAGTGGTCGTCTATTATAACCTTCTCTTCAGTATATGGCTTCCCCTGGAGAACTCCTGAGAAGGGGGTCCTCCCACCTCTGCTTGAACATCTTGGATGACAGAGGTTTCATTATTTTGTCAGTCAGCTTGTTCTATTTTTAGGCAGATGTGATGTTAGAACATCCTTCCTCAAGTGGAGTTTAACTCTCTTTACCTTTTACTTCCCCCCTGTTCTTAGCTCTTAGCTGGGCCTTCTGGAACCACTTCAGTCAGTGATTTCACTTCCCATCAGGCCCTTCGCTAGTCCCACTCATCTTATCCATTAAATAATGACCTGTTTCTACTCACATTTTTCACTATTATCCTATAAGCCGCGTTGGCCATTCTTCATAATCATGTACTACCAGCTGAAGGGGCTCTCAGGCACCAAAGCTCTGTGGAGACTATGATTGCAAAGTCCTAGGGACATTATGGCACTTGTGGACTTTCTTGGGACTCAGCTATAAGACACACTGTTTGTATAAGAAATGTATTCTGAGTTCAAGGATCAGACTTAGAACCTCTCTGGAAAGAATCCATTATAAATCACTGCTTCTACTTTGGGAGAAAATATGTTCACATTAAAAAAAAAAAACAAAAAACCCACGAGGTATAATTTATCACTCTGTATTTTTACCTATCTCATGAGTCAAGTATTTTGGTATATGCATTAAAAAACCACAGCTCCTCCTCCCTCCGTTAAAAGAAGCTGCCTGGAAGTAGAAGTGACAGAGCTAGCAAACCCATACTATTCAGATGACCATCTCTCCTCTGCTTCCTGGGATTTCTCTAAATCACAGGTCTCCAAGGTGTCTCCACCTAAGTACCCCAACACACCAGCCAGGCATGTGGGGCAAGAGCAGAGCCCTGAGCCCGGCCTGGGCCTGAGCTTGCTTCTGAAGCTCCCAGTCTATACACCTAAGAGGTGTAGTAAACAATGAAGTTCTATAAAAATGTCTTATCAAGCTTCACCTTGAATCATGAATGGTCCAAGCAGAGAAGTGACCATACGTATTTTTATTATTTTATCCAATATCCATTTAGAATGTTACTAAATTTTTTAAATGCCATGCATACTGACAGCCCTGACTTTATATATTAATGTCCTATTTAAGCTTGCACGGTCCTCCCCGAATCTCTTAGCCCCCACCACTCAGAACCTGGCTATGACTGCCTTGGGCCAGACTGAGCAGGTGGGGAGAGCAAGAGGTTAGAATTAAGATGTACAATTCAGCCTAGTAATTGTATAAGCTTGGTTATCCAGTTTCCCTTACATTTACAATGGATCAGATATAGGCAAATGAGAGTAGCAGTAAGACATGACAATAAGAAAAGTGGATAAGACAGAGGCCATGGCATCAAGAAGAATTATGAGCTTCTGGGACATCATGACTCTACTATATCAGTGTAATAACTTCAGAGAAATGACAATTAATCTCCAAGAAAAAAGTTAAATTATGTTCACTATACTGTACTCTATTTAGGAAACTTTATACCATATTTTATAATGATTTCTGCCTGAAAATGTTGAGGGTTTTTTTTTCTAACAATGTCAGTGCTTGATGTCTTTAAATGTTCTGAGTAAATATACTATCTGGAATTAGTTAATTCCAGGAGTAAACAAAATTAAATATTTAAATCTTTACTAGAGAACTTTGAAGTAAGAACAAAGTGAATAATCATTAAGGAACTCTAAAGAGTTATGATTTTGTATTTTCTTGTGGAGGAATTTTTCAAGCAAAGAAATAAATTTACTTTCTGACCTATTGGTCAAAGGTCCAGCTGTCATAAAGCCATAGGCTTAGATGGACCAAGAGAGTTTTGAAACCTCTCTCAAAGGAATAGTGGAAAAGAGTTTTCTCATTTTTAAAAGAAAGGTAGTTCTGACCCTAAAAGCTAAGAGAATAAAAAGACTAGGGACTTTTTAATGCAATTAATTCTCATCTCTTTTCTCTCTTAAACATCCTTGCTATATGGACAGGATACTTCCATTGGTAAGAGTTTTAAGGAAATTCTGGCGAGGTGCATTTACTCCTCTGAGACACTGCACTGGAGTGCCACCAACCTTGCCATATTAAAATGGAAACACCCCAGCGAGGCAGGGAACAGGGAGATTCCAGACTAACATACCTACCCATGCATTTTCTTTTAAGTGGATTTCAATAACAGCACATACATTAGGTAATTTTGCTTCAGATTATACATTGGGAAAATTCTTCGGCACATTATTAGTATCTTATCAAGTATTAAGGACAAACTAATTCTCAGTACAAGTTAGTCTATTATTACCAAACTGTTAAAATCTCCACTTTTTTAAACATCTGTTGACTTTTTCCCCCTTGGACTTCCCTAAGGCCCTTCTCAGGCTTTCTATTGCCTTCAAATCCAGTTATTGAGATGTTGTTTAGAAAAGAGCTGTTTATTCATCTCTTTAAGAGCACTTCTTCCATTCTTTTTTTGCACTAAAAGTTGTTTTTATTAGCTTTTTTGCATTTTAAACCACTTTCGTGCACACAGACTCTGGAAAGTTAAGCCTAATTTTTTCCTTTTTTAAAATTCATTTTTCTGGTTTTTTCACAGTTGCTCCTCTCCCACCCCCTCACCCCCCCCATACACAATACACACTACACACACACACACACACACACACCTTACTTCTCCAAATATATCATAAAAGAGACAAAACTCTCACTGGGCATAATCCTCAAATGTGTTTAAGTTACTCCGGTGCTGTTCTCTCTAGTTACATGACCATACTGCCTTCCCAAAGCAACCGAACCTTTCTTTCTGCTGAATTTTTAAAATACTTCTAACAAGACCAAATATGGATTAAGCAACATAAAATAAGTCTCTTCAGAACACCTAAGTACAAATAAATAATCAAATCCAGATAGCCAATCAGTACTGTTCTCACCCATAAACAGCCATCCCACCCCTCTTCTCCACTGGTGGGAAGAGATCCACCAGGTTCTGGAAAGCTTGGCCCAAGGAACAGAACGAGGTCCCTTCTTGGGTCTATACTGCCACTCTGCAGACACAGCTCACCCACAAGGCTTTCCCATTGCTAGAAGCACCAGGAGAGAGAATTTGCCCATTCCAACCAACCTTTTCCAAGCCGCAGCAAAAAATAACACAACAGAGGTGACAAGGGAAAAAAAAGTGGCCAAGAGTTCAACCTCTCAGTGATTAACTTTTCACCTCCTACATTGCAGATTGACTGTGATCATTATTTATTTGAGCAGAGCCTAGGACCTTCAAGTCTAAACACATCACTATCACGAGTGACTCTCACTGAAGGACTTCACTGTATTAACATGTGAGAAAGCTAGAACAAAAATTTGTTTGAGCTGCCTACAGAAAGGACTAGCCACTCCCTCTCTCTCCCACTCTGACTTCCAACACCTAGGAGGTGATGCTTCATTGTTCTTAGTCTATACTTAACACAACATTGGGCTTGTTACCCAAACAAATCTTTCTCTAAAGAGGATTAAAACACCTACATAGCTATGGCACTCTTGCATTCACCTTTAAAAACTGTTTGGCAGATGTGTACATATTTTCCATGGTATATGGTAATGATGTTTAGTTTAGGAAGTTTTTTGGCCTTTTTGAAATATGAGAACAATTAAGTTGAAAAAATAAATTTTCAAGACCAACCCATTTAAAAGGTAATCTCCATAATAAAAGAGGATTGTAACTGAAGCTAAAAAGCTGTGCCCAATGAAGAAAAAAACACAGAATCAGGAGTCTCTGGAGAGCTGGTGTTTCCAGCTTCAGCCCTTATACAAACAAGCTGTATATTAAGGGTTGGTCATATCATTTCACTAGGCCTCAGATTGCTCATCTGTAAAATCAAAACATTAGGTTAGATTTAAGCCCTTTCAGCTCTAAAATTCTGATTCTATGATTGTCCTTTCAATTCAATAAAATATGCTGCTTAATACTGCCTGCTTTTTTCAATGAAGCTAATTTTTTTAAAGGTAGAAAAGCTCAAATATGTCAAGAAAATATAACCAGAAAAAAAAATTTTTAATTAACTTTGTGCAACACAAAGCCTGTCTAGACATTAATATCTGATCTTCCAAAAAAAGTCCCATTTTGGTTTTGTTATGCAATGTTCAGTTCACCTCTAGACAAGAAATATTATGTGCCTGTTAAAAATTCATCAGCATTTGCTGTTATGTTGTATTCAAGGGTTCAGTAGCTTCACAGCAAGAAGAAACTTCTCTATTACTCACTATTAAACTGCATTTAAAAGACCAACAAAACAGCTCAGAAATAAGCAAGCAAAATCTTGCTGTCATCCGTCTGAAACTGTTACAAGTTACAAGCTAATCTCAGATTCTGTGACCTTACCACCCAACGTTTTACAAATTGAGTAACTATTTCCCTGTCAGTCACCACTAACATGACAAAAATAAAAATGAAAGGGGAACGGGACACTGTTAGTTAAGAGTAGGTGAGGATTAGAAAGGAGGAGAACAAATGTGTGTAACAGAATTCAGAGGCAGATTCCAAGCCGGCTTCCGGGAGGGCTGAAGTCAGAAACATGGAGATGCTGCTGCCGTTTGTTTATTCACGGTTTTTTACCTTTGGCTCCTTAAAATGAAGTCTAAAAACTGTTTGTGGGTCATAGTAAAGAGAGTTCTAAAGCATAATGTGACTTCCAGGGAGAGCTAAGCCAGACCACACTGCGTGAGCCAGCAGGGCAGATACTGAAAGGTGATAAGAAGAAAAAGAGGCACTTGTTTTTATTAACATAAGACCTCACCAACTTCCTTAGACTTCCCCAAATGAAATGTCAGCCTCGCATGATTTTGAATAAGAATCATCTTTGCCCCTTAGAAGAAAAACATTCAGAATTCAGTACTTGACCACATAGATTTTGCTCATCAACATTTAAAAAAAAAGTAAAATTCCCAGTAGGCAGCAACACAGTACAGTTTAAAAAATAAAATTCTCAATCTGTTCAGGATAAAACATGGTACTTAAAATAAACTGAATGACACCTAAAATGATCTGCTGAATGAAAAGAAAAGCTATTGAGTCAAAAAATAAATTATTATTAAGTGATGGAGGCTTACTCTGTATTCTCACTCTCCTCTTTAAATACATTTTTTTGAAATACAAGTGGCAGGCAGTTCACGCATCTCAGCTTCCCTAATTATACAAACTCCAGGGTCTTTCCTTGACTTTCCTTAAGGCTGTTCCCCACTGTTAGTCAAGCTGGTAATTTAGACAGGCTCTTGGGAGCAAGGTGCTCAACCCTTTAAGAATGAGTGCTGGCAAAGATTGGGAATGTTACTTCTCTGTATCTGGGGTACAGATGAGAAAACACTCCTGTTCTGCCTCTATGGTTATGTTTCTGCTGGGTGTACATCCTGCTGTGTTCTGGACAGCCTCCCCACGTCCGTTCCTGGCTGACAACGTGATCAAAAGAGGGCAGGAGGGGAGGGCCAAGTTTAACCTTACCAGGAGATCGGATTGTCTGGTGCTTGCCGAGCAAAAATCCCGAGATACCAGCTGAATCCCAGCCATTTACAGAGCAGCACAAAACTAGTCCTGTTCCTTTTACTGCTGCAGTTGCCATGGCCGACCCAAACAATAAACCCCAGCTCCCCCATCCTACAGCTTCCTAACCGTCTCCCACAGACTCAACGTGGGTAGGAGAAGGTGAAAACTGCTCACTGACAAGAATTTAGAAGCTGGAAAGGATTGAAAGGCGATCTAACAGGCAGATCAGCCCTGAGAGTATAAAGTCGTACTGCAGACATTCAGCTGTTAGCTGCAAGGCTCTGCTTCCCTGAGTTTTCACCTAATTTGTAAGTGAAAAACAGATCTTAAGAAGGAAAAGAAACTAGCTAAAACCCCAACTTGGGAAAATGACTAATCACCTTTAAACTTTGGTTTCACTGCAATCAGCAAAACAAATGGAAAAAAAAAGAAAAAAGAAAAAAAGGCAGCAACATCCTGGCTATAGTAATATCTGAACAGAGGCAAGACAGGAGTGAAGGCCAGCGTCTAGGCCATGAACGATAAACGCCAGGACTAGCACAAATGTTGTGATTTTCTTATTTAAGACAAATTCCTGTTTGAAGACACCATTAAAAAAATGCAGACACAGAAACCACACAAAGAAAGAAAAAAAAGAAAGACTATCCTAAAAATAAACCACTGGTGAATTTTTTATAATACATTTTGAAACTAAAGACAGTCAAGTGCATGGGACTCAGAGGATGGAGCACCTAGACTCTGGACACAGCTCAGCCACTGTCCGACTGAGCAAGTCATTGACCCTTCCAGCCATTTGTTTCTTCATTTAATGGGTGGGAGTAGGGGGTAGTGGTGGGAGTGAACCATCTCTTAACTCTCTTCCAACTCTAAAATTCTCTTTATAACCTCGATGTACAGTATTGCAACTAGGTTTGAACAAACTTATATGAATAAGACATGGAGACTAACATCTTAATTCTAACAGTGGTGATGCTGGGCCTTGGGGTGATACTTCTCTCAATTTGCTTAATTTGGGAAATTTGTGCCTAAAATAGAAATTACAACTATAGGATAGTGGTGACATATAACATTGTGAATCTACTTAACATCACTGAATCACAGTAAAAATGGTTAAAATGGCAAGTTTTATGCTATGTGTATTTTACCACAATTAAAAAATAATTAAATCTATATAAGGGGGAGCAGAACTGGGATGGAGCCCGCATTGTTCGTACGAATGTTTTAGAGTTCACCATAAAAAAAATGGAGTTTAGTTTTCATTTCCTATCTAATTTGGTCTCTGGCATCTGCTAAGCACAGTTTCCCCTTCCACTCAGGTTTGAGAAAGATGGCTTATTTGCTCTTTCACAGAGCAGTTCCTTAACTCCCTTTGCCTCTTTCTCCCCTTCCCCACAAAAATTGGCTGTCAGTCTACAGAATCAGTCAAGTGCTACAAATCACTACTAAAAGCTCCTGTGATGCACTCCCTCTAAGAATCTGTACAGATCAAAATCTCAAGTGCTTACTTGCCTAGGGAATGCTATAATGTGAGGTGTTGCTTCTTTTTAAAGAATAAAAAACAGATGCTCTAACTTGATGAAAGCAAATGTCCTTTCAACACATCTCTTCTCTAGTACTTGAAACTCTTACCAACAAGAAGTGCTTCCCACACTCAGTTTGGTAGTTTCTGCACTTTTTATTTTTTTCTTTGAACTTGCAGTGCAATGTGATTCTACACCTGGGGTAAAATGACTCCTTAGGGTGAGCCTTCTGAGGATGCCCCAAACCAGAGCTGCTTGAATCCAAGCGTGACACCGGTGGATACTGTCTCCCTACGTCAAAGTAAAAGTAATTCAATTCTTTTTGATAATCTTTACATAAAGTCTCGAAGTTACATACACAGGCTTAGTCATTTCCAAACTTCTGCACAAATATATACCTAAGAACATTTCTGCCTTGCTCTCGAAGTACTCTAGCATGAACTAACTAAGGGGGAGGGGGAGGCAGTGCAGAAGTGAATGGAGAGGTATAATCTTAGCCCTACTGGTACTCGGGAAGCCTCATAACCTCCCCAGGCCTCTTCTCTCATCTGTGAAATGCATAGGAAAAAAATAATAATAATCCTAAAATCTCGACAAGTTGAAGCGCTCTGTGAGTCTATATGATATGTACATGACACAACTGCCCACAGCAATTTACATAGCAAGCCAAAATCAAGGTAATGAGCTCATGCTGGGGCTGGAGGGATCAAGGGAAAGTAGGGACCAGCTGGTGAGTAATGAAATTCATGTTTCTGGATTCCAGATCTACCTAAAGCAATTATTAATTCTACTATTTTGCCTGGCCCCATATTATGTTCTGGGAAGATACCTAAGGAAGTCTGGACCCGAGTGAGGCAACTATAATAGGCAGAGACTGAAACTGATTTATGGAACAGAATAAAATCAAGTAACTTAAACATCTAATTCAATTCTTTCATTTAGTAAGAGGCAGGCGGCAGAGGCCGCTCCTGAGGTTTAGCCCTGTTTATCCAAGTGTATGTCAGACCTCTGTCTGGAGGCCCCACTCAGTTCTTCTGCTGGGTCCCCCAAATTAGTGCTGTCATGTCTACTCAGTTACCTAAACCAGAACTCCTCCCTCTCACTCACCTCCAATGTCTAATTAGTCATCACATCCTCTAGATCCTGCCTCATTAACATCTCTCTAGTCTGCCCACTCTTTCCATTCTGTCACTTCAAACGACCACCACGAGCTCCTGAAAACAAAGGGCCAGTCTACCCTGATCCACGCAGGATCCGCAGCACACAGACCGGTGATTAGCACAGGGTTAGGTACTCCATGGTTGGTGAATAACACTCCTCTGACACCTGAATTTCTATAATTTTCCTCTCTGGTGCCCCCGCCCACTACCTGGCCCCTCATCATGTCCAATGCAGAGCACTCGAAAATGAGATTTCTAAAACACACGCTTGAGTTCTCACATTTCTGCTTAAAGTCCTTCAATGGGTCTGCATTGCATTCTAGATAAAACCCAAATTCCTGGGTTTGGTGCACAGGCCGCTCCTAATCTAGTCTTCGAACCTCTCCAGTACTGTCAGGCCTGCCTCACTTGGGTCCTACTGATCTGCCTGTTGCCCTTTCAGCCCATCCATATATCATTATGTGCTTTTTTTTTTGCCTTTCTTTGCACATGCTATCTAGATGACTCGGCACATCCTTGTCTAAACCACTCTTAAGTCTAAAGATTAGTCTAAAGGACACATTCTGAAAATCTTCTCTGCCTCCCTTTCTCCCACCCACCCCAGTCAATCTGATTTAGATGCCTCTTTTCTGTGGTTCTGTAACACACAGGTATCATAAAGCTTACTTAATACAGAATAATAGTTAAATTTTTTTGTCCATTCCAAGCACTAGAGGCCAAAGATCATATCTTATCTGATGCTTTAACCTCAGAACCTAGAGCAGAATTTGACATATAAGAGGTATTCAAGAAATTTTTGTTGAATTAATGAAGAATGAAGAGAAGCACTAAGAGAGAGAAGGAGGGAAGAAGGAAAGGGATAGGAAAGAGGAAAGGGAGAGGAAGGGGGCGAGGGAGGGAGGGGGAAGGAGAGCAGGGGAGGGATAGAAGAAAGAAGGAAGGGAGGGAGGGAGACAGAGAGATCAAAAGAAAGAAGCCCTGAAAGGATTAAGTGCTTTTCAAAATTTTAGTCAGTTCTTGTCAAAACTGGGGTAAGAATCCAGGCTTCCTAATTCTCTCTGATGGATCTTCTTCCTCCAGATCCATCCTATAAATGTTTTTTCAAGGATCTCTTTCTCACTCTATCACCTCCTGCTAGAAGACTTCCTATAGTTTTACTAACTACTCTCAAACCCCTATCTCCTATCAGCTCTAGACATATATCTAATTATCTTCTACCTTGACGTCCCATTGGCAATTCAAATTAAAATAACAAGGAATAAAATAATTAACATTTCCCTTTGCCCCCAAACACACACACAAACCAACCTTTTAATTCAACTATAGCCATTTGTACAGTCACCTGGGACAGCAATGTAGAAGTAGTTAGCATCCGGCTTTTTAAAATTATCACTTCTCACCAGGTTATATGCCATGCAGTTTACATGTTTTACCTCATTTAACATTGCCAACAGAACTCCAAAAAGAAATCATGTAACTGGAATTTGGAAGGGAATGGGGGAATAAAAAGAAGCACCATCAACTTATTTTCCTTTCGCACTCCTCAAGTATAAACATACCAAGACCTACTGGTTATTCCACCAGTCCTTCCACTCTGACTGCCACTGACCTATCGTGGACTCTCCTAAACTCTCCTGAACTGTCTGTTACAACAGACCCCCTAGATGGTATCCAACACCAGCCCCACTCCCCCCACCATCAATCAATTCTATCCTCCACTTTGCCAGAAGAAAGAACATTCTAAGAGTACAAGTTGCTTCTGGTTCCAAACAAGAAGGGAAGATTGCACAGGTTGGAAGGTGGTGCATCTTAGAGTTTTGCCCCATTAACTAACATAAGTATTCAAGGAAATTCTTGAAGGAAAAAAGGAGGTTAAGTTTCAGGAAGGGGAAAACTGGGGAAAATAGAAGACTGAGACAGGAGAGACCCAATAGTTACGAGGCGGGGAGTGACTTCGAGAACAACGAAGTTACTGGTAAGTTTTAGAGAAAACTAAGTTGACATTAATATAAAGGTAAGTACTATAAGAATAAAATAAAATGTATTCTTTTAAAACCAGCAAAAGAAAATTCAATCTATCCTAAGGAAGGAAAAAAGTGGGTTGTAAAAAAAAAAAAGCAAAAAGAAATGGCAGTAGAAAATATTAAACAAGGCTAAAAAGTCTTAATAAAAATAATTATAATAAGTATAGTTGGGTGTGAAGTTGCTAATCAAATAACAAACTAGTACTGCATTTAAACTACACATAACATGTAGGGGAAAAAAAACAGTGACCCATTTAAAATGGAAGTATAATAACACAGTCGAAAATAGGGATTTAAAAAAAATAAAATATGAACAAAAATAAAGACAAAATCCAGGCTCACACTTTTAATATCAGACAAACAAAATGTATGGTAAAAAGCATTAGAAATGACCATGAGGGATATCATATACTGGAAAAAGAAAAAAACACACATGCATCTAACAAAATGGACTGAAAATATTTACAGCAACAACTATGAAGAAATCAGAAATCAAAAATGTAGTTAGGAAACAAGAAAAAAAAGGGACGCTTAAAAATTCCCCATATTTCTGGGAATTAAAATACTTACTAGTGAATAACCCTGGATAAAATGAAATGGAAATTACAAAACATTGAGTTAGTAACAATAAAAGTATTACATATCAAAATTTGTGCTGTGCAGCTAAAACATGAGGATTCACCTTGAGTCCTTGGCCAATTGAACAGCCTACAGCTGTTGTGGCCAGATCCCTATCAGTAGACTGTAAACAAGGAGAATTACCAGAGTTAAAGATCCATTTCATAATAAAATTAAAGGGTATATTCATTAGGAAGATGTTACAATCCTAATAAGAGAAAAGAAACATTTCAAATCAATGATCTAGAAAAAGGAGAGCAAATTAAACTCCAAGGACGAACAAAGAAGGAAATAATAAAGAGAAGAAATCAATGAAACAGAAACAAGCAAAGAGTTCATTCTTTGAAAAGATTAATAAAATTAATAAAACTCCTAGCAAGACTAATCACAAAAACAAGATGAGGAAACAAAATAACCAACATTAGAAATGAAAAAGGGAATATCACTACAGATCCTATTGCCACTAAACATAAGAAAATATTATAAACGACTTTATGCCAATAAATTTGACAACTTAGATGAAATGAACAATTTCTGTATTTCGAGAAAATATAATTTACTAAAAACATAACCAAGAATAAACACACAAAAAAAACTGAATAGTCAACAATCTGTTAAGAAATTGAATTCTTTATCAAAATCCTGGGCACACTGGTGCTTAAAACTGTTCTTTCTCCTGATTGTGGTGGTAGTTACGTGATTCCACACGTGTTAAAACTCATACTACTGGACATCAAAAAAAAAAAAAAAGGACATTTTACTGTATGGCAATATTTTTAACTGAGTAATTTTTAGGACCTTTGCACAAAGAAAACTCCAGGCCCAAATAGTTTCGTTATTCAATTTCGCCAACTATTTTAAAAATAAATAAAATCTTATAAAAATTCTTTCAGAAAATAGTGTAGACAGAAACATTCCACCACACAATTTATGAGACCAGTATAATACCAACATCAAAACCTAGTAAATACTATACAAGGAAAGAAATATAGACAAATATTCTTAAAGAACACAGTTGCAAAGATACTAAACAAAATATTAGCCAAAACCCAGCACTGACTGAAAAGAATAATACATAATGATAACTTGTTCTTGTCCCAGGAACTCAAGGTTGGTTTAACATTTAAAATCAAAGTAATTTACCAGATAGAGAAGAAAAACTACATGACATCATATTAAAGGCAGAAAAGAACTGCACAAAATTCAATGTTCTATTGCTGATAAAAAATAAAATAAAATAAACATCTCTCAAAAAGTTAAAAATAAAAAGAAACTTCCACAACTCAATATGGGCTAAAAAGCTTACAATTTATATCATACTTAATGGTGAAAAAGTAAATTATTTCCCCTTAATATAAGGAGCAAGGCATGGTTATCTACTCTTGACAATAAGTCCATAAGATACAAGGTCAACGTACAAAAATCAATTGTATTTCCTTAACTAAAAAAATTAAATTTATTATAGTATCAAAAAACACAAAACAGTTAAATTTTACAAAAGACATACAATGCCTCCGTACCAAAACAGAGAATTAATACTGAGAGATATTAATAAGTAACATAACAAAGAGATATGCTATGATTTTGGACTGAAAGTTTTAATATTGCTAATATGTTAATTTTCCCTAAATTATCTCTCAACTCAATGCAATCCCAACAAACTTCTAAATTTTTTTTTTTTTTTTTTTTACTACAAGTCAATTCTATAACTTATATGGAGCTCTAAAGGAGCTGGAATACCCAAAACAATCTTGAAAAAGAATGACAAAGTTACCTCTAACTCATGCTACCTGACTTACCATAAAGTTATTTTTAATCTTATGATATTGACATGAGTATAGCATGCAGATCAATGAAATGGAATAGACAGTTTTGAAATAGAACATATACAGTCCATTGATTTTTGACAGACACTAAGGTAGTTTGATGATGAAAACATCTTTTCAATAGTTGTTTTATACATTTAAAAATATGAAAAAATTTAACCTTGATCCCTACCTCATGCCATACATTAAAATTAATTTGACATGGGTCATAGACCTAAATGTTAAGGCTAAACTAAAATGCTTCTGGAAGAAAACATAGAAGAATATCATAATAACCAGAGGGTAGACAAAATTTTTATAAAGTCAAAAAATATTTATCTTAAAAAATGACAAGTTAGACTTCATTTAAATTTAAAACTGCTTATCCAAAAACACAGTTACAAAAATGAAAAGGTAAGCCAAAACACTGAGGAAAATTTTGAAATACATATAACTGACAAAGAACTCATATTCAGAATATATAAAGAACTCTCACACATCAAAGAAAGGCATCATTTTTTAAATGATCAAAGGCCTTGAACAGACAAACAGACACTACACAAAAGATATACAAATGGCCAGTAAGCACATAAAAAAAGATGCTCAACACCATTACTCATCAGGAAATGCAATTAAAACCATGTGATACTACTTCATTTAACCACTAGCATAGCTAAAATTAAAAAAGAATGAGAACACCAAATGTTGGTGAGGATGTGGAGTGACTGGAACTTTCATACACTTGTGAAAGAAGTGTAAAATATTACAACCACTTTAGAAAACAGGCCATTTCTTACAAAGTTAACACACCTACCATATGTCCCAGTAATTCCACTCCAAAGAGAAATGAAAATATATGTCCACAGACTTGCACAAGAGTGTTTATAGACGATTCATAACAGTCAAAACATGGAAACGACCTAAATGTCCAAGAACAAGGGAATGGATAAACTTGATATGTGTGTGTGTCTTTGTGAATGCACGTGTATATACAGAGCAGAATACTGGTCAGTGTTTAAAAAATTATTAACTATTGATACATGCAACAATGTGGGTGTATCTGAAAAATATGTTGAACAAAAAAGGCAGATACAAAAAAGTACATACTGAAAGATTCCAGGTATATGAAGTTCAAGAACAGATAAAACTCATCTGTTGTGAAAGAAATCAAGGCAGTGGTTGAATGTAGGGGGGGTGGAAACTGACAAGAATGAGAAATACTCTCCTTCGGATGATGGAAGTATCCTATATCTCGATTAGGGTGCTGACTACACAGACATACCCATTTATTAACTCAATGAATTGTATGTTTAAGATTATGCACTTATTGTACATAAATTCTTTCTGAATAAAAATGAATTAACAGTTAAAAGAAAGATATGCTTTCCATCTGGAGCGTCTGCCAGGGGGATACCATGTGAGCAAACTGACTTTGCCATATTCTCTGTAAAGAAACAGTGAAGAGAGACATGCTTCAGTGAAAAAGCCATGCAAGGGAGACAGTAAGTGAGAAAAGCCAAAGGCAGAGGAAGAACAGTGGTCTGGCAGAGTGAGAAGAGAAATAGAGAAGACTGAGTCAGAAGGGGAAGGTATAAGCCAAACAGGAAGACACAAGTGAACTGAACTTAAGAAGTAGAAAATTAGAGACATACAATCATATTTCAAAGTAATCCAGCTACCACATTAAACCTAAAAAGAACTGAAGGCAGTTTCATTTGGAAATTGCCCTGTTCTTCACTCATCTCTGTTAATAAAATTGAAAGCAAGGAGAGGAGAATTAAGTGAAGGTATGAACCTTAACACAGCCATTCATTCATTCATTCACTTCTCTCTCTCTCTCTCTTTCTCTCTCCCTCCCTCCCTCCCATTCTCTCTGCAACCACCTGCAATAGAACGCCCTTCTACAGCTAACATCCTGCCTATGACATCTGATCATTGATAAACATCACAAGGTAAAGGCAGTTTGCCATTTATACATATATTTATGCATACATGCTAAGATAATGAGATTCACAATCTATTCATTCCCTTAGTAAGTGAATGAAACTATGATAACACGTCTCTCTGAGGGAGTATCCTCATTAACCAAAGCCCAAGCTGGCCTCAGGAACCAGAGATAACATTTCTCCTTCCAGTTGAATTAATACGACAAGCAGGAGATGACTCACACAAACAGTTGATGAAGCAATTAAGCCAACTATCCCTTGCTTACTCATCCCCTCCAGTAAAAGAATCACGTAGAAGTATTAACCCTGGCTGAAAAAGTAGGAAGCACGTGAACAAATTAAACTACACCATACAATGGAGTGATAAGGGACAAGCAGGAGGATTCCTGCCCAAACTCTTTGAATCTAGAGGGACTGCTACATGATTAAGTTTCAATAAGATCACGCTAACCAGCACTGACTCCTCTATTTCAATTCACCAACACTAGATTTACAGGAATAGCTTCCTCAGACATTCCTATAAAATTAGTTTACTCACTGAATTTTTTAAAAGGAGAACAGAGAGCCAAAACACATCACTGACCTCTAGTGCACATACATGTGTGACTAAGTATCTCTGAATTCAAGCTAATACCATGTAGTAATGATTTGTCAATTTAGGCTACTTGTGTGAGAAATGCTTAATCCAAAAGTCACTTCTTGTTTCTACTGGCTGAGCTATCAAGAAAGAATATTCTCCCACATATTCAGGAGGAAGAAAGAATCTTAGGAAACATCTAGTTCAGGAAGGGTGGTGAATAGTAAATTCAACTGGATGCTTTTTCACAATGCACAGTGTTTTCCCACCTGCCTCCTACTCACCCTCACCCTTAAAGTGTGGTCCCTGGGACAGCAGCATCGGTACCATGAGAGAATTTGTTAGAAATGCAAATTCTCAGTCCCCCATTCTATTAAATCAGAAAACCTGGAGGCGGGGCCCAAGAATCTGTGGTTTCATAAGCCCTCCAGGGGATTCTGATGCCCGGTCAGTTTGAGAACCACTGCCCCAGGGTATGTACCTCTGCCCCACTGCTTCTGAACCCCAAATCTCTCGGGTATGTTGGACTGACAAAGTTAAGGTTCAATTGCTTTAGTTTTACAGCAGTGAAGTCCAGAGAGCTTATGTCACTTGCCCATAACCGCGCTGCTGAAGAGTGGCCAAGAAGCCAGCATTAAAAACAACTCTCATATGTATGGCATTTTATAATCTGTTCAAAACGGACTTCCAAAATAACCCTGTGAGGGAGTCAGAACTACCCCTGTTTTCACAGACGAAGAAGCTGGGCTCGGGAAGGTTAATGACTTAGTCAAGTCTATTACAAAACTTAGTAACAGAGCTGCGACCAGACCCCCCATTTCTTGATTTCCGGATCGGTGTTCCTCCTGCTCACAGTTAGGGCTTGGCACCTCTACAGTGTAGGCCCATGCATGTGTGCAAGCATCCACATGTGTGAGAACTCGCATATTGAGAAACAATGGTAAATAACAGGAATCACATGTCTAGCCCAGACTCCAATATAACATTAAAAATAATGTAAAAGTCAAATTTTGACTGGCCCCATCAGCACGAACTACTGCTACTATCATTTCTCACTTCCGCCCACCTTGATGCACTAGCCCCCAGATCACTGGATTCAGAAGAGCACCATCTGACAGAAATGACATGCATACTCACTACCACTAGCATTTGTAAAGAGCTACTCAAAAGAGACAGTGATGGCAGATTCCCTTAAGGCTTTCTGATCCATTCCTTTTGTTGTTTTCCTTTTTAGCGTTTTTTAAAAATACATATATTCTTTTCGAGAAACACTGAAATGACAAAGAAGGAAATAAAAATCTCTCAGATGACACTTAATGTTTATCCTTTTTCTAGCCCTAGCTATGTAAACATTTAATAATATGTAATTACTTAATTTTTTTAAATTTGGAATATGCCACAAACTGTCCTATATACATTCCTTCGAAAGCTGTTATGTGTATAGGCTAAAGTACACAGCTATGTTAAATCATAATGAAATAAGATACTTATATTCTAATTCTAGTTTTAATTTGTTCCAAAGAGGGGTTAATTAATTCATTAAAGTAATAAAAAAAAATTTACCCCAGGTGAATTCTTATCTAGATAAATTCTCAGAATTAAGAACCATGAGACTTGCCAGATATTTTACATCAAGCAGTGCCAAGAAATCACAGATTTCTCTAAACTCCCATCTCTGCCTGGCCCATAACTTTGGGCATGAAAAGAGGGAGGGTCCTTTCATTCCTCACATCATTTCCTAAAGTGGACATACACTCACTCTCCCATACTTTCCAGACCCTTCACTTCTGCTCTAATCCAAGCCCCTATTATTTCTCACTTGGATAACCAGAAGTCTTACAACTCTCTCTTTTGAACTCATCTTCCACACTGGGTCAGATGTAAGATATACCTGCATATGCCACTAAAAATAATGAAAACAGCTTACACACATTATTGAGTACATCTCATGTGCTGGGCACCATGCTACATGCTTTTCATACATTTTTATATCTTTATAACAATCTTAAGAGGCAAATGTTATTATTTTACTAATAAGAGTAAAGACAGAGATAAAGACTCTGGTTTAGAGAGATTAAATGACTTGCTCAAAGTCATACAGCTTTAAGATTTGGAGCAGCTTGACTCTGGAACCTATACCATATGTTAACTCAAAAAATGTCATGACTATCTGCCCTCGGCAGCAGTAGTTTTCAATATTATTTTCAATCAAAAATTTTACAGACTTAGGGCAATAGATATTTTACTCTTAATATCCATTGATCAAGAAAATATACAATGATCAAAAAGATACTGGTCTTCACACCTAGAGGGCCTCAAGCCATTTCCACTGCAGTTCTCTGCCTGAAGTACTCTATCTTCTCTGAGACACAGCTCAATATCTCCAACTCTGTGGAGCCACTCCTGACATCACCACTACCCCCTCAAGGCTGAATTAACACATCCTTCCTTTATATGATCGCAGTCTTCTGTGAACAGTCCTATCATGACATTTAACACATTGCAAAATAAAAGAATATGCAAATATCTGACTACTCCTCTCAGCCAAACGTCTGGGAGGGATGGGTGGTATTTATTCATCAGTGTCCCTAGCCCTTATCTTCATTCCTCACATTTGGTAGGTGACTGTTCCTAAGATTAATGAATATCAATGCCTATCTGGCTGATTTTATCTGGGGAAGTCAATTTGGAAAATAGCTTCTATTGCTAAAGAAGTTTTATTTCAGTATGTTGTAATGGCTGATCATCTCTAAACCATAAAACTCACTATGTCCCTCTTCCAAAAGTAGTAGGCAAGTATCCATTCACACCAGGAATTAGAAGATCTGAGTTCGGGTTCTGGCTCTCCCACTAACCAGCTCTGTGACCTTTACACAAGTCACACTCTTCCTCTGATCTTTGATCTGCGCAATGCATTTGGGAAGAGGGGTTACTTTTAGTTCTCACTTGCTACAATTCTATGACTTACAAATTCTATAGACCAGGGTTGGCAAACATTTTCTGAAAAGGACCCAATAGTAAGTATTTAGGGCTTTGTTGTTCTACATTCCCTTTTGTAACTACTCTGTTCTGTGGTTGCAGTGCGAAAGCACCCATAGACATTACATAAATGAATGGACATGGCTTTGTTCCAATAAAGCTTTATTTACAAAAAACAGGCAGGAAGCCAGACTTGGCCCTCAGGCTATAGTTTGCCTACTTCTGGTCTGAACAAATGCTTCCATGTTGCTATGCAGTTCACAGTGCTTGATCTGAAGGTATAATTTGTAAGATGGCTATCCAAAAGTCTCCAAGGGACTGACAAAGAGTACAATGAGGAATACAGAGATGTATACCATCACTCCCTCACCGGGAACTTAGAAATCAGAGAAAGCGATTGCCTAGTCAGAGGTTTACATTAAGAGCAAGATTTAGTGGATTACAACACGCACATACAAAGTCAAATGAAAAAACTAAGTATCATCACCACCACTTCCAGCCCTGGCCAGTACCTGATGAATTTTATTCATATATTTAAGAAAAGACTGTGTCGTCAAAAGGCAGCGTGGGCTGGCTCGGCCAGGGAAGTGTAGTCACTAAAGCTAAAGTAGGCAGTGTCAAGGCTGCCAGGGGAAGGCAGTGGCTTCACTGGCAAGGCCACTCGAGTGAGAGGACCACAGCAATGACAAATGTTTCTGGTTCTACTAGAAAAATCATCCTCTTTCTGAGATGAACAGAGCAGCAGGTTACATTAGCTTGGTGCCACTGAACAGTAATGCATCCTATTTCCTTGTTCTGATTCTTTGCTCACCAAGCAACCAGGTGACTCCACATAAGATATTTCTTCAGGAAACATGAGCACTGTGGCTACTACTGCTACCTGCAGCCAGACAGCAGCAATTTCTCAAGGTAAATCAATACAGTAGCTGCCAATTATGATTTACATCTCCACGTGGCTTGACGCAGGGAGAATATGTGCTGATCACATGGGCCTGATATGTTAGTGATGTGTTTCACTATTAATTAACATGCTGGCATAATGGTGCCTGCCCAGACTCATGTGTTACAAAGCTCTCTGACTCAGCATGGCAAGCCCTGGACACAGACCTGAAGCCATCTCTGGTCTGAGGGACTGAGAGTGGTGAGTATGTGGAGACCACCCAGCCCTCTGTGACAGCATGGGTATCACACCACTTCCAGCTCCGCTCACTTTCAATAGATTTCCAAAGCACTTATTAGGACAAGGAAGCCAAAAAACTCAATGATTCAGGGCAAAGTTTATATCTGCAGCCCTATGCATGTATAGAATGGAAACTGGCAGCAGATTTAAGTTAAGTAATCTAAAAACCAGAGCAAAGTAAGAACACAGCCAATAACCCATAATACCAATTAGTGACTGGCACAGTTGCCACAATAAGGTGCAATAAAGTTTATGTATTTTTTTTAAAAAACCAAATTGTGGTGAAGGGTCAACAATGTCCAGAAAATGCTAGCTCTTTTGCCTTATTAAGCTGAAAAACAAAGCCTCAGTACTGAAGTCGGAAAAGTTTTAGTCACAATAATATGACAATGAATTTTGCCTATTTTTATGCCTCAGGTAAAATGAAGGAGAGGGCCCTAGAAGGTCAGTGCCTGCTTCTTAAGTCACGCCAGGATATTCAAGGCCAAATGCCCCCAGACCAAGAAAGAAAAGCAGGGAAACTGTAAAGGAGCAAGAGGATTAAGCACCTCCTTTCCCATTAGCTGTGACATGATCTATCTTTCTCCTTCTGTTCCAGAACTTCTAACCTACAGGTCAAGCTCATGAAGAACCGAAGGAGTAAGTGAGCCACTAGTTCCCAAGGAAAACACTTACTTTCACATTTGCGAGGTGTTTTGCTGGAAATGCTGTGTTAGGTTGCACAATCCAACTAGGAATTAAATATTATATGCTCATTGATAAATTATCAAAATGTAAACCAACAGCTGCAGCAGAGCCCATCTGAACAGCCAGGGATTTTAACATTGTGGTTTTAGTAAGAAAGAACACTTCTCCCCTGCTGTTTAGTCTTCAAATAGTTTTGTTCTTGATAATGATATGCTCACGTGTGTGTATAATATATACACAAAGATGATCATACACTTTTGTAACCAGTTATTCACTTGGAATGTCCAAGTAGGACTATCATAAGTGTAGATATGCAACAAGATAAAATTGTCACTTTCTAAGTATTTCTACCCATCATAATTTTGGAGGTGGCTTTGTTTCCCTGCCACTATATTTCTTGGGGACTGTGTGTTAACTTCCCATCACAGCACAGTGCCTTGCACACAATGAATACTAGGTAAACATTTGTTAAATGGATTACTTCACAATATCAATTTTAATTAAGAGCAATCCGACCTTTCAAGTCAATTTATGACAAAAGCAAAATGCTACATAACAGGAAATTTTAATGCTCTATAGTTCTCTATCTTTTTATATAGAAAACTATTAAGTAGTTCTACATCAAAAACTCCCCAGGACACAGTAAACATGCATATTTGCCCATATCCCCCAAAAAACAGGATGAAAGAACAACTTTACTTCATTTTTGCAAATTGAAAAATCACCTTCTGAATGCATGCTAAATGGCTAAATGCAGCAGCAGACTGTCAAAAACCATCAAGCAAAATAATTAATGATTGGAGCATTAAAACTAAAAATGAATGTAGGTTAACAGATGAACATGGCTTTAAGAAAAAAAAACATATAATCTAAAACTAGAAAAATCAGACAGTGAATCTGCCAGTGAATCTGCTGGGCTTAGAATGAAAGATTTCAAATAAAACAATGATATTAATGAAACAGTGATATTAATGAAATAAATTAACCACACAATGGCCTTTGTGACAGCCCATGATAACGAACCAGGTTCTCCGGATGGCCTGCATCCCACGTGCCCTCCTTTTTTCAGGCCCTGTCATAAATGTCAGGAGTTGGGGCAAGAGATTAAAACTGATAGTCATCAGCTCTATGATTTTCATTGTAATGGACTGAACTATAGTATCCACTTCATAAAAACAAACAAACAAACAAACAAACAAAACCAACCCTCTCCCTAGATAGGGGTATGTTTATACTACCCCTCTCTAGGCTTACAAAACTCAAGTTCACATATACATTGAGATGCAGATTTATACATCTAAATTAACGCCCAACATCTCCATTTCTCACAGTTCCCATGCCCAAAGCAGAACTCTGGATGTCATCACCACTGCCCTGGCCTGATCCTACACCAGTCTTCCACTTCTCCGTAAAGGGTACCACTATCTTAGATTTTTCTCTTTTGCTCCCTCCCTACTTCTAATCCATCAGTAAGTCCCATCTGTTCCCCTGTGACACAGAACTGAAATTCACTCATTTCTCTTCGTCTCCGTCCCCACATCTCATCTGGATTATTGCAATAGCCTCCCTAACAATCTCGCTAACAGTCTCCCTGGTTGAATCTTTATCTATCTATAACCATTCTTCCATAGCACTAAAGCCACCTTTCCAAAACATAGTAGATGCTATCACTCCTTCTGCTTAAACATCCTCCATGGTTCCTGTAATGGGTTGAATGATGGGCCCCAAAAAAGATGTGTTCATGTCCTGAAATCTGTGAATGTGATCTTAGCATGGAAAAAGGGTTTTGCAGATGGAATTAACAAAGATCTCAAGATGAAATCATCCTAAATTACCCTGGTTGGCCCTAAATACAATGACCAGTGTCCTTATAAGAGACAGAAGAGGACAAAACACAGACATGAGGAGAAAGCCATGTGAAAACACAGGCAGAGACCGGAGTGATGCTTCTACAAGCCAAGGAATGCCTAGAGTCACCAGAAGCTGGAAGAGGAAAGGAAAGATTTTCCCCTGGAGCTTTTGGAGGCAGTGTGGCCCTGCTGACATGTCGATTTCATAATTCTGCCCTCTGGAACTGTGAGAGAACAAATTTCTGTTGTTTCAGACACCAAGTTTGTTGTAATTTGTTAGGGCAGCCATAGGAAACTGACACAGTCTCGTTATCACATTTAGAATAAAATCCAAATCCTCCTACTTCCAGATCCAAATGCTCTTTCCGACCTCAGAACCTTTGTTCATCCAGTCTTCCTACCAGCAATGCTCTTCTCTAATTCTCATCTCACCTCCACCACTCCAATCTCCCAGTGCTGGCTTCTTCACATTACAGGGGTGTCTGCACAAATGTCGCATTCTAAAAAAGGCTTTCCCTGTCCTCCCCAGATAAGTAATTCCTCTTGCCACCATCACCGCTTTCCCTAACATACCCTGCTGCTCTATTTTTTAGCTGGAAATACAGAGTACACTTATGGGTTTACTTGCGGTTTGTCTCCCTATAAGAAGGTAAACTCTCTGAGGGCAGGACTCACATGGCATGGGTTCCCTGTTATATCCCCAGTGTACCCACTATGCCTGGCACAAAGGAAACAGTCAAATACCTGGCTGTGAAAGAATGATTAAATTATTTTTCTTTTCTTCTGCTAAATTATACCAGCCTGACTTAAAATACCATCAAGAGATACTGGCTTCAGATTTTCTCTGTTACAAGGCAAACATGCTACTATTATTCTTGAGAATACTGGAGGGCTATAACCGTTCTCTCACTCTCTACTATTAAAACTCAATTGATTGAAATGTGGCTTTTCTACTTTTATTATTTGGGTCAAGATAAAGCATAGTGTAAAGGTGAGGCCGGGATCGTTTTCAACCAGCCATGTGACCTTAGGTAAACAATTGCTCTCTTTGAGCCTGTAGAAAGGAATGCTAAAACTTGTTGTGTCTATATCCACAGGACTGCTATGAGAACTAATTGAGGTAATTTATTCAACGAAATATTTCTTCAGATATTGTGCAAACCAGATATTGTGCCAGCACAGTGATACAGCTAAAACCCAGAGAAGAAATGTCTGCCCTTTTCAAGCATACAACAAAGAGTACAGTTTTGCAAATTATAAAGCATTGCGCAAATGTAAAAATATATGAGATCTGTGCTTAAAACACCAATAAAACCAGCTCCCCATTTCCAAACCATTCAAATTTTCCTGCTCTGCATATTCTTAATACAAATGTAAACCAAAAAACAATTCTCTAAAGATAGCTATTAGACTCTTCATTCAATCAGTCACACATTTCCCAAATGCTCCTCATTTGTCTCATGCTGAGCAATTTCTAATACAGAAAAAAAATCAGGAGCTACCATGAAAAATGTTACAGCATCTAGTCATCTAACAATGTGGATGGTACGAGCCCTAAGACATTATTTTTTCATTATTTCGAAACAAACAAATTGTGCCTTAAATATGTACCAGGTATGTCTGCAATGCCAACTTAACACAGTTCATATGTGGCTATGTCATGGTCATTTTTAATCAAATAAACAAGGTAGCCCACAGCTAGTTTTCTGTAACTCAGCCTTAACACCTTATCCTTGAAGATATCCATCTCTTTCTCTCAATTCTAAATTAGTGGTTCTTATTGACCTTTTGAGGGACAGAAAATTCTTTGAGGATCTCATGAAAGTTACAGCCCTCTCCCCCCAAAAACACATAGACCTATAATGTCAAACTGTAATACAGTTACTGGGGGGCCATGGGAAATTCTGAAAAAGTTCAGTGACCAGAAATGAAGAATTCCCAACTGCCTTACTATATTATCAGCATAGCCTCCTTACCTCATCACCCACAAGTATTGCTCTCCCCTCCTTCTGGCCGGCCTACAAATTAGGCGCCACAGTCAGTTCTGCCATCTTACAAACTATGCAGCATTAGCTGAGACTGAGGAAATGAGAGCCTAGTCAGGAGATAAGGACCCCAAGCACAAGTTATGGAGTTTTCTCATTACTGCAGCAGTGGGGGATGTGAACCAGCCACAGGAGGTGCAGTTCTCAACCAGGGTCTCCCAAGGCCAGAACGGGCCCAGAGTTCAACAAACAGGAATGACCAGAAATTGTTGAAGAAAATGGAACGTTGAACTTCTAATTTTACTAAAATGTCCTGTTCTTTTTTAAATTCAAAATGTACTTACATGCCTGATGATGTATGAAGTTGCAGGGGGGAAAAATGTATTTAAATGCATAAAAGCCAATGGAAAGTCTAATTACAAACAAGTTTTTGTTTTTGTTTTTGTTCAACAAAACTGATTCCATACATTGAGCCATCTAGCTTTGCTTTTCTTGGCTATGTGTATGTGGGTGCTGAACCCACAGTAAATAATGAAAAAAAAAAAAATCCAAAATAACAGGAAAAATATAAAATTGTACAGAGAAAATATGTTAAATTATAAAGTCTCCAAGTCATTACAAAAACTAAACCTAATTCTGTATCAGCTTTACCAAACACTATTAATATTTTCTACAATAAAAATTAAGGTTTTTTAAGCTCTATAATGTGTCTAATTTGCTAAAACTGAACATAAATTGTTTCTTCCCTTGCTCTGTGTATGCAATATAAAAATACTAGTTTCCTACTCTGCTCCAAAAGATCTCTTATATTTTGGGGTGGGTTTTTTTAAGTAAAAAACAACAACAACAACAACAACAACAAAACACAACTATATAAGATTTTTCTTCCAAAGAAGGTACAAGCAAAACACAACTATATAAGATTTTTCTTCCAAAGAAGGTACAAGCATTTTTACCTAAGAACTTTGAATGTTCATAGTAATGCATAAAGTTGTCTTTAAATAATGTTGGTATGCTACATTTAAAATATTTAATGCTATGTCCATATAAACATTTATGCAAGCTTCTTAGAAATAAATTCTACTAAGGATTAAATAAGTCAGTGCTATGATTTATAAATTATTTCAACTAAAAATTCTAAACTTTGAATTCTTTAAAGTTATTTTTCAAAAGAAGAGGGCATTCCTTCAAGAGAAAGAGTGACATATCATCTTTCTTTTCTACCTTAAGATTCTCAGGTGTGCCATTTCTTGAGACATTTTAACTTTATAAAAAATTTACATTTTTGTGATCTTTTAAAAAGCAATCTATCTTTATGCACTTAAAATGAGTTCAATCACCCAGTCAGCTTACACATAATTTATTACTACACATCAACTACAAAAAGTAAGCTTCAATTATTACCTAATCCTAAAAGGAGGACCTAAAAGGAAAACTCAGATACAATCTTTTATAGATAAAATAAAATTGTGTTATGCATCACCCTTTAGTTAAACCTTTTATTTTGAAATCTAGCAAATTTCTCTGTGTAGGCTAAATTTCTTTAAGCTTTTCTGGATAAATTCTCTGCATTCAACAGAATAAGTTCCAATGTTTAGTCAGAAAAAAAAGCTCTGGAGCATTAAGATAATTATACAATTTTAACTTCTAAGTATATATTTTTTAAAAATTAATAACACAGTGTACTTCCTTGCTTAGAAGGAAATTTAAATTACAAAGAATTTAACTTTCAAAATTCCTAAACCCGAGAGCCATTAGAAAATAGCCCAGGAGCTAAGTAGCTTCACTAAATATTTACCACACTATAATGTTTCTATAATATGAAAGTTCCTGGCTATCATGTAATTTCATATCCATGGCCATTTTTACTCCACTGTCTTTTAGCATAAAACTAAAGCATGTTGATTCCGGTACAAATCATAAAAGAGACTATGAGGAAAGTTCAAAGTAACCTCAAGCATGGTGACTTCATGTTCAAAAGATTTTTCTCATGTTAATAACATTGAAATCTTTGCCTCTGTCTGACTCACATGTCTCAGACTGGAAGTTTAGCCACATCAGCTATTCCAGTCAGGTGAGGAAAAAACTTCATTGTCCTTAGCACAAAGTGAAAGGGCAATCTCTTTCTACTATATATGGGCAAATTGCACAAGAAACTGACATAGGTGAGGAGGGGGAAAAGTTACTAGCCCTAATTCCTCGGTAGGAATCCAGAGAAAATTCACGAAATCTCAGCAAGTTCTTTTGGTGTCTTTTTGATTAACGGGAATGCCAAAGCCCCAAGCCTTTCAGATTCAAAGTTTTCTTCCAAACATGTATAGCAACAAAGGAGCTGGAATATCTTTCATGACAATGGCCTCTAACCAAATCAAGCATTCATCACTGGGAGACTATCCAGTTTTTACTCCATTCACCATAACCGGAGCAAGCAACCCCATGAGTAGAGTGAAAGTAACCACCGGAGCTGACTATTTACGACCTCACTCTGATATAAAAATCCCAATGGGACAAATGCTGGGACGTACAGGGATTGTATATGGATGTGGAGTAGTCAGGCAGCACTTTTGTCTTAGGGCGGTGCTGATTCAGTTCTTTCCCACCAAGTTCTGGGCCCAGGTGCTACTCCCAGTTCCGCCAGAGAAAGATAAGAAGTAGAGAAGCTCAGACCAGCAAACGCGACTCATTTCAGTAAGTCAAATCTGTTAACTAAATTATAGTCTGTTTAGGGAAGGAAGGTTAAGCGATGAAAATGATTACTTATTAAAGTTTTGAAGAATAAAAGTGGCTACTTGGTTTTACACCACAGTCCCTTGGATAATTAAAATGAAAAGCACATTCATTTCTTCTTGCTTCAAATGGTGTGTCTTGTATGTATCTACTGGACATTGGTCTTCTTCTCTAGAGCCTTAGTATGAAAGCCAAGTTTTCTGTTTATTAAGGTTTCCAGAATTGCTATTTATTACTCCACTACTGCATGTTTTCATTCCAGAGGCGTGTGATTGTTAATTTGTTATTGCGAGTTTCTTAAGGAGTCAAAACATCCAGAGAAAAGCATGAACTACACACAGCAGTAAAGGCTGGAAAATGTCTCAACAACATGGAAATGACTCACAGCCTAAAGATATGGAGGCCTAAGAAACACTCTCTCCTTTGAATCATTGTAAATTTGTTTGGATAAAACAAAAGCTCAGTCTAGTTTTCAAATCAGAAACCAAGTTCAGAAAAGAAAAATCTTAGTTGAAATATCCTGTGAAAAATAGTTTTGAACTATTTTTCTTCCTTTCTCTAGTCAGTGAGGTCAATTGTCACTTGCACTCGGTGTACATTATTTGGCTAGTACCTACTCCCACATTCTCTCCTCCAACAGTATTTATAAGACCCAGATAAGGGAGAGAATCATCTCTGTACAAATTAACTACAATTATTCCAACATTTTTCTGCACCATTTTTAAAAAAGAAGAAAAAAGCATCAAAGGAAGCCTAAGTATTTTTAAGGGAAAAGACTCAATAAATACAGACCTTTTCGATCAATTCAGATTCAAGTACACAAGAAGCAAATCCACATGGGCAGGAAGGATTGGCAAATATTTGCTAAATAAAGGCAGCTGATATTTCTCTACCCTCTTGATCCCTTGTTCTCCATGTCCCCCTCCCCACAATACCCACACACATTTTCCTTTCAGTCACAACATGAAACTCAATCACTAGATTAAGATGAAACACTAGGAAGGAACTTCTTGACACTCCATGAACTATAAAAAGTTAGAAGGCTTCCCACTAATATTAAGAGAGGTTTTAATGTATATCTTAGTGTCATTGCTAAAACACCAGAAAACATCTAATTTTGCAGAACTTGTCTTTAAGGATGAAGCCAATTATCATTTTAAATGCAAATTACTAAGACCTCTTGAACCTGATTATGTATGACATAAAATAATTTCTTAACAGGGTCCTATTTCAAGTGAGTCTCCCAAGAGATCAAGCCATATGGAGTCTAATTAGACAGTGACATACTCCCTCCTAGGTCTGAACTAGTATGACAAATAATATTCCAAAAGCTATTTTTTTCAGAAAGTGATAATAGTTTTAAAAATATTGGTTTATTACTAAAAATTCTTCTCTATTATGAAGACACAGTTGTGATGTTATAATATGCACAAAGATGGTTATAAACATAAATAAGCAACCTGATTCTACTCCATATCTCCATCTCTTTCCTTCCCTCCCTCCTTCTCGCCTTCCCTAGTAAATTAAGATCAGTGAGTTTGAAATCTTTCATTAATTGTTTAAAATTTCCAAATATCAGTAAAATCATAAATAGATGCTTTCAAAATGATAAAGGAACAATCAACTTTGAATCCAGATATAGATATTAGGAAAGAGGAATAAATGAAATGTACAAATAATTCTAAAGTGAAACTTGCTGAAAATTTCAACCATCATATATATCAATTCTCCTAACATACATATATATATAACACACACACACACACATATATATATACAAATATATATAGTCAGTAAATTAGGTTCAGAGAATACACTTAATATGAATAAGAAAACAAGTCCAAGTTATAAACTTTTAAAAAGAAATGTAGTTTTAAGTCTCTTAAGTACTTATAGAAAAACTTCAAAATATAAATTACTTAATGAATAGACTATGAAAGCTTATATATTTACATTATATAATTACATATAATAAATAATATAAAATGCATGCAAATAAGAATTTCGAAAGTGTTTTCTTATATACTTTTCTTATGTACTCTTAATATTTGCTAATCTGTGATGTTATTTGTAATACTTTTTAGCATAGCAAATCTTTTTTAATAGGCAAATTACTAATATAAACTCAGATATGAACCTGCATTCGGACTATGAAAGGATCAAAATTAAAATTTCTGTCTACTGGAAGTGAAAAATTCATCATATAGACCATTTCCTCCATTCACCAAGCAGAGTGCATTGGGCACAAAAACAACCTCAGCCATAATTGAGCAACTTGAGACTGTACATCTGTTCACTGGCTGCACACACATTTATTCACCATATACTACTCTAAAATGAGGAAGCTGCAAGGGAAAATTTAGAGATCAATTAATCTAGACCTTCGTTTTACCTGAGAATTTCTGAGGATTCCAGAGAACAAATGCCTTGAGCATGATGAGTTTATCAGAGAAAGGAGAGCAGGTCCCTACCCTCGCTGCTCCTTGCTTTTTCTGCCTCAGTGCCCTGGATGCTGACAGGCAGCAAAGGCCTCACTCACCTGGAAGCTAACTGGAAGTCAAGACACTGAGGAACAAAACGAAGCAATAAATGACATGATAAAATGAGTTGTGTGGACAAGTACATGAGAATGGAGGGCAGTGGGAGGCAGATTAGTTTGGGCTGAAATAGAAGGGCAAATCTTTCTGTCCTAGAGAAGGGGAAGCTCATGCTGGACGTTCACGGTGATCAAAAATAAACACTAAACATACAGGCAAAGTCTGAAACCAAGGTTAGAAACCGAGCTTTGTCCATATTCTCTACAACCCTAGGTCTCCCTCTCAGCAACCCCACAACTGCCATTTCCCATATGCCTGATACCTGGCTCTAAGTGCTACACAAATAAATTACAAAACTCCAAAGGAGAACAATAACATAATAATAGTAAAGTGCAAATAGCATTTACTAGGTGCCAAGTGCTCTAGTAGGTGTCTTGCATATATATTTATTTAATCCTCACACTGATTATACCTTTCAGATGAAGAAACTGAGGCACAGAGGTTAAGTGACTTGGCCAAGCTAAGAAATGGCAGGCCTCATATTCAAATCAGAAGAGATACCAAAATTATGATAACTGACCACACAGGTATAACTTTCCAACAAGTGTGGATAGCAGCTTCAGAATAGCTTGGTACTCCCTTACCCATCACCCAGCTTTTACTTCTTCCGGTTCTCCTTCTGACAATTCTGTCCTAATTGCTTAGGATTCTTAAGTCTGCTGTCACACCTCCAGCGCTACTTTTAAAAACTTCTGTCTGAGAGCAGTTCCAAATGGACGGTTCTTTAGGTACTTCAGCAATCTAAACACAGTGGACATTAAAGAAACCCTAAGACAAGCCCTTCTACAGAATGATAGCTGCCATCTGGCAACTGAGAACGAATTTTGAAAACACCTTCCCTTGCGGTACAAAGTATCTGGTCACAGAGTTTATCAGAACCAGGATTAAAAGTTATGACTTTTGCCTTTTCTCTCTCACACTCTTACTCTCCCAAGGTGTATATTTATATTTTTTTGCAAAGCAGCCAAAGGGAAACATCAAAAGAAGCTTCCTCGTGGGGTTAGCCGGGTTAGCCGTAAGTGAATTTAACGGCTGGAGGGAGCGGGCAAAGAGAAAGTGAGTCATAGGTAGTGTGTTAAATCCATCAGCTTGCTCTGAAATGTTTTCTCCTTTAATCTCGGAGCTGTTGCCTTTCTACTTATTCACCCCAAAACTCCATCTGAGACTCCAAGTTGGGCTCTCACTAATACTGAAAGCTCCTAATTTTTCATTCAAATTTAGGCATTTCAAGTTATAGTGCCTGTGTCCTTTTTACAACAATATAACTTCAATGAAGCAATAGCTGCAATGGCTTGACTAGGGAGAAGTGGTTTAGCACCATTTTGCAATCTAGCGATCTAAGCCTCAGGGAGGTCTCTGAGTTGGGGGACCTATCAGCAACTGGTTTACTGAGATCTCACAGCCTCATTCAACCATATGTAGTTCCAGGCACCACGAACTAAAAAGCCCCTCCTTTTGATCATCAATCGCATTGATCATATTTTATTTTCTCTTGTGGATTCTGGTCCTCCCATCTGAGCCTCCCAACTGATATACTAGGAAAGGGAAACAGGCCCTTTGAACATAAGTCACATGGGGTACTTAAGGACCAAGAGCTTAGCAGTGTGTTTCAAACACAGTACAGGCTCAATAAACCTTGATTACTTTTCTTCCTTCCTCTCCAAGTGAATGAAAAACCATTTACATTATCTCAGGGGTAGCAACAAACTAAAAAGAAATAATCTTTTTAAATGAATAGAATATCCTTTAAAACAATAAAATTAAATATCTGTGTATGTTAAATGATTAATTTAAATTTGTTACTACTTGACTGCAATTTAAATTACAATATTCTAAATAAAAGTCCCTTTACAGCCAGAACTTACATAAAAGGACATATGAACACAAAGCTTTCTGAAGTTAAAGGGTAAAAACAACTTTTTTTAAATTCTAAATAGTAAGAGTACTACAAGAACACCTCCTATCTTCCATAGGAGCCATATGTACCAAGACTTTTTATTAATAGTACCCTACATGAGGCTTGCATTCATGCCCACTGCTTTTTTCTAATAAATTTTTCCTTCAAGTTCTCTTTTTGTTGTGAACTCCAGTTATTGCCTTCCCACTGGCTATACGTAACCACACATATCTTTCAAAAGCTAATTGAAGCATAGAGAAGTTAGCATGATTTATTCAAGGTCAAATCTCAAGTCAGTGGAAAAGCCATAAATATAGCCTCTGCAGCTGAGTGTTCTGGGTGCTGGGCCATATTGCAGGGTAAAGTTTTAACTTCTGACTGTTGTTTTCAAAATTCCCTTGGGTATTTAAAAGCAGCTCATGTTGACAAGATGGAAGGAAGAAGCTTTTAACAAATTTCATTAACATTGCACAATTCACATTCCTGGACCTATCACACGTGCCAATTAGTTTTTAGCATATGCATTTAAAAGTTCCTTAAGGACACTATATAACTGGCTCAAATACATATAGGAATGGAAGAGGGTTTACTAGCCTAAAATATACCCTATGTTTTTCCCATTTAATGCAGCTGAATCACTATGCACAGTAAGCATTTCGTGCCAAAAGAAATGCTCTGCATTTAAGAGCTACACTAAACCGCTCTATACCCCATTCTAAGACCTGTATGAACAGTGCCTGGAAAGAAAGGGTGTAGAGAAGACTCAGGGAATGCATGATGCATTCACAGGAAAAAAACATCACAAGTACAGAGCTGCACTGAGAAATGAGGGCACCAGAGCAGTCATTAAAAAAAAAAAATTTTTTTTTTTAAATATTCACAGGCATGTACAGATTTAAATGTAGCATGAGGGTTTTTTTTCTTTTGAGCAGTAGTGAGGCCATTCTTCGATTTAGAACCTTAAAAAAAAAAAAAACATACTGCAAGTCTAAGTTTGATCCCCCCCTTGGTAAAGGCAGCCTGAAACTAAGTAAGGTCTTAAACTAGAAAGAGAAACCTTGTTGAAGTTGAGATCCATTTTATTTATTTTCTGCTGCCACATGAATTGAAGACGTCAACGGATCTGGAATAAATTATTTTTTTTTTTTTTCCTGATATCTCTATATCATGAAAAAGCTCATTTGCCATTTAATTTTTATCTAATTGTGCTGGCTGTTTTTTGTCTGTCTCTTTCTCCCGTCTGCCCCCACCCCACCTACACTGGCATTCTCTGTGGTCAAAGAATCTGTTTCAGTATTAGTGTTCGATATAACAAATGTCAAGTAAACACTCTACACATTTCCTGTGCTATTTAAAGCATCCTAAGCAATTATTTGCTCTAAAGTATTAAAATGTAAATTTTCTTAGCTGGTGCCAATTCCTATAGTAATAGCTGTCACAGAACAGTACTTAGAAGATTCAAATGCAGCTTTTAAATCAGCTACACTCTGAGGCTACATTTGCCAAGATTTTTCTAGTTCCATATTTTTACAGCATGTTTTTGAGACAATGTATAAAACTGTAACAAAGTGTCATATGTAGCTCTTTTTTTCATATTTGAAACTTATTAATAGGCACATTGGTATCTTTCAATGTAGACTTTTCACTAAGCAAAAAGATAAGAAATAGAAGATAAAGATCGACAGACACACACTTACACTTCAACCTCATTATTAAACTGCTTATTATTACAGGCCAAAATCATGATCTTTGGAAATATCACTATATTTGATCACGCTCCAAATTATACAGTTGGTTCATAAAAGGTTCTCCTAATACTAGCTCTGTAAAGGGCATATACTACATTACACATACAAACCCATGCAGTGTTAGAAAAACGTTCATAAAATAAATACATATGTAAGCGTGTATGAGCAAAGGACTACATACAGATATATGCATGTGTCTTTATCAGCACTTTTATGTCTGGCTAGATGTGGTTCTTTTTTAATCTTTTAAAATTCATTACATATTTTTGTAATTCCATAGGAATAACTTAAAAGTAACAGTTTTAAATCTGTAGTAGTTAAGACTGCATTAAATTGCCACCTTCTCCTACAGAATTGTATGGTCCTAGGGAAAATTTTCATGCAACAGAGTACAATATACAAACAAAACTCAAAAACCTCCTTGCTTATTTTTTTAAATGTAATTAATGGTTAGAATATATTTTCCAGCTGATGAAAGAATTCTATTACTCTTACCAGGCCAGACCCATTTTGATTTTTACATACTGTACCAGGTATTACTACTAGTTGAAAGACTGCATTAAAGCAATAAAGGACAAGTTATATTATCTTAACATGTTCCACGCAGTGGTTTTGTGTTATGAAGTACCCTCACATTGGTTACCAAAAATGTATCACTATCTTAAGAGTCACATTATTAAGGAACCACGTGTCCGTAGGACTAATACTTGTGAATTATGACCCAACAAGCTTTTGAGAGCCATGTCACTATAGTCATATTAAATCACCCCCTTGGGTGGTCTGCTTGTTACAGTCCCTCCACAGAAGTCTTTATTGGGAGGGGATGGAGGTTGTGAATGCACTGAACCATAACCTCATCAAGAATTCCCAACATTGGTCATGGCACTCATGGCACTTAGGCCTGACATCGCAGCAGAGAACGCTCTCCCCAACCTTTTTATGCAGGTTCTGTCTCAGTTCCTCTTTATGGTCCACAATGGCAAGAAAAAGGGAGAAGAAGTAAGAGAGATGACGAAGCAGAGGAGAGACGAGAAAAAGGAAGGGAAACAAAATAATCATCTGGCTGGGGTGCATTTCTGCGCACTTTTGTTAAAAATATTTTAAAACATCATTTTTCTTTAGTGGTTACATCTAAGGTGGAAAGAATGGTGACAAGATGGGGGAGGGCCCCATTTAGAGGACATCAAATTCATGGTAATTTTTAAAACTGGGTGGAAAGTTACTTGAGTGCTCACTGAATTCTTTATTCTTTATAATTTACTTTAGTTTTTAGACTGTGCTTTTGTATATACTCAATATTTACGGAAACAATTTTGCAAGTCCCACAATGGCATGGGTGGTAAGCAATAAAGTATAATCAGTTGAGAGAGGAGGGTCTGAAGTTAAAATGGTATGAGTTAAATCCCAGTCCTACAACTTACTAGTTCTGTGACCTTGGGCAAGCAACTAATCCAGTTACTTTATCTGTAAATTAGAGATAATAACTACCTATCTAGTTTTACTGTGCCGATTAAGTGATTAGCACAGTGACTGACACATCCTAAATCCTCGATATGCCAGCCAGTTATTGTTATTATTAAAATAGGTTCTCTGTACAATGAGCTTTCTTGAGTGTGTACATTGTTCCTTGTGTTTCTGATCATAAATCCAGTAAATAAATATTTGTTAACTGAATGATTTATGGAATAAAGATATCAACAATCAAATGCAGGTTTGTTTGTTTTTTAACTGAATTCCACATGCTGCTGTCAAGAAGATGCCCAAATGAATGAGAGAAAAAAATGTAACAGTCCCACAAGAAAAGTGTGAAGAACCTGCATATTCAGAGAAGCCTAATTAATATTAACAATGTTAGCTGTCTCATGTAAGAGACAATCAAACCAGCATTAATTTTAAAGTTTAAAGACATCTACCATTCACCTTGATGTGTATTCAGGGTTCACAAAAAATGTTAAATCCTAATACCTTACACTGAGAAAGAATAACAATTAGCTAAGTCCATGTATATCTTTTTAAAAGCTGTCCCCCCTCCGCCGCCTACCGAAGTAATACTGAAAAGGAAAGCAACGACTAATTTGTTTGAAGCCATAGACAACTTATTCGACTTTATTGTTCCCTCCTAGCATAATGCCTTGCACAGAGTAGGTTTATAAGAAGTGAACAAATTTAGTTGAATGTAAAATGAGCAAGTTGGACAAAAAGATGCCTATGGTCTCTTAAGCATCATGAATGACAAACAGCTTACATGATGAGACTATCACTGACTGTATTTGATTTCCATAGCTAAACTCAAGAATTCTGTGCTATAATAATAATAAAATGTATTAAAGATATTAATTCTTCCTTAATTTCAATTAATTTGAATAAGGTCAATCCACAGCTCTTAACTTCAGTGTTTAATTCTATTTTCATAGTATTAAAAATATACCTAAACGCTAAGTTTCTAGAAGCATAAAGAAACTGGAGACTGTGAGAAATAAGTATGTTTTAGAGCCAAAGGAATAAAATTTCCTTTTTTTTTTTTAACCTTTAATAATTACTGATCTCCCTTTGGTGTTATTTATTGAGCATTAGTTGTTATTTAATACAATGACTCTCTTGGGAGAAAAGAAAATCAACCTAAAAATATAAGATTTTTCCAGGGATAAAAAGAGATAGTTGCAATAGAAAAATACCATAGGGAAATAATCTTTATATTATAAAGCAATTAAAACTTTATAAGCAAAAAATATATTTTTAAAGTCATATCATAGCTGCAGAACTGGCCAAAACTGAACATATTTGATGAGCTACAGATTATTTGTAAGAACAAAGGAAAATCACGTTGAAGGATTAAATGTCTCTCAAAATCAGTTACTCACAGGTCTATAGTTATGTCAAAGTGTTTTTGAGTTTGATGTATATTCCAGGCATAAATACCCCTTCCAGAGAGCAGAAACTCCTAATTCTGAATTGAAAGAGATTCACCAGCATTTCATATGCCTAAGAGCAAATCCTAAAAGTCAGGAGCAGAGGTTATTTGTACGTAGGCAATCAAAAGACATAAAGATTTCAATGTCAAAATGTTACGTTCTTTAATTTTCTGAGGCGCATGCTAAGAGAAAGATTTTCATTAAAGAGAAAAGCAAAAGCAAAACTATTCCTCCTTCACAGAAACTGATAAAGAATGTATGCGCAAAACACCTGGATTTGCTTTCCTGTTTCCTTGCCAGTGACTTTTTTAAAATATAAGATTAGCTAACAGTCAAACAAACCTTCAGAGCAATGAATTACACGCAGTCAGACAGATACACTCTCACACAAAAGAGAGCAAAGCCGATGCTATTTAAATATCACGAAATATTTTCCTAACCATGCACAGATGGAAGTACAGACTTTTTTGCCAACTGCCTGGTTCAGAAACTTTGCTCTATTTTTAATTATTTGGTTCAGAGGACCCGTTTGTGATTAACTTCTGTGTTGGATGGCAAAGCAAGTAAAGCCCTGACCCACAGCAAAGAACACCAAGAAAAGCTTAATTATTTTTTAAAGAGCTAGCATAATATTGCAAACCATGTGTAGGGAAACTAATTTGTCAAAGACCTGTTGATGGTTGCTGCACTTTGAAGTGTACAGAGTATCAATAAAACAGAAAAATCCAGGTGATCTTTAGCAAATGACATCAAAATAAAGCTCTTAATGACAAATTTTTGTCTTTGAGAAATAACGATGGAGTAAGAAATGGATAGGAAGAAATTAATAGTGTTGTAAGGACTAATATTAGCACTAGAAGTCTCAGTTTTTACTAGGATCAGTGAATGGAATGCCAAAGCTTTAAGCACAGGAAATGGACTCAGATGCAAGGAGAAGTTTGTCAGGAAACTCAAACCATAGAATTCAGAATTACACACCAGAACTGCTGAGCAAGATAAAATCCCAGAAGAGAAGTAGAAAGAGAAACAATGGTCTAGCAATAAGAAAAGATAGTCAAGGTAAGAATGAGCAGGCTGGAACAGTTTTATGTTTTTTGGAGCCATGTATTTTTATTTCAAAGAAAAAGCTATTTCCAAATAGAAACAATAAGCCCAAGTAGCACATTAATATAAACACGAGGGAAAAATAAATAAATATAAGACATCCAGTTAAAAACCTTGAAAGAAGAATGGGGCTAAAACCTAACAGATCTTTATTCTCAGAGAAGTTTTCTTTTTGATCAATACCCCTAATATTTTAAGACGTTCTAGGTTTAAGTCTTTGATATACCTGGAAAACCTCAGATTCTACTGAACCATAGGCCACAGAAAGCCAAAATGTTTCAGGAGTAATAGCTATTGCTAAAAATTAACTCTGCAATGACCCCAGGACCAATGCCAGAATGATCTGGGAATTAAAGAAAAAAAAACGAGCACCAAATTTCTCACTGAGAAGCGCAGAAATGGGCAATAGAAACAGAACACACTTTGCATGGGGAGTCTTAATTGTGAAGTTCAGCTTCTTAAACCACTAACACTGGTTATACTAGCTTTTGACTGGGTTGACTGACATGACAAGACCCTAAGAAGGACACATCCATATCTGCGGGCACTTATGAAATTTCAATAATTGGAAGCAAATAATTGGGAATCATCATGGAGAAGAAAGATGGTAATCTGTTGACTATTATATATAGTCATATTCCTCCTTCTCTACTATGAAAATAGGTGAAGTATGTGTATGGTTATGTATGCTTGCAAGGGACTAGAATTAAATTTTTTTTTTTTTTAAAGCACATCTGTGACTGAATTATTTGTAGTTGCAAATAGTTTCACAATGCCAATTTAGAATTATCACTATGGGCCACAGGCCATGGCTTAGAAATGTTTTTATTTCATTTAGAAATATTTCTATTTGCTGTCACAATAGCTACCGTGATGAGATGGGATGTGACCTGTGTCTTTGTCCATAAAACAATCCTATAAGATATGGAAACATGAATTCAATTTTCTTTAAGTCAAGAAAAGCAAAAATATGGTTTTTGAAACAAGAACTGCTTTCTGTGGGATCTTCTAGTTAAATGAAAGCTATTCAGCTTGAATCAATTGCTGTATCCATTCTCCAATACACAGCAGATTTATATTTCAGAAGGTTTTTGACAGAGAACAAAATGTTACTGAAATATCTTTTCCATTCCTTTTGTCCTACATAACATTCCATGGGCTGAACTCCCAACAAGGGGCATATATTTGTCAGCTTCTGTTTGCACTTGTTCTATTCTGGTTTGTCTTTGTTGCAAATTTTCAGTTTGACCCTTTCCTGACAAAAATTAATAAACACCTTTTGGTTGTATTACAACTTGTAATAAAAAAAAAAAAATCTTACATTTTTATTCCATACCATCGTTAAGCACCTGCAACTTTTGAAAATAAGCTCACTACTTAAAATCAGTGATAGAGCATTTTTTATAACTACTTATGTAAACACTAGAAATCCAAGGAGAAAATTATTCTAATCCAACAATCCACACATTCCTACCCAAAAGCAATCACTTGAGTATTTAAAAACTAGATCTGTGGCAAGAGACAGGCGAGAACTAGCTTGAACAAGTCTGAGCAAGATGAATTTATCCTCCACTGCCTCTACTCCAGGTCATCCCAGGACTATGCCTGTGGGCAAACGCCAAGATGGAAAGAATGGATTGGTGCCTGTTTTCTAGCATATCTGTGTAAAGACTCAACAAGGGCCCAAGAGGGAGTTGCTGCTCTGAAAGGGACAAAAGGTGTGTAACTGCAAGCTGATCAAGCAGAACATTCAACACTGTCTTGGCCATTTAATGACTAAGCCTGAGCCAGCTCAAAATCAGTCAGAAACAGATTTCAGACAATGTGAAAGCTAAAACACTGGTTCTCAGGGATGATGTCCAAGAGGAGATCTCTGAAGCTGGGAGTCATCCTTTAGGGTGGCCCAGAATAAAATGGTGACGCATTATGCCTCCCGGCGAGTTCATATATACTTTGAACGGCAAAGACACCAAGTCCCGTGGACTTCCAACGAAGATCTTGGGGCAAGAAGAGATGTCCAACAGCACTCTCTGTGACCTGTTAGAGAGAAACATTCTTAGCTACTCCATCACCAAGCAAAACTCCCCCGCGAGACTGAATCGCCTTGACTCCTAGGAAAAAGTTGTGAAGAGATTGGGGAACAGGGGCAGGGGGATGTCTAAAAGAGAGATGAGGTTTTGTCTCATTTGCAGTATCACTAATAGGCTTCCACATAGAAATCTAGCTTCAGTAAAGTCTAGAAGTGAATCAAATTCTAAGTATTTCTGAAACTAACAGCAAGATCATCAGCCACCAAATTACTTCTGTAAAGAAAAGTCTTCATAACAATTATTATACCTGCTTCTGGCATCAAGAGACAAACAGTGTTTTTACTAAAAGATTAATCGCTAGATGTCGTAGGACAGTAGATACTTGTCATGGAAGCCACTCAGTGTCCTGCACTCGCTCCCTCCAGCCCAGGAAGCATAAAGCAGATTCACAGGTGGCTGGATAAGCTTCCTCCATCCTTCCTGTAACATCCAACAGCAAGACAGTAGGGACCCACAGATAAGGAAATGATCTGACTGTCAAATCTTCCCATCCACACAGGAAAAGACTTCTCAGAGAAGATGGCATCAGATTTCAAGATTCCATATATAAGATCAATTGGCTTCCCTGATGTTTTTAACCTTGCTGACACTGGTGCATTAAAGGAAATACAGCTCCAGAAGCTCAACCTGAAAGGTGCAGTGGCTGCAAAAGGAAAAACACTCTCTACCTATCCATCAAGTTTAGGCTTAGGCACTACAAAAACATCCAATGTCTAAATTTATAATGAAAAGTTTGAAAAGGTAATTAATATTGTAGCGCTATTGCATCTCTTCACCTTTCTAGCTCTATCTCAAAATTGCTCTAGTATACCAAATCAATTAAGCAAAGGTATCTTTTCAGTCTACAAATTCAGAGACTCGACTACATCATTTCTGGGGTATCTTGGCAGTACGAGATGATGGAGAAGGGAGCTGAACTTCAGGTCAGAAAGCCATGGTTAAAGCACAGGCCACATGTGTTCAAGCCACCAGAATCTACCAAATCAGTCAACCTCGTAGGTTCTGAAAAATGAGAAGGATACTTTCTGCCCAAGAAGTCATGACTATCCAGAGAAACACTTTATCCATGGCGCTCTGAATTCTGTGATGTGCTGTTATCAGCTGAGGTAGACCCAGGACACACTAGCCACTACTGCTATGTGGTTTTTAAGGCTGTATTTACTAAATCAGAGGCACAGACTGCAAAACATCCCCAAGAGAAAGGGTAGTTTTGACTAGTCCTACAAGAGAAACAGAAAAACACAGGACTTTCATCCCAGTGAAGTCTTTAAAGACCCTGCACATTTAAAATGGGAAAGTTAAAAAATATTATTTTTTTTTAAAGAAATCATTTCTTGAGACTTCAGAGTAAAGAGTAAAAAGTGCACCATTTAGAGAAAGAAACTCTGAAATTAGTCATCGAATGTTCTCCACACAGAACAGTTAGTGTTTATTCATTTCTATATATTAACCATGCTCTCTCCAGGACTTAAGGATGATTTGAACTATGACTTCCAGAGTTTTGTTTGGAGAAGACTCATACATTACTGGCAAGATCCATGATTCAGGGTCATATTCTAAAACATTTTTCTTCATTTTAACATTGCTTCTTACGCACATTGGCCTATTCTAATCTCTAGGATGACTGAAATGGATCTAAAGCTTGCTGAGAGGAAAAAATAAAAGTACTCTTCCCTCCTTTTGCATCTGTTTACACAGATTGTTAAAATAGTACTGTTCATTAGATAAAAGTGAGATGAAATAAAAGACGATTTGTTCCTCTGAAGAGTCGAGAAAGGTACAAAGGATTACAGACGCTTCAATAGAATAGGAAAGCCAAAATAAAACACCAAAATTTGGGCTCAGATATTATCACTATATTTCCCTCAAACTCAATAGACTGCAAGGTTTTACAGAAGGAGATTTTAAAATAAATAACCAGATCATCTTTTCTCCTATCAATAAGATAAATAAATTTGCCTTATGGGCCTATGATGACTTATGAAAGAAAAAAAAACTGCTAATCTTATGAATGGTGTCAGTTCAGGCACCAGAGGCAGTGGCCAGAGGGAAACACTCTTTTCCCAGCACCTTATATAAAGGCTGTCTCCCCAAAAAAGCTATAAGTCAGGGTCCTATTTTTCAGTGGTCTAGGCTGCGGTGACAAAGGTAGTTCCAGAAGTGAACTGGAAATGGATGGAGCCTTGGAAAGAGGAAGAGTAATCAAAACAAAATTCATCCAGAGTCTTTTCTGGCCCTACCTGGAACTTGCCAGAACAGAGTGAGGTAGAAAAGGCCTTGGGGCACTTTCCCACAGGATGCTGCTGAAGACACTGGGCCCAGGCCTCAGTTTCTAATGTCAGGCTCCCTTTTCCATACTTGTCAAAACTTCTTTCAGGAGCATATAGTCCCTCACATCAATGAACACAAATGAACACCCTCTACCTGGCAAAGGTATTCTCACCTACCACCAACGAGGCAACTTCTAGACAAACTCATATGCAAGAGAGAGGAAGTAAATGGCCAACAGGCCATCTCACTCTAAGGGGCACAGATACCATGGTCGAACTGCCCTCCCACCCCATCGGTCTCATCCTTCACCAGAGAGGTTATACAGAGAACTTCAGGGTTCCCTTCTCCCCTTTGAATGGTGCCCCCCTCCATGTGGTGCTTTACCTCAGCTGAACCAACCCTGCTCAGGGGTCCAGAACTACTCTCTTCCAGATAAAATGATCTCCTTGGGGTAACGATCTCACCGGAAACATTCATCTGAGTTGGACAGCGGGTCACAAGAGTGCTTAAGGCCAGAGAACATACGTGAAGGAAGTGAACCTCGATCTCACACATTCATACAAAACAAGAGCAACACAGGGCAGAGAACCCCAAAAGTGGGTAGGGGAGACTCGACAGCTAGGAAACTAGCCCAGGGTGGGTAAAGGTTAAGGAGAGGCGTGGAGAGCAGATGGGCGGGGAAGAGGTAAGAGGAGCCCCTGACAATAAAAGTACTAGGGTTTCGACAGGGAGCAGTTCCCAAGGGGAGCGGTGGGCAGATGAGAATGAGGACTGTTCCCAGCAAAGCCAAGCTAGCTGCTGGCTGGCCTGGCACAGAATGTGAGCTGCGGTAATCTCACGTCTTCCTGGGTACAGTCACAGAAGGAAAGAGAAACAGATCATCAAATAAGACAAAATCAGACTAGGGAAACAGCTGAAGCAAATACAACTTTTCAAAAAGGATATCTAGAACACATAAAGAATTCATTAACACAGATGAGAAATTGAGACCCCCATTTGCTAATTGTGTAAGAGAAAATTAGTAAATAAACATATATAGAAAAGTTCTACCTCTGAGAAGGATCAAAGAAATGTAAATTTTAAAACCAAGAAGCCTATTCGATTAGCCAAAAAATAGTAAGTCCCACCATCGATCAGGTTGTAGTAAGACACATTCATATGTCATCAGTAACAATGTAAATCGGTACCGGCCTTCCAGAAAGCAATTTGGATCAAGCCTCCCTATAGTACTCTAACAGCCTTCTGATGTGACTGTATCCTAAGTTAGTACTTAAGTGTACAAAGATATTCACCACAGCTTTATAATAGTAAACACACAACTAGAAACAACTCAAATGTCCGAAAATAATACAAAACTTAAATTAAGAATAATCCTTGCAAATGATAATTGTAAAGTCTAGGTTGCAAATGAGAATGTGTTTGCTAAATGGAAAAGGCAAAAGAGAAAAAAGGTATATGTTAAATTGTCAAGAACTAGAAGACAACATATAAAAGTGAACACGATTTATGGACTGAAATGGTAGAAACAAAGGGAACTTTTGTTTTTAAAAGCTTTTCTTTTATTCTTGTAATGTATAGGCAACAGATGTTTAAAATGTAATATTTCTATCAATCATGGAGTAGTGAACACCCTCTTCTGTGGAGCAGATCAGCCTGTGGGCAGAACATCATGGCCAGATCAGTGGAGGGTATTTAGGCCTTCCCAAGTTTCAAAGGTCGATTTGATTCAAAGGGTACCCAAGAGGGGCTCTGAGGTACTCCTTGTACCCAGAATATCCCCTATAGATACAGCTCTTTCCTTTGTTCTTCCCCTCCCCACCTCCCCCACCCCCACCCCTCACCGGCTCTTAAGTACTATGTCTTCCCTTGCTGTACTTTCTTTTTTAAAAAATTATGTATTGAGATCCTACCATGTATAATATATATAGTACATGCTCAATTCATCCTTCCAACGATCTGGTAGAATACATGCCATCATCCCCATTTTACAGAGGAGGAAATTCAGGATCACAGATTTAAGAAATGTGGCCTGGGTCACAACTCAAGAACAGAGCCAGAATTCAAACCTCAATCTCCTTATATTAACCATTATGAATACTGTCTCTTCTTTTCCTCTCTGCTTATGAATCAAAACAAAACACTCTTAAATGTTACCACTTCTATTTACACCAACAGCCTGAAGAGATTATTCAAATTGCAATAAATCAAGAAATAGTATGGACTGCTTATAAATTAACCAATAAGACAAGGTAATGCTGCACACACTAACTGCAAAAGTTGAGGCAGGGAAAAAAAGGGAATTATCTCGAGACTCAAACCTGTACCTTCATTCAGGAAAACCAAATGACATCAAAAGGATTTCTACTTGAGTATTAAAAGCAGAATATCACCCTTGAAACTACTGCAAAGAAGGGCAGAGCTTCTGCACCCTCCTTGCAAAAAATTACTCCTCAATAAGCTGCAAGATTCTTTCCAGTTATAACACATGCATTCCAGAAATGGATGTTGTATGGGGCATGGCAGGAAGAACAATAAAAAGGAGCAGAGGAAGGATTAAGGTATAAAGGATTAAAGTAATATAGATGGAGCGATAAATGATTTTAGGCACCACTTATGACTTACTCTATAAATAATGACACAATAATAGCTAAAATGTAAATTCTAATTAAATACAAAACCTAACAAAGTCAAACAACAGCAAATGATGTTTGACAGAGCAAAGGTCTTGGGGGAGCCAAGAGGAAGAATTACAATCAAATCTATTCATGCAACTGTACTATGTTAGATAGAAGGGGCCTGGGAGATTATTTGTTTCAACTACTTTTTTTCTTTGTAGGTGGGGAAACTGAGGCCCAGCAAGGTAGAGTGAGTGACCCACGTCACCATGCAGCAGAGCAGGAAACAGAAACTCAGTTTCCAAATTACCAGTCCAACAACTTTCCAGTGTACCACACTCACTCTGCAGTGTACTGGAAAACCACTCCATCCTAAATCATATTTTTAAATTAGCATTAAACATTCTATAAATATTAAATTCTTTTTTAATAATTTTCAAATGCACAGGAGCATATTTTAAAAAGAAGCCTGGTTTTGATTTCTTTTGGAAAGCGGCACACTGCTCAGTGTTTAACCTAGTATTGAGTGAAATATTAACAGGTCACATAATGGTTTCAGTGTTCCTTCGGTAAAGCTACACAGAATTCGAAAACCATATCCCCCAGGCCTACAGGAGTTTCTGGAGCACACATTAAACTCAACGCTCTGCTCAACAAGCCCATCACTGTTAAGTAACTCATCAGAAAATAAAGAGGGAATTACCAAAGGGGAATTGCCAAGCAATTAGTTCTCTGAAGCAGATGACATACAACTGTTGTAGGGAGGAGCTTCCCGGTTAGTCATATGCCACAGTCAGAGCCTCCTAATCTGTAAATAAAAATGCATCACATATGATTACAGCTGGGATGGAGGCTGGGGCTGCCAGGCTAGGGCATGGGGAGAATCCCAAGTCTTCTGTTCTGTGTGTGTATAGAGCAAGAGATGTTGCCTCGGAAGATTTTTTTTTTTTAATCCTTGGTAATTTTCATTCAACATGAGAAAGACAAATTGTCCTTCCCTAAACTGGCTAAGAGCAAAGTGATCTTTCCTTTCTATCCTTCTGACATGAGTTGGTTAAGATTCACTCACCGGTCCAGTGAAGGAGAGAAAATGAGAGACTGGGAGGGGCAGGGACTGGAGGGTATAGCAGACTTGAGCTTTCTGATGGCCACGTGACTAAAGCGTGACCTCCTTTCGCTGCACGTTTTGTTCTTAGAGCTTGCATTCAGCACCACCCCACCGCCTATCAAACTGGAGAGATAAATAGTTCCTATCTGCCAAATCTTGCAAGCTGAGCAATGACCCAGTGGAGCTCTTTGAAGAGTCAAAAGTTCAACATCTCACTGGGACTCCTGATGCCAAACAACATTTGGAGCCCAAACACAGATAAGCATACTGCCACTGTCATCATTTTCTTCAATTAATAATTATTGAAAATACATAGGAATCTTGGGAAGGTATGAGGAGGAGTGAAAGAAAGGGAGAAAACACCACAAAGACAGCCTGTATGACTCTGAACAGAAAGGCTGGCATCAAAAAGGGAGGCTCATTGCCTCTGAGTCGCTCTCTGATCCTAACCTCTGAGAGTATGATGCACTTTGTTATGGTTCTTTAAACACTATAATTCTTTATAAATATTACACCTTGCCTTCTGGACTCAACTGTAAGCTTCTTATGGGCAAGGCTCAGGCTTAAATGCATATTGGCAATTAAGAGTATAGGCTGGGATCAAAGCATGACTTTACTACTTAAGAGCTGGTCAAGCTTGGGAAAGTTACTCATTCTCTCTGCGCCTCGGTTTCCTTGTCTGTGAAATGGAGATAACAACAGTGGCTACCTCAAAGGACCACGATGAGGATTAAATGAGTTAATATACAGTAAGTGTGATCTACTGATCAACTCTAAATTTCCTATAGGGTCTACCTGGCATAACGCCTCTCACACATTAGATGCTTATTAAATATTTGCAGACAGGATGATCTGCCCCGGAGTTGTTGTCTCCATCTCTCTCATTCCTATTCTAACTTTCTTGTCTTTTATGAAAGATAGGTAAGTCACTGACTCATTTATAGCTATTTGGGAGACTACGGATAGCCCATCTAAACAATGCAAGTCAAAATAAAAAACTTAAATTGTCCTCAAATTTCCTCTCATTATATTAAAACAGACTGCCCACTAACAGCAACGTAAAGAGATAATTTCCAGACTTAACCTTCATTCTGAACCATGTAGTCTTAGGATCTTTCCCTCCAGACAATGCTCACTAATTCTAGATTTCTTTATTTTCTATAAAGTATAAATGGGAAGCCGAATGGTTCAGAAAGCTGAGCCTAGTGTATGTATGTGTATACGTGTGTTAAATTTTTAAAAGTTCACATAAAAGCCACCAGAAAAGCCTCTAAAGTTATAAAACACACTCATATTAATGTGATTTATCAAAGTACTGTAAATGAATTGTCACAAAAATGAACAATTGCTCCAGGGTCAAGTGGATGGCACAATGTGATTTACGCATATCACCCAAGATGAATAAATCAAAGGTGGAAAAGATCAAAGGAAATGCTAGAATTGTTGTTAACATGTACAGGGCTTGACTGAAAATCTTAATAAAACTTTAGAGGAAAATAGAGAGGTCGTTTGTTTCAATGAAAAGAGATACTGCATGCGCTTAATTTCAAAAGTAGCATTCATTTTCATATACACACATATTAGGTTTAGCTAAAATTAGCTCACGCTCCTATTTTTTAAAAGGTCTTAAAGGAATAAAGGTTTTGACACGATTTCATTGAGCTGAGTTTCTAAGGTGCCTGAGCTTCTAGGGCAGACTCCCACTACCCACCCAGGCATCATCCCCACTTCTCCACCCACCCTTCCTCCACCTAAAGTCTTAAAGAGGAAGCATATAAAGGCTGTGCCACATCCCAGCTCCTCTCCGCTGCCTCTTACCTTCTCCCTACATATTTTATGCCAACTGATGCCATCCCCGAAATAACAATCATCCCCTCCTGCCCGTCATAATTTCTGCCAAGCATAAGAATCCAAAGCTGAATTTCGAAGATCACTCTTATGCCAATGACTCCTCCAAATTTATCTCCAGACCTGACCTCTCAGCAATTTTATTCCCACAGTCTCTACTGTCAGCCAGACTCCAGCAACTCAGGTGTCCTCCAGCACCTGTGCCTCTGCCAAAATGGCCTTGTCAGTTACACACTCTGCACTTGCTTTTTATATCCAGGCCACTTCAATGGTCTTCCTCCTGCTCTATCCATCTCTTCCCACAGAAATGCTAACCAGCCTTCAGAATTGAACTCAAATGATCCCTCCTCCTCAGTCTCTCCTCATCATCCTACTCAGCATCATTCTTCTGAATTGCTTCTCTGTTAGAATGTACCCTGGTAAGTACAACCCACCCCATTCCGCTTTGCTTTAGTTATTTCAGAGCATTTCTTCTTTCCCCTACCTGACCACGAGGAATACAGTATAACCTCTTTCTGGTAGCTCTTACTTTCATGCCCACAGCACTATGTAGTAGTTTCAAAAGTACACAGTGAATAAATGAATTTACATAGAGTGACTGTGACATTTCTTTACACAGAGAGCGACTGTGAACGAGTTAGGTCATAACTTTGCTATAGCTATATCATTACCCAGAAAATAACTAGAACCAGAAATAATTGTAACCTAGGTTTTAATTTCTTAAAAACCTGTAATGAATATAACAGAGTACAACATGAATGATACTATTTCCCTGCCCACGTTTAGCCATCAATTGTGAGGACTGTAATGAGGCCATTATTTATGCAAAATGTTTAAATAATGGTTATAAGCTTCCTTTAAATGCAATCACAGAAAATGTCAGCTGCTTAAAATTCAAGGTGACTCTGCACTACTTTGTCAAGTATTATGAGTACGAGTATTCATAAGACACAATATATGATAAAAGCCTCAATCTTGTCTCAATAAGCTTGCACATACTGACCAAAAGATATGATTTTCTGATGCCTATATTTTCACAGTAAAACTCTCTAATAAACACCCACAGGTTTAAAAAAAATTGTAAATGTATTAACCACATATGCAATGGAAGTACTTCCGTAAAAACTTAAATGTGAGGATTTTCTGCCTAGCATGTAACTGTTAAAATGGGTAACATCGCTAAGGATAACGTAGCAGTAAGGCATCACACCACTTTCCATTCAGCTGATACCTGTAGACCTTAAGAGGCTTACCTTTGCATATAACTCCAGGGTTATCCTATTTCCTTTCAAAGAACACCTCCCTAACACAGCCCAGTTCCATATTTCACAAGGATGTAATGTTTATGATAACTTTCTCCCTCCTCCGTACCCTTCTCTCCCCGTCCCTAAATGGGACTTCTCTGAGTATCCTTTCTGGGGCATATTACTTCAGTCACTCAGGTTTTTCTTTTGGTTTGTTTTTACTCAAATCAAAAATAACTTCCTCTATGCATACAACTCATCAGTTCATCTTACAACAATATGAAAACAATACATATGCATCCTCTCACAGTAAGAGAGCTGGACTAACAAAATCAGAAAAATAAACAAAAGCCTCATTTGCTTTGAAGAACTACAAATGCCTACAAAGACCAAGATACAGGTATATTTACTTTTTCAAGTCCTGTATGGTCCAGAAGCAACCATCAAGAAACAACATTAAAATAACCCTATCAAGGAATAAGTTACTTGATCACAATGATAGTTTATGTTCGTGGATCACAAACCATACGCCAGGCACTGTCCTATGCAGTATATGTATATAATTTCATTTCATTCTCACAGCAGCCCTAAGAGAAATTTCTAATATTATCTCCATTTTCTACACAAAGAAAATGAGAAATTCAAAGGTTACAGGATGGCCTAAGGTCACAGTGGCAGCTCTACTAGATGTCAACTCAGGCTGGTACCTGAGCCCCATGCTCTTTTCTCAGATGCCACAGAATTTTTAAGTAACTTAAAAACTGGATCTTAAGTATAAAGAGGGAGCTCTTTATTTAAAGAAATCTGGTGAATCATTTTCAAAATGAACATTTTGGTAAAGCATATATCCACCTCTTAACAAATTAGTTGAAAATCCAGACTTTTGCATGTGAGGTTTAGTAGAAAGTAGACTTCGTGTCTCACCAAATAAGGAAATAGAACATGACGCAAGAAGAGCTGTCTGGAGACCACCCAATCCAGCAGTTCCCAAAACTACAGAGCATCAAGATGATTCCAAGAGACCATTAGGGTTCATTTCGATTGAAGGTCTAGGGTGGAGTCCCAGATTCCATTTTTTTAAGCTCTCCAGGTGATTCTGTTGCCCAGTCAGTCTCAGGAAACCTCTAAACTAGTCTAATTCTACAGCTTCCAGCAGGACTGCTCCCAAGGCAAACAGAAAGAGGCGATCTATTTCACATGGTTGCGTACACCAGTGTTCCCAACCCCTTACTGCTCCAACTTCTGTCTAACTTCCATCTCTCCTGACTTGATTCGGGCAATATCCTCTTGTTCTCTTTTCAACAGAGAACCATGAGTCATCAACCCTGCTTACACCCGTGTCTGCATGACTCTCCAGACCAGAAACATTTACTGTACATGAGGAAATCAGGAAGTTGTAAAATCCAAACAGACACAGAGAAATTCAAGATTCAACAAATACTGGTTGCCACTGAACAAACAGGCCTCTGTCTCCCTACATATGTGTCATTCTACAACAAAAACCTAAAACATGAAAACTGTGACTTAAGATAACTCATAGCAAAACATTTCATCGCATTAAGTAAAGGTGACAATTAAAATGGCCAGGCTCAAGCATCGCAAAGTCAAATGTTGACTCCATCAACCAAATAAATTAAACCAAAAAGAGATACTTCAATGCAAGTTTTATAAAAACCTCTTGTCAATTTCTCAATTTCCCACACAATACAGTTTGCAAAGACAATGACATTAAAAAGTCCACGAAGTGCTAAAGCATGGCTAGTAGGTGCTTTTTCCAGGTCAGACTTTATCCTCATATGGGAACTAGAGAACATCGCAAAACTCTCACCTGATAGGTGATGCACTTCCCTGTAGTGGCCGTAGAGGAAAAGACTGCTGTACAAGGATGACAAACAAATCTGCAGTTTGAATGGACCACCCTGATGACTTGCTTCACGATGTTCCTGCAATGGTCCAGGGAGTGCAAGAGAGGAAATCAAAATGAAAAACAGAACAAAGTGCTTTAAAAAATAATTCCACTTAAAATGTCTATACACAAATCTTAACTTTAAGAACATCATATTTTGCTTTTTGTTCCATGAGAATTACAGATACTAGCCAGCTCAAAATGCAGGTCTGGTTTTACTCAACAGGGCTCGGAGGGAGGCCAACACACAAAACGGTCATCCCTTCAATCAAATTAAGAGGTTGGTCTCCTGATTTGAGCCAGCAACTGTCATTCTTCTCTCTAATGATTCTAACAAATCATCTGATCAACACATGCTGGTATCACAGGAATATCAGGTGAAAATGGGCATGGACTGAATAGTAATTGAGCCAAAGTCTAATTTTAAGTTGGCATACATTACTATCAACATGCAACTTGAGGGACGATCATGAAAGAGCACAGTTATTAGCATACCAGACTAATGAGATAGAAAAAAATATCAAATTGCAGGAAAAAATTTAAAGAATACACATATTCACTAAACTTTCCACTAAACTTTAAATTATTTAATTACTGAATGTATATATACATCGTTTTAATTTTGCCACAATGCTTTACACATGGTAAAGTGAAAATTATCCACTGTATGACGAATGAGTGAATTGTGAATGGGTGAATGAGAGAATGAATGAATCTTCCATATACCTTTCCATCAGGGACCTTGGTGCTTGTAGTTTTTGTGAGGTAAAGACCTATGCATAGAAATGGAAGAAGTTGAGGACTTGATCTGCTAACATAGTTTCAGCCCCGTCTATTAAAATCATATTTTTTAAATGCTGGCAATTTCCAATTGTCCACATTAAGTAGAATCAGTAGCATAGTTATTACAAAATATCCTCGAACTAGTCATCACTGGACTGATTTTCAGTCTTTGATTACTGGAGCTGATCTGCATATTTGTTTAGGCTGATTTTAAATTTAGTTTGGACGTCCTAAGCCCATGCCAGGTAACAGTAGGAAGGAACAGGCCCAGGATTATATTGGGTGTCAGAAAGAAACTATTCTGGAGCTATGAATATGATCTCCAATGTGAATAATCTGTAAACAGGTTAAGTGAGCCAATTATCCTTGGGTACATGGCAACACATCTCAGTAGTCATGATTATTTTCATCCATACACACTCACTATTTTTAAGAGCACAACCCAGCTGGAAAGGAAAATCATTTCAATTGCTTTCCAACACTTTTCAAAGTAATGAATAGTAGCCAACGTATTCTTACTTCTAACTAATCCATTCACCAAGCATTTATTTAAACATCTATTGCAGTCTGCGACTGATAATCAAAAGAAGTTGGTTTTCTAGTCTTTGAGTTTCCCATGTGGAATCTCTGAGTACAAAGAAAAAAGGTAAGCTGTTCTAGATGATAATGTCTTTGAAGACACTATCCCTCTGCTAAAAAGCTTGTTGAGTTACAAATTTAAATAGTAGCCAAGTTAAACAGAAGCTCACAAAATTCTATTTACTCTTACCCAGTATTTGTTTTAAGAGGAGGATCTTGATTTTTATCTAGTAATATCAAATGAAGCATCAAAATACTGAATAATCATTTTCAAACAAGGTGCAGCTACCGTGGATTTGCATGCAGACAGCACTTGCTTTATGAGCTAACAGTTGAAAGGGTGTTTGCCTGTATATCGATGTGTGTGCACACGATCCTATTTACATATCACCTGGCAGATAAGGTTTTATAGAGTCCAAATTACAGTCTCCTGCTATTCTGAAGTGCAGAGAACAGTCAAACATGATGCAAATGCTGTAAAATATTAATTTACTCTCACATTGCTATGCCTTCTTATTTCAAAAGTATTTGTGTTGCTACACCAGAGTAATTAAGAGAGTTAACATAACTTGCTGTTTTCCATCAGAGGAAAGAAACAAGGCAGAGTGAATCTGCTGGAAAAAATGCAAGCAATATATAAGAAAATAACCTATAGACTGTTTTATACAATATATACACTAAAAATAAAATATATAATATTTAAAAAGCACAGAAGAGCAATAAAACATAATACTATTAAGAGTGAAAGATTACTAAGAAAAATGGCCTAAATAATACTGATGTGCTAGTCAATAAAGAATATAAATACAGGGGATATAAATACTTTGAGGAGAGTAAGCTAAAGCTAAGGGTGCATTAAAAGAAAATTTGCCACACGTAGTGACAAAAAAATATATTTTTTTCTTTGAATGTTAGAAGCATAAACTCTTCTAGGTTAGCAGCTAGGAGATTATCATTAAAAACTTCTGCTAAATGACTCCCTCAAAACGTCACATTAAAGAGCACGCAAGTAGAAAAAAGAGTTCCTCTTAGCCTGAATCGAAACATCATAATCAGGAAAACTTCTGCTTCCTTAAGTCTCAAATTCTGATTACACTACAGTGAATTTTCTGAAAAGTAATTTTCAGGTAGCATCTAATTTTTGCTTACGTTGTGGCAATTATCATTGTATTTTCGTTACTCCACAAATGGGATGCATTAAAAGTTATAGAAAAATCAATGAAACATTTCTGCTAACATCAAATATGTCAAAGAAAATATAATGCTTCTTGTTTTTTTTGTCTGTAAAGTTCTAAACATGTTTTAGTACACTTGTGATGGTAATATATAGCGCAAATATTTATCATACATTAGCCTGAAAAGTTCAGTTTATAAGAATTATAAATTTTAAAGATTTATATTTTCTTAAAACTTGATCCAGTTACAACTCTTTCAGCCAACATTTAAAAATAGTCTCTAAAATTAGCACTCAGTATACTCATTATTATATCATCTCTTAAAGACTTTTTGAATGAGTATTTTATTAAACTGAATTAAAAGAAACTAAAATTTGAACAGCATAATTGATGGCTACAAACTTCATTCTTAAAAACAGGGCAGGCAGTCCTGTTGTAAAGTCCTGAAACAGAAATTATTCTCTCTACTGGGATTTCTATGACATTATTTTCAATGCTTTTAACAAAATGAGGGCCTACTTTGACAACTTTGCAAGTGTGACCAGAACTAAATCTGTTCTTTGAAGCAGTTAAATTGCATATATCTAAATCTCTCACAAAAGCCAATCAAATTATCGTTACTCTGAAAACATAAAGCAATAGAAATTAAACACTCTCCCCCCGAAAAAATGATGTTTTGTCTGACTGCCCTATCCCTTTACATATGCAAGTATTTAAGCTCTTCAGAGTCTAAACTATGTGTTACTTTCATACAGCAATAGTTTAAATAATTAACATTCACGCCTACATTTTCTAAATTTCAGGGTTTTAGTAAAATGTTTATTGACTAACTTCTAATAGGAAACAAAATGAGCCAGTGTCACAATTTGTGAGTCATCAGAAACTGTCATTGAAGGTAAGTGCCAAAGTAAAATCCACTTGACATTTCAGAATGGAAAAAAAATAAAGGCACATTATACAAAAGGAATGTGAGTCCTTAAACTCTGTATGACAACAAAAACAAGAGTCACAGAAATGTGTTCACTATTATTTTAATAATCTCTTAGGGCTGGCCTTTCCCAGGACTTGCAGACAACTGAGCAAGGTATGTTGAAATATAGGGCTCTCTACAAGCATTTGACATGAAATCTTATGGCTAAAGAGTTTTTCTTGAATCTTTCTCTACGAGTAGAAAACAATTCAAAGGTTCTTCATTTCTGTTTACCAAACCCTCTTAAAATGAAATCCAGAGAGAAAAATATTAATTTGTACACTTTCCAATAAAGTACAGTTTTCATACTTATTTTAGCATAAATTTGTGCATTTAAAAATAAATGTTCATATTTTATTGCAGGTAAAACTGTTTTCTGTATGTTGCAAAATACCATCCAGGACCTCCAAGGTGTTGCCTAAAACTTACACTTCTGTGCCTTATTTTATATCCTTGTTTCCCATCTATTTACCTCCTAGGAATAATAGCTCATATTAACCACTGAAAGCTCGATCTGAGAGGACCACAATCAAGTTACTAACTATATAAACTCACTAGAAGAAATTGTAACTGCACCTCCAACCCCGGATGGAGTAAGTAGCTCTCTTAATCCTAGCCCCAGGGGTAAAAAAGGATTTACGGATTTAGTTACTGGACTGTAAAACTGTAAACCTACTGGCAGGGTCACAACTAAATCAAGACATGATTATTCTCAATTATTTTTACCTTCAAATATCAGAGTTACTAAAATACTTCTCTTTATTTGGATTGCCTGAGCAACACGAGTTTCCACAACCAAAGCTTTTTTTTTTTTTTTTTTTTTTTTGCAACAGTATTATTTTTCTTTGCTAAATAGGCTTAATAAGGAGGTGCCCTAATGCAAAGAGTTGACTAATGCACTCTAAATTATTAAATGCTCATTAAATTATATCCTAAAATAGAATACAAGTTGTTTATTGTGCAAAAGTACCACACATTATCAGCCTACCAGCTACAGGCCTATATCATCTTTCTTCTGAGACAAAAACGTTTTAACTTAGTATCACGGATATAAAGGCCAAAAGATCCAAATGAAGAATGGCTGCCTATCGTCAGTCCCATTTTTTGGTATTACGATGGCTGTGAAGTTTTTAAAATGTGACAATGGGCTATCCTTCCCAAATAAATTACTTCTGCTGAATAAACCCTCTAGAAAACCAGTCATAACTAGTAGCAATGTAGGTTAAAGGATGAGCACGTTCACACTTGAAAGGGTTAAGTGCCTGCAAGGCCAAGGGCACCAGACAGCAAAAGAAATGTTGCTTAATCAGCTCTGAAAGGTTTCTAACAAGTACCAAATACTTGTTGATCTGTTCACAATAAACACCCGCAGGATTGTCAGGCTCCTTTGACTGTCTGGGGAGAGGCATTTACATACTGCACCCAGTAAGAACTGCTTGTTGATCTCCTTTATAAGAGTAGAAAGAAGCCTCATTCAAGTGTCTTCTGTCCAAATGACTGAAAGGAGATGCAATTGAAATAGTGAAGTCTCTCATCTGTCTTGGGCAACACAAATACTGTGCATAAAACACTTGGAGTAGTCCAGGCTCAAAACAAACCCACCTGAATGGACTGAGGAACACTGTCTGTTGCCATGGCAGCCTGATCTAATTACATGAGTGATCAGGACTAGAGTAAGTAAGTGCAGGGAGAAGCTACACCACTGACCCGTACCTACAAGAGGAGAAAGGGAAACAGGAGGTTCTGGAGAGACTTCGACCTCTGCTTTATGTAGAAGGGGGCACTCAAGCCTATTTGTCTGTGGAGCTGCTAAAATACTGACTGATGCATGCACAGTTAAAGGGCAGTCAGAGGAGATTAAATGCCACAGTATTAGCAGTTATGGTGCAATCCCTTTCCAAGAGTTCATGTGCAGGATTTTCTCCTCCTCTCTCCGGTGGTTTCCCCAGGCATAAGCTTCATTCCAAACAAAAGCTCAAGTATCAAACTACCATCAACCATCAAATAAACCACAAGGTGGGCTTAACAGGGGCTTCTAGGAACTGCAGGGCTCCTCAGAAACCCAAACAGAAATGGCTTAGCTAAAAGTGTTGAAAAGTAACTAGCTGCGCCTAAAAATAACGATCAAGTAACTACCCTCTGCTCTGAGCGATATGTAACGACGATGTTTAAATATTAAGAGCAGCCTGCATTATAAAACACAAATGTCATTGAGCTACGACTACTTAATTGCCAAAGGAGAATTTATTTGCATACACGCATTCCCGTGCATGCACTAAGGATGTGCAGGGAGTATGCTATTCTAAGGCATTTGATTCGTGGCTGTAATGGGGTCTTCTAATTTTGCTAATTGTATCCTGTGGATCTTACAGGGAACCTAAGAATCTCTTCGGGTACAGAACCAGTTTGGAGGAGTCCCTACTGCATAGCATACGGTAAACAAAATAAAAATAGCTTGCCGTTCTCGTTAGCCACATCGCGCATTATATAACCAGCTTCCGACTGGCTTTTTTTTTTTTTTTGCCCTTACTACTCTTCAGCAATTTCCCAATCTTCCGAAGTATTTATATTACCCTTATCTGTAGGATTATATACTGAGAGCAAAACACAACTGAGCCGCCACGGGACTAAACTGAACCTCACCGTCTTTAGGAACTGATTTTTTTGTTTTCTGGCAGGATCTCCACCACCACCCTACTTCCACCCCCCACCAAGGTTTTTGCTTAATCTCTCTAGAAAACCTGGATTGTTTCATCGCTTCCAGTCAGCCCCCTACGTGGTCTGAAATAAAATGAAAGCACAAGCCACGGAGTTTGAGCAGGCGGCCTGCGGGCGGGGAGCTGAGGAAGGGTCCGGCGCTGCAGAGTCACCCAAGTGGCCTCAGAGGCCCTCCCCATCGCGTGACAGAAGCTCATACTTATGCTCTCTGCCTCGCGCGCACACACGCACGCACATTGTCATACGCGCGCGCGCAAGCTCACTCACTCACACTCCCGCCGCGCTCCGCCGCCGCCTCACCTCTCACTCCGCCCGCCCGGCCCCTTCCCTGCCCCCAGCGGGGCCGGCCTGCGCGCAGCGCTGGGACCACGTAGGAAGCGGCGGCGGCCGCGGGAGTGGCAGCGTCTCTGGCCTGGCCCGGAGTGAACGAGTAGCGGGGCCCCGGGGCGCATCCCAATCGCCGCAGCGCCTCCTCCGCCGCCGCCGCCGCCTCCTCCTACCTCTGCTCCTGGCTTCATTCACCCTCCCAGCAGCCGCGCAGCCGTTCACTCCCGGCGCAGGCAGGGCAGCGCCTGTCGCTGCTCCTCTGCTCCTGCCGCGGGCAGGGGCGCCGGCCCGGGCTGGGGCGCTCGCGGGCTCCCGGCTCCGGGCGGCGGCGGCTGCACAGGATCAGGAAGCGGCCGTACCAACAGGGCGGCGGAGGCAGCAGAGCCAGGGCAGCCACCCCCACTCACTGCACTCCCGGTACCTAGCGACCCAGCGCCCAACCCTCTGCGCCCCCAGCGCTCCCACTGCCCGTGCCGGGCCGCGCGCAGAGTCCCGGCGCCGCCGCTGGTGCTGACCCCTCTTGGTCCGCAACTGCATGCCCGGCGAGGCCGGCCTCCGCAGGGAGACCCTCACCCTGGGGCTCCGAGGCCAGGTAGCCACCCGCGGGGTAGCCCTGCCCTCATTCAGACACGCTTGCTCTCGTCGCCCTCTTTGGGGAGAGGGGTGAAGAGGAGGCGGCGGAAGGAGGGGGCAGCGCGACCCCTGGCTACCGCCACCTCCCTCTATGCCACCTCCAGGGAGAAGGACATGGCTCTCCGCACTCGCAGCGGGACAAGCAGCCGCCCGAGCCCGGCGCTGCGGCTGCTCTTCCCGCCCGCGCCCCCAGCCCGGGCGCGCCCCCTCGCCCGGCGGGCACCCACCCGGCAGCCCCCCTAGCGGCCGTCCCTGCGCCCAGAGCGGGGTGTCGGCCACACACACACACACACACACACACACACACACAACACAACATGCCGCGTCGATTTCCTCCGTTCCTCTTCCAGCTGTTTTCCGTGCCGCCGGTTGGGATTTGGGGTTTGTTTGCTGGTTGTTGCTTTGGCCGCTCTCAGGAGAGCGGGGGTAGGGGGGATCTTAATCTAAATCAGGGCAGAAGGGATGGGAGGAGGGCAAGTCAGAGAAAAAAACTAATACCTATTGTCTCTTGCCTGTAACAAAGTGTAAATGGTCTGGGGTGGCGTGAAGGGGGGAGGCAGAGGAAAGCAGTGTCTTTGCAGCACTGGCTCTGGCTGCTGTTCCACGGGGCTTGTTTTGGATTCCCCTGCAGTGAAACAGGTCCTGTACGGCTCCGCCACTGTAGTAGAAATGATGTCTGCGGTATACTCTGTTCTCTCCTCCTCCTCCTCCTCCTCCTCCCCCCGCTCCGCTCCGCTCCCTCCTCCCTCCGCCCTCCCTCCCTCCCTCCCTCGCGCTCTCTCGCGCTCGCTCGCTCGCTCCAGTATGTAAATGTGTAATAGAAGCCAAATATGGAGCAGTTGGCTGCCGCCGCCGCAGCTCAAGGATCCGACCAGGAAGGGGGGTAGAGGGGGGACACCCTCCCGCGGGCGGCAGGGCAAGCGGCTTGGAGCCCTGCGAGCGCACGGCGGGCGGCCAGCCCTCGCCCTTAACCCTTCAATGCTCGTGGCCGGCTCTTGGCGGCCTTCGGGTATACCCGCACGTTTCTCCAAGACTGGCTCGGGATCAGGGGGCGGGGAGCGGGAGGGAAGACACCGGCCAGAGAGAGGCAGTTCTGCAAGGTTTGGATAGGGGCAGAGAGCTGAGGCGATGAGGTAATTGTAGCGGTGACCGGTCGGTCCTCGCGCGCCTCCCCGGGTCCCTGCACCTAGTTGGAGGAGACAGAGCAACAGCAGGGTGCAACTCAGGCACCCTGGAGGATTCTCCGGCTCAGAGCCAGTGAAATACCCCAGCGGGGAGGGGAGGCGGGCTAGTTCTCATCCCTACGTGCCCTTCGTCCCGGGTGCGCGGAAAAGCGTCCAAGAGGGCTGACTGCGATCATCATGCACGTTAACCCTCAAACCGGTTTAGCTTCGGCGTTCGGGAACCCAGACCATCGGGCCGAGGGGAGTACCTTTGCATGCAACTCTAGAAAGTTTTAAGGGTCCCCCCCCGACTGCACGTGCACCCACACCTTTACTGCCTGTAAAGCTGATGACCTCCCTGACCTCCTTTCTCTTTCTGCAGGTCTGGAAATCTGCTGTGAGTATTGAACTACCCAGCTCTAGCCTTGGTAGACGACCCGCGCACTCCTCTCGCAGCTAATTCGGGATCATTAATTTAATCGGAAATGAGGTAACCAGTGTAGGAGATAAAGCAAACCGAGCATTAAATGGCAGTTCTTGTGAATCCGCGCTGAAGAACTTCCTCTGGACTCAATTTTTTAGTAGCTGGATGGGAAGGGACCTTTTTTCGAGGGATGCTCCTTGCCAACAGGTGTGGCACCTGGAGGAAGAGAAGTCAAACCCATGCTAAAGGGAGCTCAGTGCGGCGTTCCCCTTGCTGCAGATAATTCTGGAAGACCAGTAGGTGTCGGGGCAGCATTTCACCTCCTTCAGGTGCTTAGAACCCGGTGTCAAGAAACATGATCTCTCCAAGTAAGTTTCTCTCTGGAAGCCACTACTTTTGACTGTAGGCTGTATTTGAGAAACCTTTTGGCTGAGTTTACTTATGACCTAACGGTTAGTCACCAACTGAAGCAGGATACAGAATCATCAAGAGAAATGTGTCAGCTTTTCAACAACTAAATTGTAGAGACGTGCTACAGAAATAAAAAAAATAAGTATACTAACTAGGAAGGTGTAGAGCCCTGGAAATAATTTTATTCTCACATTTTGAAATGCCATGTACATATACATGGCTTAAATAGTACTACTACTGTTTACTCTTTCTCTGTTTCTACAACTTTTTTTTTTTTTCCATTTAAAAATTAGTAATTGTTACAGTTTAAACCCTGGGTTGGTCTCAAGTGACATTGTTGGTCTCATTACAGCCTCTAGTGGACAGTTAAAATCAGTTTCCTAAAAAGGCTCTGCCCTGTGTTATGTTCCTTAACAAGTATTATCAAGGTGAAAGTTAATACCTCAGACATAACCGAGTAATATCTCTTCCCCACTCTTGGCAGAGCTGGATTCTGAAAGAAGCAGAAGCTGTTGGCTCTGCACGGGAAAGACATATTTGTGCTGCAGGTATTATTATTACTGGCCTGAGAATAAACAGAGAGCTTCTGCTATTCATTTTGGTTTCAGACAGCTTTCATAAAAACTGAACTCATCTAAAATATTTTTATAACAGAAAATGTTGGTTGCCATGTTTTTGGCTTAACTGAGATGTTTTTATTCCAACTCCTAATCTGCAGACTGTCCAATCTACCTCCACTCTATTTTTAGACATCTTACATTTAGAGAATTTTTGGTAAAAAAAAAAAAAAAAAGCTATTTTAATATTACATTGACACAAGCAGTTAATTTATTTTAACAACCTTAAACAAATTAAAACTCATAATTCAGATTAGAGTTAGTCAATTAATTTAAATATTCCTTCAAGGAGCTAAATATGTATATTACCCAAACAGTAAGAACAATTAATAAGAAATGTGTCATTTACTTTCTTAACCATTAAGATTAAAGTCATAAACTGCTATTAAAACCTGTAACTATTTCTTCCTGCAAGGCCCAATGAACATAAACAATTGATGATAGTTTCATTACCTTTAGTACTGAAATGTTTTATTTTCAAATGGCAAAATAGTAAATGTGCAATCACAAATAACTGATACTGATTCTTTAAAAACAAGACTCTTCGTGCAAATAAAAACTCAATGAAAGAAGAACAGAGTTTTCAAGAAGCCAATAGGCAAATATATAGTACTGTAGTCCTGTTCATAAGCCTGATACTATATTTGTACAAACATAAGTCAAACTTTGAAATTAAAGGAAATTGAGAAATAAGGCCGGCTGAGCCTTACTCCTAATTTGTGTTCTGCATTACTTAAACACCATGGAAAATCATTTTCATCCCTTCTATCTATTTCACTGTTTTGGTAGTATCTACTTTTGAAGGTCTAAAATGAGGTATCAAATATATCATCACATCTAACTTCTTAAAGCTAGTCTTCAGAACAGCAGCAGCAGCATCTGGGAGTTTTTTAGACATTCAGAATGAGAGTTCCAACCCAGACCTGCTGAATCAGAATCTGCCTTTTAACCAACCTCTCGGTTATTCCTCAGCACATTAGAGTATTAAAAATCCTGTTTGTACTCAGGGCTCTGTCTACATGAATTTGGCCACAGATGTAGAATTTAATTCTTCTATTTATTCCCTTTTTATTCCCTCCTCCTTTTATTAATTTGCACTTTTTAATGAAACATTATTACATTTTATGCTTTGTTCAAATAGTGCTGCATTTCAGAAGAGCTCTGAAACATGCACAAATCTACATTAGCATTGCCAAGAGAACACTGTGAGGAATGTGCTGGGGTCTTGAACGCAAAGGTTTTCTTCTCAGCAGCAGAGGGAGCACAAGAGTACTTAATAAAAAAAAGTGTACAGGCTGTCCAAATCATAAGAGATTTTAAATTGTAGTATATGTTTTCATTGGAATTAGCCTCATATAGTTCCACACAAAATAAAAACAAGCAAACACAGTTTACCAGGTTATAACAACTAAATAGTGCACAGATTGGAAGTTAAATAGAAATTAGATGTACTTATTTAGTTTTAGGCTTGAATCCTTAAAAGAAAATGGACCTCAAAAGTCATACTTGGAAAAGAAGCCTTAGCTTTTCTCCAGTCAAAAATAAAAATAACAATCATCATTTCACAATATATGTAAATCAAACCATCCTGCTGTTTGCTTAAACTTATAGAGCGATGTATGTCAATTATTTCTTAATAAAACTGGAAAAAATAAAGATACAATGCAGAATAAAGCAACTTGAAGAGTAACTCCTGCTTATCTAAAAACGTTGGGGACAATAAACCCAACACTATAGCAGATAAATTTATTTCATTTGAACTCAAATATGTCGGTGAAAGAATGCACTTTTCACCATGTTTACTTTCGCAGTAATTATAGGGGTTTATCATTAATGTTTGCTGTGGTGAGGACATATGTTTCAATTATATCTATGTAGCATTTTATACCTCTCAGAGCCTTTGAATTGCATCTTCAAACACTCCTGTGAGTAGATAAGACATGGGAAAGCCAAGCCTCAAAAAAGTTTTGAACTGGCTTGTGCTTTCATAGCACTGGGTCATTTGATTGTTATAATAATCCATTAAGGTGTTCAGAGAGGAGGGAAATCAGAGGTTGAGGATCCAGCAGCATGTTTTTTAGAGATTAAAAGGTTATTTAAAGTTACTAGATAATGAATATTTAATGAGTGAATATTTAAATGAGAGACTTATGAATAGAGACTGTCTTAATTCTCAAGTTACTTTTTATGTATTTATCACTTATTTACCAACAGCCTTTATGATTTTATGCATTTATCACTTATTTACCACCATTTGTTGAACATCTACCATAACTAGACCCTGAGAATACAAAGATGAGTAAGACATATCTGTCCGCAAAGAATTCACAGCAAAACAAATCTTATCTTTTGAAAAATGTTCATTTTTACCATGATAAAACGTAAAGATTCACAGTTGTTTGATCCAGCACCTCTAAGAATCATTATATCAATCAGATTTCCAAATAGGAGAATCAAGAGTAAATTTAAGTGGTAAACATTTAGTTTTAAAAATCTTTTTTAAAATTGTTCAAAAGAATTTCCTCCTACATGAAAGAAGATTTGCCAAGTTTCTGTCTGGAGCAATTTGTTATGGCTGTGTAATAAATCCCAGAAAGTTTGAATTTTTAATGAAACACTGACAGACCTTTAACCATGCTGTAATAAAGAGGGTGTTATCCTACATATGTCATTTAAAAATCTGAACAAATCATAGCAGGCTTGCAAAACAAATATACTTTCCTTAGACTATACTCCAAAATAAAGCTGGAGAGACCAGAAAAGTAAAATTAACTAAAAACAAAAGTGAAAACCACTCACACAATAGGCTCTGAGGTCAGCTCACCACACCCAAACTAAAGTCACTGGGCTCTGAGCGTGGCACAGGGACTCTTAGAGGACTATGCTTCTGAATCATCTTTCTTGACCCTCCACCAAACTGTAGCAGGGCAGGCTTCTGGGTGATGGAAATGACATCACCAATAGGCAGGAGTAAAATTAAAATCGTTGTACTTAAACATCTGCCAACAGTTTATGAGTTAACAGTATACACATTGGGCAATTTTAAATAAGATTCTGTCTACAATTAAAAACAAAACCAAGTGCTTTAGTATAGGTCTGTACTGTCCACTGTGGCTATTAAGTACTTGAAATGTGGTTAGTCCAAATTGAGTTGTGTTGTAAGTGTATTATATACATCAGATTTTAAAGGCTTAGTGCACTCACGTATATATATCTCAATAATTTTTACATTGATTAAATGTTGGAATCAAAATATTTTATATATTAGGTTAAATATATTGTTAAAATTAATTTTACTTTTTTTTTTTGCTTCTCAATATGGCTACTATAAAATTTAATACTACATGTGTGGAAGGATTGCATATTATATTTTTAATGAACAGTACCTCTAAGTACTTGTAGATAATGAGGCTGAAGAGATGCAAGAATGAGTTCTAAAAACTCACACAATTAGAGACCTTAGAATCCTGGCGAGGCTCTCTGCAGTACTGTAGTAGATAACTTAGTAACTTTTCTACTTTCCTTAGGTTTCCCCCTTACAATGTATGACATGGACCTTTTTCCTTGTTAAAAAGATCTCTGAGAGGGAGCTATTTATGAGTGAAGGCATCATCTCACTGGTAGATCAGTTATTGGCTTGCAAAACAAAAATTTGTTGAGGCCCTTCTGTGACTCAGTCTTTTTTGGGGCGATCTCAGGTATTTTGCCACCCTGGGAAGCTGATGAAAAACTTACAATCTGTTTTAGAAAGCCCAAGCAGTCTAGAGTTATAGCTGGTTTTGCTGCTTGAGGCTGAATGGTTTGGTATTGATACCCTCTAGTGACAGATGCCTTTGGACATTGATAATAAAAATTATACAATTGCTGCTTAACTAGAAAACAAATTAAGGCCACCAAAAGGAAATCTGTTTAAAAAAAAAAAGAAACTTGCTAATATGTTTAGTACAATAGGACACATCAAAAAAATTATTTTTAACCATTATTATTTATTTTACAAGCAAGACCTAGATACATTTTCATCAATGTAACTGTGACCAAGATTGAATGTAATGCAATGACCCATGAAGTATCAGAATTTATGGTCTTAATTATCTAAAGAACATGGCTCTTCGAACATGAAAAGAAAACAGACAACTTCTTAAGTCTTAGAATGAGTGAGTTGAATTTTGCTTGATATTGGCCAGGAGCATTTGGAAATCTATTAAAAGCATTTCATTAACAACTTGGCATTTTGCTTCCTCAAAAGAAATACTTTTTCCAAATTAAAATCAAAGCCCAAAGCCACCATTGCTTGAACTTACGGTAGTGGCTGTTGATGTATTGCATATGTATAACTTAAGGTTCCTTCAAAATCAGATCACGAATAACGACAGGCTAAAAAAAAAAAAATCGAATTATTACGAAAGGAGAGAAATGAAGTTCTTTGTTATTCTAACTTCATGACATTAAAACATACATACACATAGCTATAAGCTCTCAGTTACTTTATTTTTCTTGAGTCAATATCAGCCAGGAGAAGCAGAATCAGATGAGGGTCAGAGTTTAAGGAAACTATTTTATGAGGAATTTACCAAGTTTACCCCAAAGAGAAAGAGTTAGAGAAAAACACACTGGCAAACTTTGCTTTTGGACATAAATAACTAGAGTTCACCAAGGAAACTGCCCGTGTCATGATTTCAGTGTGGGTTGTCAGGCAGTTTGATATTTGCAGAACTGCTCTTTATCAGGCCTCTCCAAGTATAACTCTGCTGCAAGACTTGGGGGAGCTCTCAAGACTGATTTGCTCTGTGTCTGTGGCACAGACATGCAGTGATAACTACTGCCACAGATGCTTTCTGACAGAACAGAGTAATAGCACTCAGACTTAAATTGTAAATTACAAACAATCTTTTTTTAAGTACAAAATGAATGCACAGAATGGAAGACCCTGTCAGTTAAAATGAGAGTAAATCAAGTAGAAGATAAATTGTTCACTCATACCGTTACAGCCAAATTTTGATTCCACTAACTGTACCGTCATGGGAGATCTTCTCTTCTTTGTCAGATATAAAGAGATATTAATACACTGTGATTCTAATAAACATGCCAGGCATCTGATGCTTCTCCTCTGAAAGCCAATCAAATTGCATGATCTGTTTCCCAACCCCTCCCCCTACCTCTGGTTTAAAAGTTGTAGCTTAAATATCAATAGTAAGAACATGTGACCCTATCATTCCCAGAGCTAGCTTTCTCTGCAGTCAATTTCATAATTACAACTCTCCGCCTCTCAGCTCAGCACTTCCTTCCCCCTCACTGTCCTCTCACCCCCACCCTTACCAATGAATCATTGTGCATTTAAAGAGACTTAGATGACCTGGTGTGAACTTTACTGGCATCCTGTACATTCTTATGCCAAAAAAGGGGAGTTGCTCTATGACAGAAACCTAGCCAGATCCTGATGCAGATCTCAGAGGCAACAAGCTTGGGTGCTTATCTGGGAAGATCAGCAAGGAGTTAATTTTCCTAGATCACGGTGGTGATTCAGAATTGCATATCTCAGTTCATGATCAGGTTTTCAAGAACCCAGTTCAGCTCTCTGTACACAAAGGAATATATCAGAGAAAAAATGTTGGCAGATCTCCTTATGCAATCCGGGCAGAGGAATTTATACCACATTTAGCCCTTTGATTTCTCCAGATCTGGCTGAGGGTAGGGTTTCCATATTTGTGCTTTGGCAATGTGTTCAATAATTAAGTCCCCCCTATATATCCTCCTAGTGTTCTTCCAGGTTATCGTGTGTTTATTTGTGCATTTATTAAAACCAGAAACATTTTGTCCCCTTTATTATTTTAATACTGTGTTTGAATAATACAGAGAGGCCTTTGAAGATTTTTCACCCTACTTAAGGAGGTAAAGGGTATATAATGCTTTTGCATATGCTTTCTCTCTATAGGGGAAGCCCCTTCTCTTCCCCCAACCCCTTCTTTCCATGGTGATTTTATTCTCATACTCTGAGATCCAGCTCAAACATCAACACTTCTGTGAAGGCTTTCCTGATTATCACAAGAGTTGTGGCTCTGCCCAATGTGTGAGTCAGAGAAGTGCTATTTTCTTATTCTTTTTATTTATACAATATTTTTTTTTAAGTCTGACAGAAAAAAAAATCAAGGCCATAAGCACAGATGGAGAGTATCCTAACTGAGGGAGTATCTTATCTGAATACTTCCTGTTACTCCCAAACCCATTTGACCTCTGCTTACAATTTCAACCATGTAACTGTTTTCCTTTGTTTATTGCACACGTATGTGACTGTCTGCACTGGTCGGTTCTTCATGTGAGTTCTCATTGCCCTCTGTGGTAGGTTGAATTCTGTCCCCGCAAAGGATATGGCTGAAGTCTTAACCCTGGTGTCTGTGAGTGTGACCTTATTTGGAAATAGAGTCTTTGCAGGTGTAATTAGTTAACATGAGGTCTTCCTGGATTAGGGGGGTCCTAAATCCAATATGACTTCTGTCCTCATAAGAGAAGACACAGAGACACAGAGGAAACATAGAGAAGAAAGCCCCGTGAAGACAGGGACAGAGATTGGTGTTATGCTGCCACAAGTAGAGGAAAACAAAGAATTGCCAGCAACCACTGGAAGCTAGAAGAGGCAAGGAAGGATTCAGTGGGAGCAAAGGCCTGCTGACACCTTGATTTTGGACTTCTAGCCTCCAGAATTGTGAAAGCATAAATTTCTCTTGTTTTAAGCCTCCCAGTTGGTTGTAATTAGTTATAGCAGCCCTAAGAAACTATTATACCATCTTCATGAGATCTGTGATTAAAGGGCTGTTGTATTCTTGTTTCTTATCTTTGTTTATATATATGGCCCTATCTTTTTCTTCTATAAATACACATAGGTAATCAGTTCTGGGTGTAAGCTTGATCTTTTACCCATGACAACACTAATAAATAAAAGATCCAATGGAGTAGGAAATTCAGCAAGAGAGTTCTAGAACCACCTCCCCATCATTCTATAAACATCTGACTTGTGGCCCCAGTCACAGAGGTTACTAGAGGTCAGAGCCTTGGACTCCTGCTCTCCTCAGCAATAAGGTCTTCTGCAGGCCTCCTCAGCTCCCTCTGCTGGGGGCCAGACTGCACCAGCAGCTTTCTTCTTAAGTGGTATTTCAATGTGTGGGATATGGGTGAAGAAAAGACTAAAAAACTAAATTAATTGTTTGGCATTGAGAAAATATAACCAAAAAACTACTGCTTTTTTTTTTTAACTGTTCATTGGAGTATTATAAAAGTGTGCAAGAGAATCTCAGTCTTTCTGATTCTCATCTTTCCAAGAACAATTGGAAGGAAGCTCATTTGCTGCAAGAGGTTTTCCCCAGCAGGTAGAAGGAGGTCTTACCCTCAAGCCCGAAATTCTGAGGTATGTATCTCTTAGGGTCATCATGAAATGTATAATACTGTTCTTGCATGAAATGTATAATACTGTTCATCTCAGTAAATGACAACTCTGTTCTTCCAACTATTCAGGCCAAAAAACATCTTGACTTTTTTACATACTACGTCCAATCTGCCCCCAAATCCAGCTAACTCCACCTTCAAAATATATCCGGAATCTGACCATTTCTAACCACTTGCACTGCTACTATTAGAGCTAAACCACCACCATCCCTCATCAAGATTATAGCACTAGCCTTCTAAATTGTCTCTCTGCTTCCACCATTACCAGCCCACACCACAGTCAATCGTCTGCATCAGGTGATGCCACAATACTGCTCTACTCCACTTAAGAGTCAAAGTCAAAATTCTCCCATCTTACAAGGCCCCACACAATCAGAACACCCTCAATCTTTCAGATCCATCTCCTATAACTCTTCTCCCTGCTTCCATAGCTCCAGCCTCATTGTCCTCTTTACTTTTTCTCAAACAAGACAAATGCTCTCTTGCCTCAGGACCTTTCTGATTGCTGATCCCTCTGCTTGAAATGCTCTTCTTTGGGCTTACTCCCTCACCTTCTTCGGTCTTTTTTCTAAAAAAAATAACCTCCCAGTGAAGCCTGCTGTGACTACTCTACTTAAAACTGTGAAGAATTTTTCTGATCCACATGCCCTGCTCTATTATTTCAGAAATGTATCACCTTAGAACGTTCTGTGCTATTTCATTTTTTGTTTGTTTATTGTCAGAAAAGTCTTTACCCAAGTACCAGAACAGTCCTTGGCTCATGATGGATACCTAATAAAGAGTCATCTACTATTAAATGAATTAATGAATAATATTTTTCAGGATCTACTATGTGCAAAGCCTTTTATAAGCCCCAATTCAATAATTATTTCATTAGAAGCTAATCCAAAACAAATTCATCTTGTTCATGCTATGAAATGCATTCTATTTACCTGATTTTTGACTTAATTGTATCTGGGATAACTCTCAAATTTGAGTCAGAATGAGCTGAATCTCTCATTCAAACTCAAATTTGTGAAGAACTTTTAAAAAACAAAATTCAAAACAAGAATTAAAGAGAAAGTATGAAACTGACAGCAAGTTTTGAGAAAAATTAAAAGTAGCACAGCAACAGCATCTAATAATCATAATTTTTAAAAGTTTCCATTTATCAAGCTCGTATTCTATGCCAGGCAACATGATAAGAGCTTTGTAGATGTCATCTCATCTAATCCCCACAAAAATATAGTGAGGTAAATATCATGATCCCTGTTTCTTAGGTGATTAAACTGAGACTTGGAGTTCAAAGGACCTGCCCAAGGTCACCCAGCACTGGTTACAAGGTGAAGTTATTCACCTACACAGCCTGAGAATTTTTAACAAGTCAGTTAGAGTAAAACTACTGCATTACAATAGTTTGGCTATGGCATCATTTTTAATACTAATCTCTATTTTATTTTTGAGTGACTAATGCATATAGCCCACTAATTAAAGCTAACGATTCTTATTGACAATTGAATGTTCCTATATAAAAAGAATGGCTTCAGATCTACCTAACAGGTTTCTCAACTAAAAAAACTATACTCCAGCTTATGATTTTACCCATGCTACTACATGGCTGGAAATGACTCTCACCTGAAGTGTATGGTCTCATTCCTAGGACTCTTTCTTATTAGAAATTTTGGCTCCCACCTGGCATATCCCATCATGGGACCAAGGAGGTGGTAAAAGAGCCAACGTAAATTCCCAAGCCTAATTTAAGGACTTAACTTCCTCTCAGTTAGCCTGTGCTTGACATCTCTTGTTCTACCCTAGAGCTTCCCAGAGTCCACTGCGACCAGCACTCAAGTATAGGATCTAAAAGTAACCTGGCTACAAAAAAAGTATAAAACCCTACAACCTCTTCACAGACCCACTCCAATTTATATTTAAAGAAAATGGTCCTTGAAGCTGAAATGGTTCCAGAGTTCAAAAGTCTGAGAAATTGAAGGAGGAGGAAAAAAAAAAGACATGTATTCCATTAAGATGTGAAGAGAGAACTTCGTTCTCTGAGGATGGAAGGAAGTAAGAAGGCCTTATTTGTGACTGCAGGAGAGGAAAAGAAAAGAGTCCCGCAAGGAAACTACCAACAGATGGTAAATACATTTTTAATTCTTCTGTCATACTGTGTGGACTTGTGCACATTTGTCCTGCTGTGTTAGGCTCCCGAAATAGCTAGCCATGGAATTGCAGAACAGTTCTGCTGCAATTTGAGATTTAGGAAACCATGCTGGCTGACAAAACAGGAAGGGCTCATAGTAGGATAGAGTGGATTTGCTCCCTGTTTGCAGCTCCTCAATGCAGCATTCGCTGTAGTTCTTAGTGCAGGAAAATTCTTTCACATGTCAGGTCTCATTGATGATGTTGTAAATCATACTGCTTCAAATTGTTGACATTATCCGTATAATAATTCTTAAAGGTTAAAAAGAGTGTTGATCCATTTATTTATGTATCCTAAGCCTTACAGGGAGCATCAAAAACATATATGGCAGCCTGGAATTCTACACCAAGTATTTTTTGCACCTTTTGTTTTGGCATAATGTTCCCAGAGCACATCATGGGAATTTCAATGCTGGAGAAAGAACCAAGTATAATAATAGGTTGCTCTGAAAGGGACATAAGGAGATAAGATGCTAAAGTACATTCAGTTGACTTCTGCATCTGAGAGGTGACCTGAGACTGGTACCAGGAATGAATTAGGTTCCCAACCCAGCACCGTCTCTCAGTCCATCAGCAAGAAAGAAAAAGTGTTATGTTGATGAATCAAACTGAGCATGGAATAATGAGGAAAGGGTGTTCTATCACTTGGTCAGAGTCTAGAAATATAACTTATGCAATAACATATTACTAGAACTGGAAGGATCATTGTAGAATCAAGTTCAATTTTTTCAACTTTCTACACAGGAATCTGGGCCAAAGAGTTGCAGGAAGTTGACAAAAATTATACAACGAGTTGGTGACAAATTCAGTACTGGACACAAGACATCTATTTCTCAATGTTTGTTCTACTTTAGCACTCACAGAAAGTGGGCATTTCTGTGACAAGCAAAATCTAATTCTAGAAGACCTATCTAATGGTATCTTCATTCTTGGGTTCTTATTAAAGAAGATGATGGAATGTCTGCTAGCCTCTGAATGTTTGAAAAATTAGTTAATGTTTTTTATAGATAAGTTTTCAAGCTAAAATATGTTTGTTAATTTCTGCCTTAAACCCCTGTGGACTGTGTGTAGAGTATATAGCTACCACACGATTTGGCACAGCTGGGATTCTCTTTTCATAAAATAGCAGGGAAGATTGGTAGATAGGGATTTAAAAGCATTGACAGAAGAGAGCAGGGAGCTTTGTACAATAATTCCCCACCCAATGCCTTCCTGGTCTAAGACTTTCCCCTAGCCTCAGTTGGAGAGAGGAGTGGATGGGAAGAAAGGAGATTTCCATCTTCTTAGTAAACGGAAAGATATAAAAACACTTCAGCACTGATTTATTTGATTAAATCTTGATTTTGCATATTTTAAGTTTCTACAGGACTAACTGTATTCTTGTTCAGAATGACTTGTACATTCATAGACAGTTTTTCTAATGGGTACATATATAGTTCAATAATAAAAATTATTCTCAATCAGCTATTTAAAGAATGTTATTTTTTCCAGATTTTTTAAAGAAAGTTAATCGTGAAGCTCTTCAATAGCTAGTTTAGCAATAAGATCTCCTACATTTTGCAATTTTACTTAGCATTTTGATTTGTCATTTTTGCACATGATTTCAGCAATGTTTTGTTTTACTTTTGTGGTAGAAAATTGTTTACTTGTTTTGTTTAAACATGGCATTCTTTGTTTTGAGAATCAATTTGACCATTTTGAATACTCTTGCTAAATTTACTGGCTATCTCCACGATCTAGTTACAGATCTGTGGTTGGGGAGGGTAGAATTATTTAAGTGAATTATTTTGAGGAGAGCAGTAATGAAGGCACACTTTACGTTATTTCATTCCTGTGATCCAAATTTGATTATCAAGTTAATATCACTAGGGACATTTGAAGCTTTAATAATTACATCTCAAGGCCTAAAGGAAAAAAAAAAGAAGAAAAATTACGTTTACTACACATTCACACATAGCCTCTCAGAGAGTTACCATCTGAGAGCCTGTTGGGCTGCTTTACAAAATCGATTGATACTAAGATTCCGTTCTAAGAATTCGAACTCAGTTGACACTTTGTCCTTTAAAAAACCCCAAAGTTAGATGTAAGCAATTGTTTTGTGTAGAAAGGCTTAGCATTGCTTATTTGAAAGAGTTAAAAATATAAGCTATTGATTTTACCTTTCCTTTTGTAGAAGAGTTTTAGGATTTTTTTCCCCTGGACAGTTTTTAGGCTATGATTCATACTAAAAGGACCCTGTTCCAATATGTACCAATGCAATTTTAAAGCTGTCGCTGCCTCTAAGTCAACGGCTCTCTCGGAGGCCAGATGCCAGTTTTATGCTTGGACTCTCATGGTCCTCGGAAATAAATCAACTTTCTAGTAAAATCCTGTGACAGCTCAGTTTTATATAGAAGTGTGCAACCTGGGAATGTGCTACTGTTTAGCATTTTAGATGGACAAGAAGAGAATGAAAACAACCACTACCACTGAGAGATAGTTCCAAGGGGAGCCATTATTACAGAAATCAGGGACGGCTTGGGGATGTCATCCTCTCTCTCTCTACAGCCTCTCTGACCTAAAAGCTTATTAGTTGTTTAGAAACAATAAAAATACAAATGGTTGGAAAATGTTCTAATCTCTGTGTGATATAGGTCAATACATTCTGTGAGTTGAAGAGTGTTAATCAGGTCAGCTCTCTTAGGTCAATATTTCTTCCTTGTGGCAAGAAAAGGAAAAATGAACGAATTATTGCTACATATAACAATACAGATGAATCTTACAATGTTGGAAAATAAAAGAGGCTAGACACAAAATAATATATACTGTATTGTTCCATTTGTATAAAGTTCAAAAACTAAGAACCAAGTAAAATAGTTTACCTTTGATGAGGAGGAAGAAGATTGTGATTAGAAGGGGCCGTGAAGATGGCTTCCAGGGTGCTAGAATGTTCTATTTCCTAACCTGGATGGTGGATACAGAGGTGTGCTCACTTGGTGACAATACGTTAAGCTAGCTGTGATCTGTGTGCTTTTTCTATATGAATTATTTACTTCACTTTAAAAGTTTAAAAATAATATTTCCATTGGGAAAGACAATTTTAAGAAATACTAGAGTAGCATTTTGCCTAATTAACCCAATAGCTATTTATTATAGAGAAAAAGAGAAAATTCAGATTAGCTGAAGAAAAAATTTACATAAAACTTTAGCATAGGTCAGTGGGAACTCTCATTTGCTGCTACAGGAGTCTTCACTGCTACTGCTGTTCTTGGGTAGCTGCTTAACTTTAATTACCTATTAAAGTTAAAGATATGCAGATCTGGTGACCCAGACTTCTACCACTGGGTATATATCCAATAGAAATATATGAATGTGAGCATCAGAAGAAGAGCAACTCTATTCATAATAGCCCCAAACTGAAAACAAGCCAAACTGTCCATCAACAGTAGGGTGGGTAAATAAAGTCTATCCAGCCTTGTAATACCATACAGCACTGAAAATGAATGAACCACAATATCCTCAGCAACATGGATGAAATTAAGAAACCTAATGTTAAGAGATAGAAGCCAGAGGCGTAATATTATATGCTCCCATTTACTTAAAGTTCGAAATAACTGGAAAAGATATAGTATCTAGAGATATAAACTTAGGTGATAAAATTAAAGAAAAAAGATTATCCTAAAATGGCAGTGGTGACCTCTTGGGGAGGGGTGGGTTGTGACTGGGAAAGAGTGAATGGAGGACTTCTGGATCATATTCTATTTCTAGACCTGAGTAGTGGTCATGTAAGTGTTCACTTTATAAAAATGTATTAAATTATACTTTCATATATCATTCTCTTTCCCAAATGTATATTTCACAAAAAAAAGGATATTAAAAAATCACATGAAACCCAATCACTAAGAGATAGTTATCAATTTAACACATTGATATATATACTGCCAGATCTTCTTTAATGCATTATATATATTTTGTCCACATTGCTTTGTAGTTTTGAATTTTTTTCTTTAATGATACGATCTTCCAGAAAAATTCTTCCTTGGGTTTGTTTTTTTTTTTTCTATTTCCACTTAATTTTAACTATGAGTAAATATCATACAAGCTTTAGGCCCCTATGGAAGCCTAAAGCCATAGAGTGGCTTTCGGGAAATTAGGTTGCTTTAACCTAAGCTACATTGATTCATAAACCAATCTGCAGGATTTTGCCATAGCTCATGGGAGACTTTCCTTCTCTGTTAATAATGCTGCTACTTCAAAAGAGAAAAGCCTCTTTCCACCTCTTTAGAGTGCTATCTTTTCAAAAGGAAAGGCCAGGCAATGAAGGAGAAAAGCCTGTTGGGGAGTGGTCAGAAAGCTTGATGTGGGGGAGGGGACCATCCTAAAACCTATTGCAATATGAGTCATGGTGAGCTCATGTTGAGCCTGGTCTGGGCAACATTATGATCTAGGGTTTTTTGTGCTTTTTTTTTCCCCTTTAAACCTCAGAGGAGTTCCATTGCTTTGTCTTGCCCCTGGAGCAGTACAAGTGTTCCTCTCTCTGTCTGGAACACACTTCTCTTCCCCCTTTCCCTGTCTCCAAGCACCTTCCATTTGTTCTCCTTCATCCCTTTCATCATCTTAACTATTGCATGGTCCAAGAAAACTTCTATGATTTCTAAACCTGGGTGGTGACTCCAGAAGAACTCCATGGCTTCCTGGACTTACCACATCACAGCGTCTGTCACCCTATTTTGAAATGACCTATTTTCTTGTCTACAAACACTCTGCTAATCCATAAGCTTCATGCATGCAAGGACACAGTCTGTGTTATCATCATAACTACAGGCCTTAGTGCATATTGACACTCAATAAATATAGTTATTGAATGAATGAAAAACAGCTGTGAAATGAGATGAACCATGGGGAGATGGGTTGTGATTTAAACTTTGCTTTCCAAACCTCTTTCACCTATTGAGCACAAATAGCTCAAATAATCCAGTCACACCAACACGAGATGGTACAAAATTCTAAAATCTACAACTTCTTGTTTCAATTACTCAGTGGTAATAGCAGTTTGCATTTGTATAGCGTTTGATATTTTGTTAAGCAGTTTCACATATTATCCTGTATAATTCCAACAAGTAATCCTCCAAGGTGAACTGGGAAGCTATTTATATTACCATTTTGCAGACTGAAAAACTGAGAGAGTTTAATTAACTAGCCCCACATTACATGATGAGCTTTTAGTGTAAGCAGGAATTAGTGACCCCTAGTGAAGGAAATGGAAACACATTCAATGTATACTATAGACAGATATACTTTCAGAAAATGGGAATCTAAAATAAATATGTGACTCCATTCTGATTTTTTAAAAATCTTTTAGTAGATATTTCCTTCTTTAAAGCATTTATTTTTAGCTTTACTTTTTTTGAGGGGGGCGGGGCAAGGCAATCCTTGGTTGACCTCACAAAGTACGAGGACCTTGTCAGCTTACAATCCCTTATTTGTTATTTTTTTACGCCAATAGCACCTGGTCTTTTTAGGTGGTCTCCCATTCAAGTACTAACCAGGCCTGACCCTGCATAGCTTCCGAGATCAGACGAGATTGGGCTTGTTCAGGGTAGCATGGCCGTAGACTTTAGCTTTACTTTTAATCACAAAACTTGTACATATTTGGTGTAGAAAATCAAAAGAGCACAAATAAATTAAAATTGCTCATGATCACATTAAATAGAGCCATTTAGTGTTACACCATTTTAATAACTCTGATTATGTATTAAGTCTTTCACTCTCGTGAAGTGAAAACTCCCTTTCCTCATTTTATTCTTTTTCTCTTTTCCACACTCTATTCTTTATCTCCAAAATTTTCTTGGCCATTCGCTTTTTTATTCAAATCTTAGAATTAGGTTTTACTAAAACTTTGTCGGGATTTTTATTGGATTTTCATTATTTTTATAGATTAATGTGAGTAAAATTCAAAATTTTACTATATTGGTTCCTCTCTTTCATAAACATTCTATTTCTCCATTAATTTGTCTTTTTAATGTCTTTTTAAAGATAAGGACTGCTTCAGGAATTTGAGCATCCTCTTTGTGTGCAAGGGCTGTGATAGTCTTCTCTGTATTGTTCCAATTTTCATATCTGTGCTACCAAAGTGAACACTCCGATGTTTAACTTTTGAGGTCTATCAGGAAGGTGAGGTAAGAGGTCACATATTATTTACATTCTTTACAAGATAGTAACTGAAAAAGACTAAGTGTTAATCTGGACTAAGCGTATCTATCAAACGTAGAAGCATTTAGTTGTGTACTAACAATCAGGAAAATGGTTTTGGCTTTTGCTCTCTTTTCTCTTTTTTATCTGAACAAAAGCTCTTTTTCTGTTGGTGGTCTTGACAGAAGAAATGCAGTAGGAGAGGAGTTGGGAGGAAGAGAAAAGGAAGAGGAAGAGGAAAAGGACAAGGAAAGGGGAAAGGAGAGAAGGTGGTCAGCCCTGATGATGAGGAGGGTCAGGGAGGAAGGACACATTGATTGGGCAGGTGAAAGGGATGGAGAGCAGTGCGATTGGGGAAAGGGAATGACGGCAAGTTTGGACTCTCTGGGTTTAGCTGCTCTAGAAAATCAGCAGCATGGCTTAGGATCTTGTTAGAAATTCAGAATATATTGGCTCCAGCTCAGACCTACCCAATCAGAATCTGCATATTAACTAATTCTTATGCACATTAAAGTTCCAAAAGCTCTTAGTCGTTCCCAACCAGTCGGAGCCAATCCTGATCGTGTCATCAGTCTTAGACCTATTAATAGATGAAACTGGTTTGGTTGCCTAGAGACCTGCATATCGGGTTCCTCCCGGAGACTCTTAGACTCAGTGTTCTCTTACCACTTTGGCTAAAGCCTTGGGACTCCAATCGGCCTCAGTTTCTCTGCTAAGCACTTCAGTTCTCTGCAGGGTTTCGATTCCTGCCCTGGACTCCAGCTACCTCCACTCAGGTCCTGATGCTCTGCCAAACTCTTGCTCTCCTCCCCTTAGCTTGCGAAGTAGGATGTGATTTCCTACTCCCTTCTCAGCTTCTGGCTGGAGGCCTGCAGTGACTGAACTGATCATCTGGAATCATGCCGGATTTTGAGTATTATCACCTGGACTTTTTCCAGAACTGTGTTCCATTGGCAGATAGGACTCATTCATATATCCAAATAGCCTGGCCCAGTCTCAGCTAGCCATGCCCTTCGACCACTGCACAATGGCCTGCCTGGTTGTCTCCTGGGGATGGGCCAGCTTCTGAACACAGGCTCTGTTCCCTCTGGATCTTGGTCTCTTCCCCCTTCCCATAGCCTGTGCTGATGTGGTCCCCGCTCACCCTGCAAAAGTCTCCTACAAAAAGTGAGGAGGCAGCAGAGACCGAGGGGAACAGTCCTCAGTCCCTTCTCTCTCTTAACATCTCCTCGACTCCACGGATCTGCTTCTGTGTGGACCTTGAAATTCCAAATACTGCCTTGGAGCCCTTCATGTAAAAGGAATTTTAAGAGTCCTGAAGACTATTGAGTACAAATGGGCTAAGCGGTTTTACATAACTTATACATTTGGCCTTTTTCCAAGGTGGAAAAATCTTTTTTGTTGCTTGACTTATTTTATAAAAACAGGCCAATCCTTACAGAAGCTCAATAATTTCTCTGGTTACAATACAACCATTTCACTTTAACTGATGGTATTATACCTCCTACCATGTTCAGTTTATGGTGGAACATTATACAAAGTATATCACACCTGCTACTGTTTTTTAAGCCAGCGCAAAATGGCATGAAGTTCAAAACCAGTTATAGAGGCCCATTTTGAAATATACATTTTCTCCATTAATTAATCATAAGACTGTTGCATCATTTCTATTTCTCAGAACTATTCTTATAGTGATAAAAAAAAAAAGAAGAAGAAGAAGAAAAAGAAGAAGGAAAAAACAGAAAACAGAAAGAAAGCAGTGTGGCAGCACCCACGGTAGCTAAATAATGGTGTGGGTGTTGTTTCATTATTTACACACTTTCACAAGAATTCAAATGTCTTACAAAAGAAAATACAATACAAATTGCAATAAAGACACAGCAACACATAAAGAAAACAATTATCCAAAGGAAGATTTAAATTTGGCATAAATTGCACAGAAAGAATAGATCAGCTTCCACAGACTCCATTTGCGCATACAAAGGAATGCACACGGTGGTGTTTGCCACATTCAAAAAAAGAAGTTACAAGAAAAATAGAGGTAAAAGTAGTAATAAAAAAAGTCTACAATCATTTTGAATAAGAAATACATGTTATTTAACAAAGTCACTCCAAGTTTCTAAAGTTGCATGCCACTCTCATTGAATTAGCAGGGATGGGTAAACATATGATTTTCCAAAGGCACTCTTAGCCAAGCAAAATCAAAGTTCCTAAGAAAAAGTTACTCAAGACCAGAAAGAGTACATAGATGGGAAATAGAACACGTGTAAGCATTAACTATTCATTGCACCTTTCTAAAGTTCCAAATTTTCTCAGGATAGACTTTAGATGATAAATGATTGAAGTTTATGTAAAAAAAAAAAAAAAAAAAAAAAACTTTGATGGATATCATGAAAGTTCTCCTTTAGTTGCTTTCAGTTTTATGCTTGCTGTTATGTCACTAGTTGAGCAAGATTTCCACCAAGCGCTTGAATTTTTGGAAAAAGGGAAACCCAGTAAAGGGGGAAAATATTCCCAGGAAAATTTCCTGAAATGTTGCAGAAGCTTAAAATTGATAATTATATATAGCAACACAACACTAATAATACTATTATAACTTTAAAATGTGTAGTTATAGTCAAAACACTCAAAATTATGTCATTTGTCTTCCTTGTATCTCTTTTGTTTTCATCAGTCACATGGCAAAATCAACAAATACTCCATCATCTCGCTGAGGGTTCAGCTGTGGAAAAAGCATCCACTCACTCATCTCTACGGTAGCTATTATTAGCTCGCTTTGATTCTCTCATACAATACATACCCATGCTTATTAAGCTGTTTGTATGCCTCCTTTGTCATATTCCTCTATGAATATGACTATTGCTATGCAATGCACTCCAGTGAAACCCAGGGATTCCTATTTTCACAGGCCTTTCCAAATTTAATGTTATTCTTCTATTTTTTAAAACATTGTTTGGTGGAAAAACATCTAACATCATATTTGTATTGATACTAAACCTTTCTACAGAAAATTTTACAGTACTGAATTGTATAGTGTGTCTTGCCAAATCCATGTTCACACAGAACCTATGAATACAAATTTATTTGGAAATAGGGTCTTTGCAGATATAATTAAGTTAAGATGATGTCCTACTGGATTAGGGTGGACCCTGAATCTGATGACTGTTGTTTTTATAAGAAAGCTGTGCAGAGATGCTGACAGGGAGATTATCTTGTGAAGACAGAGGCAAAAGTTGAAGTGATGCAACTACAAGTCAAGGAATGCAAAGGATTGCCAACCACCAGAAGAAGAGGGTCATCTAGATGGGTGACCGCATGAACAGAAAAGCTGGAGTTGGTTCCAGATTCCTGAGGAAGAGTAAATGATCAGCCAGCCATATTAAGATGTACTCTGTCTATAGAGAAATGCAGGTGAGAGAAGCCCTGCCTTAGAGTGTCTCCAAAGAACTCATATAACACTAACAAGAGAGGCAAATCTGAATACCCATCAAGGCCAGAGAACTCTGATAGTAGATCTTCACAAGACTACTAGAAAAATAAGAACTTGCCTGTTCTCCTTTCCTCATCTTCCTCCCAGTATTCCAACCTCAGAGAACTGTGAAATCACCTTCAGAAAGCTGAAAGAGGCAGGGTTGGGGAAAAAGGAAAGACAACAGGCTGCTTTCCTAACCAACTGTAGGCATCTGTGGAGGCTGAGCTGGGGAGGGAAGAAAGTTAACTGTTGATGTTTTTACCATGACATGGATCTATACACGTTAAAGATTGACCAAAGAATATATTCTGGAAGTGACCAGAAGAATGAAAATTTGCTCTAAGTTTCATCCAAGAGCAGAGAAAGTGTTAACTCTATGGAGTAAATTTGAAGTGTTGCTTTATGACTGATTACATTCGATGAGTCATGCTTGCTCTATGTAGTAGTTATAGAACCATTTCTAAATGCAATTGAATAGAGTAGTTCTTAGTGCCTTCTATGTAGTTTTCCCCTATGAAATCACTGTGTTTCTGTCTGAACTTTGGAAAATTATATGTCAAATTATCCTCACAAAGAATTTTGTCCTTTTTACTTACAGTTTATCAGCACTTATGAAATGTTTAAACTGAAAAGCATGAAACGCTTGGTACACATTAGGTGCTCAATAAATGTTGACTTAATAAAGAAACGAATGGGTAGTGAAAGGAAACCCTGCTTGCCTGGCCTCTGGGTTATCCCCATATTCTTTTCTGGTAGAGTAAGAAATATCCCAAGTTTGTAATTTCTGAGAAATACCAACCAGATGTTTATGGTCTCCTTACATGGAATTATAGAACCTTAGCATTAGAAGAAAACTTAGAAGGTGATTTAACGCAACCTCTTCATTTTCCAGGTGAAGGCCCAAAGAAATGAAATAGCCTGATTGTAGTAATCTTTTTCAGTAGTATCAGTGCCAGGTCTGGGAATATTGACAGCTGACTCATTGCTAGCAACATGCTTTGTTTTCTGGGCTTCTCGCTAGCTTGGCTGTGTTCGAGTGATCACTTATATTCTCTTTATTAGTTTTCTGATCAATAAAGAGAAGTTTCATGAAATTTCCTTCACCTAATAAACAAACATGAAGTATCTACTTGTGCTCAGAACTGCACCATAGAATTGGAACAGAAAGAGGAGCAAGAACCAGTGACTGCCCTCAAAGAGCTTTTAGCCAAGTGAGGAAGACAGAGAAGTAAAAAACTATGACAAAGTGGGCTCAGTGCTATGATAGAAATAAACACAATGAGTTGTGCAGACACTGAAGAAAAGCACCCAGTTTAGCCTAAGAATCATGGAGGGCTTGTTAGAAGAGGTGACATCTAAGTTGAGACTTGAAAATAAGGAAATTTTAATAAGCATTGTGTGTTCAGCAAACTCTAAGTACTGTACTATGGTGGTATCATCTTTTCTTTGATTGATTGATTGATTGATTGTGACATTGGTTAACAAAATCTAGTAAATTTCAGCTGTACACTTTAACAGTAAGGCATATATATGTTTACACTGTGTGCTCATCTCCCGTAGTTAGATTTCTTTCTTTCACAAAATATTTGACCCCCTTTACCCCGTCTACCTTCCTCCACCCTACCCTCTGGTAACCACTAGTCTATAGTCCATGAGTCTCTGTTTGTCCTGTTCTTTTGTTGCTTTTAGATTTCTACATTACATATAAGTGATATCATGTGATTTTCAACTTTTTCTGTCTGGCTTATTTCGCTTAGCATGATTATCTTGAGGTTCATTCATATTGTCATAAATGGCAGTATTTCATCCCTTCTTATGGCTGAGTAATATTCCATTGTATGTATATACCACAGTTTCTTTAGCCAATCATCTATCATAGGACACTTCGGTTGTTTCCATGTCCTGGCCATTGTGAATAATGCTGCTATAAACGTCAGTTTGCAAATACCTTTTCTGATATGGGTTTTCAAGTCTTTTGGGTAAATACCCAGTAGAGGGATTGCTGGATCACATGGTAGATCAATTCTTGTTTTTTTGAGAAAGCTCCATGTTGTTTCCCATAGTGGCTGTACCAAAATGCAGTCCCACCAGCAGTGTATGAGGGTTCTTTTTCCTCTTCAACCTCTCCAACATTTGTTATTACTTGTCCTGTTGATTATAGCTATTCCTACAGGTGTGAGATGGTGTCTCATTGTGGTTTTGATTTGCATTTCCCTAATAGCTAGCGATGTTGAGCATCTTTTCAAATATTTGTTGGCCATTTGTATGTCCTCTAGGCATAAGTGTCTATTCAGGTCCTCTGCTCATTTTTTGATTGGATCATTTTTGTTGTTGTTGTTATTGAGTCATATGAGTTCTTTGTATATTTTGGATAGGCCCTTATCAGAGGCATTGCTTGAAAATATATTTTCCTATATGGATGGTTTTCTTTTTACCTTGTTAATGGTTTCTTTTGCTGAGCAGAAGCTTTTTAGTTTGATTTGTTCCCATTCATTTATTTTAGCCTTTACTTCTCTTGCCTTTGAGGTCAAATTCATAAAACTCTCTTTAACTCCAAGGTCCTTGAGTTTAATTCCTATGTTTTCTTCCATGTGTTTTATTGTTTCAGATCTTATATTTAGGTCCTTAATTGATTTTGAGTTAATTTTGGTGTGTGGTGATAGATAACAGTCTAAGTTTCATTCTTTTGCAGGTGGCTTTCCAGTTTTCCCAGCACCATTTATTGAAGAGGCTTTCCTTTCTCCATTGTATGTTTTTGGCTTCTTTGTTGAAAATCATTTGCCCATATAAACATTGGTTTACTTTTGGACTCCTGATTCTGTTTCACTGTTTTTCTGACAATATCATGCTGTTTTGATTACTGTTGCTTTGTAGTATAATTTGAAGTCAGGCAGAGTGATGCCTCCAGCCTTGTTCTTTATTCTCAGGATGGCTTTGGCAATTCTGGTCATTCGTGCTTCCATACAAATCTGATAATTTTTTGTTCTATTTCTTTAAAAAATGCCGATGGGATTTTGATGGGGATTGCATTAAATCTGTATAATGCTTTAGATAATACGGTCATTTTAACTATGTTGATTCTTCCAATCCAAGAACACAGAATGTCTTTCCATTTCTTAGTATCTTCTTCGATTTCTTTGAACAGGGTCTTATAGTTTTCATTATATAGTACCTTCACAGGTTTCGTTAGATTTATTCCTAGGTATTTTATTCTTTTTGTTGCAATTACAAAAGGAATTATTTTTTCCACTTCTTTTTTCTGACATTTCATTATTAGAATATAGGAATGCTATGGATTTTTGAACATTGATTTTATATCCAGAAACTTTACTGTATTTGCTTATTATTTCTAGTAGTGTTCTTGTGGAGTCTTTAGAGTTTTCTATATAGGGAATTATGTCATCTGCAAATAGTGACAGTTTGACTTCTTTGTTTTCTATTTGGGTGCCTTTTATATCTTTTTCTTGTATAGCAGTACTATTGAGTATAAGTGGGGAAGGAAGAGAGATGGGCCCAGAGAGATAAGCAGGAGCCCAAATATGGAGGGATTTCTGTGCTATATTAAAGTGTATAGACTTCACAGAAAGTCTATCAGAAACTAACTTATCTTTTGCAAGGAAGTGATGAGGCCTGATTTCTGTCTCAGCTATGTCAGTCTAGCTACATTATGGGGAACGGCTTTGAAGGGGATAACACAGGCAAAGACCAATTGGGAAACTATTGAAATAATCCAAGTAAGAAAAAATGGCAGTAGAGATGAACAAAGCAGAAGAATTTCAGGAACAATGTGCTACGGACTGCATTGTGTATCCCTCTCCCTCCATTCATATATTGAAGCCTTAATGCCCAGTGTAATGGTATTTGGAGGAGGTGGGGTTTTGGGGAGATAATTAGGTTTAGATGAAGTCATGTGGGTGGGGCCTACACAATGGGATTATAAGAAGAGACACTAAAGTTTATACTCTCACCATGTGAGAACACAATAAGAAGGCAGTCCTCCACAAGCCTGCAAGAGAGTCCTCACCAGAACCTGATCATACTGACACCTTGATTTTGGACTTCTAACCTTCAGAACTGTTAAAAAATAAATATGTTTAAGCCACCCAGTCTGTAGTATTTTGTTATGGCAGCTAGAGCCAACTTATACATAGTAGAAGTGGAATGAAGGATGTGGCAATATAGTAATTATAGGGAATAAGGAGAGTGAACAGTCAAGGGTTGGATAAGTGTTCAGATTTAGTGTGTAAATAGAGAAGAGAAGTGGGCCTACAACAGAGAACACAGGCAGAGAGTGGGGAAAACTTGATAGAGACCAAAGAGAGATTAAGGGAAAGCAGAAGAGGCCAAGAAAAAGAAATTTTTTCACAAAGAAGATATTGTTCAATTGTGCAAAAACAACAACAATGTCAAGTAAGATAAGGTTGAAAAGTGTCTGCTGGCTTCAGTAATAAATGCCTTTGGAGATCTTGGTAAGAATTGTTTAAACATGGTAAGGGCAAAAATTAGATGGCAGTTGGTTGAGGAGAGAATAGAATGTGAGGAAGTATAGACAGCTAGTATAGAAAGCACATTTAAGAATCCCAGCTTTGAGGGGGAGAAGTAATGAGAAGGGAAGCAAGAGGGATTTATTATTATTATTATTTGTTGTTGTTGTTGTTGTTGTTGTTATTGTGGTGGTGGTGGTGGTGGTGGTGGTGGTGACATTGGTTAATGAACTCTAATAAGTTTCAAATATGCGATTCAACAATAAGTTATATATGTATATATATGCGCACGCGTGTGTGTGTGTGTGTGTGTGTGTGTGTGTATATATATATACACACACACATATGTATCGCATTGTGTGTTCACCGTCCATAGTTAGATTTCTTTCTGTCATCATATATTTGACCCCTTTTACCCTATCTACCTCCCCCTTCCCCCACCGTCTGGTAACCACTAGTCTACTGTCCATGTCCATGAGTCTCTGTTTGTTTGTTGCTTTTAGATTTATATCCCACATATCATGTGGTTTTCAACTTTTTCTGTCTAGCTTATTTTGCTTAGCATGATTATCTCAAGATCCATCCATGTTGTCGCAAATGGCAATATTTCATCTCTTCTTATACCTGAGTAATATTCCATTGCATATATGTACCACAACTTCTTTATCCAATCATCTATTGTAGGACACTTCAGTTGCTTCCATGTCCCTGCCACCATGAATAATGCTGCTATGAACATCACTGTACATATATCTTTTCGGATGTATAAAAAATGGGCAGAGGACCTGAACAGACACTTCTCCCAAGAAGGCATACAAATGGCCAACAAACGTATGAAGAGATTTTCAAAATCACTAGCTATTAAAGAAATGCAAATCAAAACCACGAGATACCATCTCACACCTGTTATAACGGCTACTATCAACAGGACAAGTAATAACAAATGTTGGAGAGGATGCGGAGAAAAAGGAATCCTCATACACTGCTAGTAGGACTACAAATTGGTAGAGCCACAATGGAAAACAATATGGAGTTTCCTCAAAATACTAAGAATCGATCTACCATATGGTCCAGCAATCCCTCTACTAGGTATTTACTCCAAAGACTTGAAGAGGGATTTTTTTAATGATGACAGACAAGCTTTTATGAGGGATAATATATTGAAGAACTAGAAGAGAGGCAATAATTGATGAGTAAGGTTACTGAATGAGCAGGCCATGATGGGGTACATAGGTCAGACTCAGGTACTGGCTTTCGAAGGAGGAATTTCATCCTTGATCATGGAAGTGAATGAGTACAGATGTGTACGAGATTGTGGATGTAGAGTCAGTCCTACCTGATGGCTTCTATTTTCTCTATGAAGTAGTAGATGAGAGTGAGATAGGTAGCGAGATGTTAGGAAAGGAGAGTGGAGGAAGCGGCTTCAGTAACCGCTGTGAGGAATGGAAGAGAGAGACAGAGCACTGACCATAAACACAGGAGAATAAGCCAATAGCGTGGGGCAATGGGAAACTATAACATGGAATTTTGGTTTACCAATTTCCTCCACAGTGCTATTTTTCTCCTTCCTGCTGAGCTGCTTAAATGAGAAAGAGGCAGGGAATTAGGTTTTTATAAAGTTTGGATTTTGCCAGAGGATGAGAATGAAGAACAATGGCAATAAATTTGAAGATTATGGCAAAAGAGTGGTTGAATTGATAGACTATGGTGTCTACTTAGATAGGGATGGAACTGAGTGTGGGAACAGGGTCATAGATTAAAAGAATGTTAAATAACTATCAGGAAGGCAATAAAAAGCATAGAAGAAATAAAGAGAACAGATAGAAAACAAAAATAAAACAGCAGACTTAAATTCAAGTACATCAGTAATTAAGTTAATATAAATGGTCTCAATAAAGATTGGAAGAGAAGATTAAAAAATGACCAAACTACATACTGTCTACAAGAAAGTCACATCAAATATAACCATAGGCAGGCTGAAAGTTAAAAGAGTGAAAAAAATATATCATGGAAATGTTAATCAAAAGAAAGCAGAGGTGGCTCTATTAACATTATATAATGTAGACTTCAAAACAAAGAAACACCCATAAGACAGAGAGAAACATATAGAAATTCTAAATGTCTGTGTACCACAAAAAAATAGAGATGAAAAATATCTGAAGCAAAAATGGATATAAATGAAAAGAGAAATAGACATTTCCATGATTATATTTGGAAACTTCAATCACCTCTCTCAGCAATTGATACAACAACACTATAGAACTCAACAATACCATCAACAAAAAGATCTGATTAGCATTTCTGGAACAATCCATCCAACAATAACATTCTTTTCACGTATCAACATAAACCATATCCTGGGCCATGAAACAAACCTCAACAAATCTAAAAGAACTGAAATCATACAGAGTATATTCTCTGAACTAGAAGTCAATAACCAAAAGATAATAGAAAAAATAATAGAAAAATCTCCTAACACCACAGTTCTAAATAATTCAGGGGCAAAAGAAAAAAACTCAAGAGAACTTACTACGTTGAACTGAATGAAAATTACAATACAACATAGCAAAATTATGGGATGTTGATTGAAAATGGACATTTATAGCATCAAATGTATATATTAGAAAAATGAAAATGTCCTAAAATGTCCTAAATCAATAATCTAAGACTTTACCTCAAGAATACAGAAAAAGAAGAGCAAAACAAACCCAAAGCAAGCAGAATAAAAGAAATAATGAAGATAAGAGGATCAATGAAATTGAAAACAGAAAAACAGAGAGAAAATCAATGTTACAAAGATCTGATTCAAAAAATGATCAGTAAAATTGACAAACTTCTAGCAAGACTGATAAAGAAAAATAAAGAAGACACAAATGATCAATATTAGGAATTAAATAAAAGATATTGCTACATAACTTGAAGACATCAAAAGAATAATATGGGAATTCTACAAAATCTTCACGCACATATATTTGGCAATACAGATTCACGGACCAACTCCTCAAAAAACACAAGCCTCTATAACTCACCAAATGTGAAATGGATCATTTGAATAATCCTAACACCATTAAGGAAATTGGATTTATAATTTAAAAATTCCTCCAAAAGAAATCTCCCGAATGAAATACTTTCACTGGAAAATTTTACTAAAGATTTAAAGAAGAATTAATATCAATTCTACACAATATTTTACAGAAAAAGAGAAGTGATCACTTCCCAATTCATTTTATGAAGCTAGTAGCATCCTCATACCAAACCAGACAAAGACAGTACCAAATAAGAAAACTGCAGATCAATATTTCTCATGAATATTGATAAAAGATCTTTAACAAAACGTTAGCAAATAGAATTCAGCAAAACATTCAAAGAATTATACACCACAATTAAGTAGAGTTTAGTCCAATGATTCAAGTCAGATTCAATATTTGAAAATCAATCACTTAAAGACCTGCAGTCATATTAATAGACCAGAAAACCCAGAAATAGACCCACACACTTGCCCAATTAATTTTTGACAATGGTGCAAAAGTGAGTCAATAAAGGAATGATAGCATTTTCCTTTTCTCCTCCTCCTCCTCATCCTCCTCTTCCTCCTCCTCCCCGTCCCTCTCCCTCTTCTTCTTCCTCTCCTCCTCCTCCTCTCCCTCTTCTTCTTCTTCTTCTTCTTCTTCTTCTTCTTCTTCTTCTTCTTCTTCTTCTTCCTTCTTCTTCTTCTTCCTCCTCTTCTCCTCCTCCTCCTCCTCTTCTTCTTCTTCTTTTCTTCTCCTTCTTCTTCCTTCTTCTTCTTCTTCTTCTTCTTCTTCTTCTTCTTCTTCTTCTTCTTCTTCTTCTTCTTCTTCTTCTTCTTCTTCTTCTTCCTTTTCTCTTTCTTCTCTTTCTTTTTATAATGATAGCATTTTCAACAAATAGTGCTGGAGTTGGACATTTATAGATAAAAGTTGGACCTTGACCTTATACAATGTTAACTCAAAATGGATCCTGGCTTTAATATAACATAAGCCTATATTTTTCAGCCAAAAAAAAAAAAAAGGAAAATATCTTTGGAATCTAAGAATGAGCAAAGAATTCTGACTCAATACCAAAAGTGTGATCCATAAAAAGAAAATTTGATAAATTAGATTTCATTAAAATTAAAATTTTTGCTCTGTGAAAGACCCTGTTAGGAAGATAAAAAGACAAGCCACCAACTGTGAGAAAATATTTGGAAACCACATATTTGGAAACCATTAGTCTGATAAAGGACTAGTATCTAGAAGATAGAAAGAATTCTAAAACTTCAACAGTAAAAATCCCCAAACAATGCCATCAGAAAATGACAAAAGGCATGAAAAGACATTTCACCAAGGAGGAAATACAGATGGTAAATAAGAACATAAAAAGATGTTCAACATCATTAACCATTAGGAAAATGCAAATTAAAACCATGAAATATCACTACACACCTAACAGAATGACTAAAATAGAAAATAGTGACAACACCAAATGTGAGGATGGAGAAATTAGATCACTCGTACATTGCTGTTCAGCATGTAACCCCAAATAGTATAGCCACTCTTAAAAACAGTTTGCAGTTGCTTTGAAAAATAAATATACAACTACCATATGACCCAGATACTAATTATTCATCCCAGAAAATATGAAAGATTATGTTCACACAAAAATCTGTACATGGATGTTTATATAATTTTATTTACAATAGTCAAAAACTGGAAGCAACTTGGGCATTCTTCAAAGGGTGAGTGGTTAAACAAACTATGATACATCCAAACCAAGGAATACTACTCAGCAATAAGAAGAATGAACTATTGACATGGGCAACAACTTGGATGAATGTCCAAAACATTATGCTGAGTTAAAAAAAAAAAAAAACAACAATCCCAAGAGGTTACATACTGAATGATTCCATTTATATAACATACCCAAAATGACAAAATTATAGAAGTAGAGAATTGATTAGAGGTTGCTAAGGTCAGGGAGAGGGTGAAAGTGAAAGGGAAGCCTGTTTCGCTATAAAAGGCCATGTGAAAGATCTTGTGGTGATGGAAATAGTCAATACCTTGACTGTATCAATGTTAATATCCTGGTTGTGATAGGGCCCTATTGCTTTGCAAGATGTTTAGTGAACTGGATAAAGGATCTCTGTATTATTTCTTACAACCACATGTGAATCTACAATTATTTCAAAATAAAAATAATTAATTTTAAAAGGTTCGGGGTTGGATAGATCACCCCTACAAATATCGAATCAGTAGGACTATGGTAGGACTTGGAGTGGAGCCAGAAGCACTGCCTCAGATTCATGTGTCACACACCTTTTGCCCTGCCTCCAAGTTACCGCTGCTTTCCAAATTGGGTTGGGGCACTGAGACCAAGAGTGAGTTCTCTTAAAGACCTGCAGTCACCTTGACTCTCTGCCTTAGGGAAACATCTCCTGGTCTAAGGTCCTTTGTATTCTCCATATTATCTGGATATCTCAAAGGCCCCAGTGGCCTAGCTTGGGCACAAAGAGGCCATTATAGCTAAAAATTTCAGCCAAGAGTCATGAGCTCTAGGAGTTGGTGCCATCACATCTTCCTCAAAAGCCAGGCTGGATTAGCTGCATCTTTGTGGTCGCCAGTGTGTACAGTAGACCAGTTTTACCATGTTCCAGAAGAGGTCCAACAACAGTCCAAAGGACCCTTCTCTTCTGTCGTGAGAACCTGATATGACTTCCGTAAGACGGTGTTTTCCTATAGAGCCTGAGTCAGCCCACACCAATAAGGAGTTGAAATCTGAAATGCCAGTGTTTAAAATGCAGGGCAACTGAACTGGAAGAGACTGAAATATTGTTATTATAAAAGTCCAGGTTGTTCTTATTATCTAGTAGGGTGAGATAGATGGCTTATGAGGTCACTTACAAGGAAATAAAGGAGCTACCTTTATTCTGCACACCTTTGTGACGACTGAGTACTTTTGCCACCCTACAGCATTCCTAACCACACGTGCTATAACAAATACCTCATTTTTCAATCTTATACCTTCATCATTCCCACCATCAGGAAAAAGAAGCACTAAATTGGCAGAGTTCTTCCACCACTGCTTCCTACTCTTGACCAGGCAAGTGCCTCAGTTTTCTTATTTGTAAAACGCGAGACAGGCATTTGAAAATTTTCTAAGAATTCTTCAGGGTCTTATAATTTATGACCCTAAGGAACATCCTTATCTTCTAGCACTGCCTTGCAAAATTGTCATTGTAGCAAGTTAAAAACCAAAGTATATTAACCAGAATTCATCTATGGCAAAAAATAAGTCTTTAAAGAAAAGAATATATCTGTGGGTCATTTTGTTGCCCCGATCCACAGTCTAAAGGAATAAAGCAGACTAAAATAGGATGACTCACTGTGTTTAATAAAATGAAGGGAATTTGGTTTTTTTTGGGGGGGGAGGAGAAGAGAAGAGGAAGAGAAGCAGCAGAAAGAGAATGAGTGAACAAAAAGGTGGGGCACCTGAAAGGTTTTGAAGACCAGGATGACTAATGTTCACTTGTAAGATGTGTACATTGCTAGGCTGTACCACCTGTCTCTTCAGCACCTTTAGTAATAATTGCCTCTTAGAAAGGCTTTATGGAAGTGATTTTTAGTGGAGATCAAGAAAAGAGGTGGAGTTTCAGCAGAGAGACTAAACGATGATGAAAGATGTAGAGTGGAGCAGAAGAGTTGATGAGAACGTGGTGAGGAGGGCGCTGGATTTTCCAGGGGTCCTGGAGTGGGGTTCAGGCCAGTCTGATCTACATTGTAATGCCAGGGAGAGACCAGCTGACACCTTGCTTACATATACTTCTCCCTTTGCCATCTTCTCTAAGAAACCTTTGCTGAGACTTTTCAAATGATGATCTACCCACTGCTCCACATTTTTACCAACTTTGGTAAGACACAGACCATACTCTGCTCTGATTTATATGCTATATAAATTATATCAGTTATTTGTATATCTGCCTTGCATAGTTCACTGGCTGGATTCAACCCTCTTTAGGGACTCTGGCCTCCTGGTGCCAAACATAGTAAGTGCTCAATAGTAATTTATTGAATGGAATTTGCTTCTTCGCCTGCCTTCTCTATTCTCCTGGGTGCTGTTATTTGGAATGAGTCACCCTGTTGAGACACAGCAAATAGTAATAATGACAATGAATGTGAATATAAAAGGTATTTCTTATTAAAAAAAAATTCCAGAGTACTCGCTAGTAGGAAATCATATATATGTGAATAGGATGGAGTGGGAGAATGAGCCTTAAGTACTGAACCACTAGTTCTTCAATCACATTTTCAATCGATAAGAATCTACATGGAATATACATTCATCTCCCATGTAAAATTGAACAGATGTTTCAGAGAAAACTGCAGGAAAAGTCTTTAACCTTGTGACTTCCATTATTTTGTACTAAAAGGCTGAAAGCACAATGTGAGCTTTTTTTAGATGCTAAGTTCCATGTGAGTAGTGTGTTGTTGATTTCATATTAATGCAGGGTGCCAGCAGCACTCAGCACAGAATCTGGAGAAAAAAATCACTTTCTTGCAGCTCTGATACCTGGTGACCAGGCTTTAGCTTATTTTCTACTCTCTCTTAGATTAAATAAGTATCCTTCCCACGATGATACAATACAGATCTTTGCAATACATAGACCTGTTCTCCACACTGATGATCATGGAACTAAAAAGAACTCCTTGCTAAACCATAGCTTTGTTACCAGCAAATATGAAGTCCTTATTAAGCATTAATTGATATTTGTACTCCTGAATGAGATCTTGCAATGTTAATATGTTTTTCCTATTTCCTATTTGTCGTATATAGCTTCCTGCCTTCCCTTATGCATATTCCTGGGAGCTAGAGATCAGGAGATATTGTTCTTCTGTACTCTAGTGAAAATTTGACAACACTGTACTGTCTGCCTACTAATGACCTTCTTTGTATGGAAGACATAAAGAAAAATCTAATCACAGTCAGGTTTGTCACCTATTTCTTTGGAAGGCTTTGCAAAATTTGCACCCCAGATAGTAAATGAAAATCATTTCCTTCCTGATCATGGTGTTTTATCTGAATGGAAGCCTTCCCTTAGAAGTGATGTGATGTTCTGTCCCAAGGCCTGCTCCTGCTCAATCATTATGATCTCTAATGACAATTTTTTTTCTTACATGTCTGTCTTATTTCCTTTGACTATCAATTAATTCAATGTGGTTCTTTAAATAAGTAATGTGTAGGACAGAGAGGAAGAAAGAGAAGAAGGGAGAGTGACCAAGCAAGCCAGACTACCTGGATTCCAGAGGAAACTGCAGCCAGCCCCTTGCTAACTCTTTGCCTCAATGCCTTTCCTTAAAATTTTGAAAAACTTCAAGACGTAGGGAAAATAGAAGCCGAAAGATTTTCAGCAGTAGGTGTGTGGTCTCTTCATCAGGCAGAGGATGGGTACATCACGTGAAATGCTCAAGTAGCCTATGGCTTGTCCAGGGATCCAAACCTTCACCCACTTCCTTACTCTTCTTCCCTTCCTCTTTGTATTCATTATTCTTGTGGTTAATCAAGTGAAAGCTAAAACATCTGTTCTAAATAGAAACATTTACGAAACTTCACGGTGGGGGTGGTGGGAAGGAGGAGGAACATGGGGCACTACAATGAATAACACAAAGAGGATTTCTTCTCTTTGTTTTCTCCTATACATTCCTTTAGGGCTACCAAACTCTTTTGAGTGACACATCACACAGCATTGCATGTATCCAGCTGTTCAATAAATTAATGAATATTAGTTAACAATGAGAGAACTTCACAAAGCCTGCAACATTTTACTTAACCTGTAAAATTAAAACAGAAGCCACTTTAAATTCTTTTGGGGGAAAAAATAAGGACATATCTACTCAACCACATTAGCTTTCTTCATCCCATCTGGTTAAGCTGCCTACAGAGCCCTGCTCCATCATTATGACTGCTTTCCAGGTTGGGACACTTAACAGACACATGGCCTCCTAAGTCTGTCTTCCATTGAGGGTTCTTCTCTCCTTAGCACTTTGCTCTACTCTTGCATCAGAAAGGCAATTCTCATCCTAGAGTTTGGTCTCCACGCACCCGCCCCACCCCCAAAAAAAAGTTTGTGTCTTTTTTACCGGGTTGCCATCAAGTTCTAGGCACAACCACCCTCATTTAACTTTTTAAATTAAAACTCACTGCCAGGGTGGGGCTGTGTGAGTGATCCCACTGACATAAAATTGTGGGCTCTGTTGTAGCCTCTGTTCTTACATCTGCCAGCCAGAAGGCTCAAGGAGTTAGACTGAAGAAAGGGGTGGATGGTTTGCCAAGGATGATGTAAGGCCCATATCATGAGCACAGCCAGCAATGGTTGTATGTTGAACTCATGTTCTAATTCTGTCATTTTTCCTCTCTTCTCATTTCTCCATCTAATTTGTCCACCAAACAAGCAGGAGAGGGGCAGTACCAACAATGCTGAGTCTATGTTGCATGGAATAGATTCTATACACTTGAAATTCCATACACTTCAGAACAGGTAAAAAATTTGCTCATTTTTCCCTATTTAAAAGCCCTTAGAGTACATTTTTTGCCAACATTTGCCAATGTGCTACCAACTGTGAATTTATGTGAAGAATCGTGTATTGTATTTTGAGGCAATAATTCCATATGTAACATTTTGGTAGGTCTTTCAGGAGAGTTTCTCTAGTTCTCAGTTGATTGTATTTCATAAACCAAGGTTTGAAAAAGACCAAAATGTGGGTGAAACTGAAGGTGGTAGGTTTCACAGGAGTCCTTAGCAATTGACTTCAGGATGCAAATTCATGAAAAAAAAAATATATATAGATATATATATATATCTATATATATATATATATATCTTTACGGTTTAATAAAATCCAAATAAACAAAGAAAAGTACTCTAAGCAGCAGGTCAAAATTGTTGAATGTATATAATTTTAAATGGAGTTTTCAGATAAATACCAAATATTCCATTTTCTGTTCAAATATAAGTTAAAATAAAATTTCTCTCTTCCTTCCTATTTGATAACAGCCTAAGCTGATTCAACAAAGATAAATTATCATGCTGTAAGTATCCTGAGGTAAAAGTTGTGAAACCAGCTCCTATTATCTTCATATGTGCATAAACAAATACTTCAATTTAAGAAGAATCTTATCAGATGGTAAACACTTAGAATTTACCTTTTCTGAATTCAGGGTAGCTGCTTTGGAAAACAAAGTTATTTTAAAGCGTATTTACAAGTGCAAATAATTTCCCCGGATTCAAAGCTGGCTACCTTTTTTAGCAGGCAGTACTGAAAGAGGGGAGGGATTATCTAAAGTCATCACTTAAGTGGTTTAGGTAATGTAATCCCCAATATTTCTGCCCCGTTCCTCCTGGTTTCTCCCTTTCCGACACCCCAGACACAGCCACGTTGGTTTTAAAAGCCAGGTACTCAGAAAAAAAATGAACCTAGGTGGAAGGGAGGTGTAGCCAAGGCTCCACGTGGCGGCCAAAGTACAGGCCAAAGTAAAACCTTCTGATCTGTGACTCATCTTTGAGTCTCGTGCTCCCTCCGGTTTTGCTCTGCAAAGGGCATTCTCTGGCTGCAGCTGAGAGCTAAGTCAGAACCTCGCGGTCCTGTTTATTACCACATCAGCTGTTTGCAGCAGGGAGACAGCCAGAGACCTGCTCCGATTTGCTGCCTTTCTCTGATGTAACAGCCTGCCCAGCCAATCAATAGCCTGCACTCTAAGAGCATAAAGATGAATTGTAACAGCCAAGGCCCTGGGAATAAAAAAAAAAAAAAAAAAAAAGAGCAACCACTCCCAAAACAAAACCATACGCACGGCTTCTGGAGGGGCCCGGAGAGAGCCTACTCTCTTCTGCCGGAAGCCCTCTGGACAGGCCTGTTTGCACCTCAACTCCCTGGCACACGGCCAAGTTCGCACCATTTTCAAAGTAGGTCATTCCAAGAAATCTCAGCAGAAGAGGGATACGCTGTCAGCAACAGTCCTCAGAGTCTGTGAGGAGGCCCAGACTTTGCAGTAGAGGGGAGGCGGCTACTGCGAGGTGCTTCCTTGCCAGACAGGTTTGCTTTTAAGCAAATTCAATCTCTTGGCCGTTTACAATTGGTCAGGGACTAACTATTCTGGATGAAACTCCAGCAGGATTTAAATACGAACCTGAATGAAAATTCACTATCAGAAAGATGATGTCATCTTGATTCAGCTCTTTGTTCTTGGTGTTGAGAAAATTCATTGTTATTTGAGAGGCTAGTGAGTTATTTCTAAGAAGGCATGCTGGTTCCCCCAAGGAGAATGTAAGTAAAAATAGATACAGGAAAATTTTTTTTCTAAATAACATTGAGGAAATGCATATAGAACAAATGAATGTACGATTAAAAACATAAACCTCATACATGTTCTTAAAAACATAGAACTCATATAGTTTTTCATTCACACTGATAAAAAGGTAAACTCCATTTTCTTGATTAATGACATGCATAGACATGTGTCAAATATTGTTTGAAAGGTATGTGTTGTCTTTAAATGTGATCTGCCTTCAGGTATCACTTAGAAGTTACCTTTGCTATGCTGTTTCCTCACATTGCAATACCCTTCCTTTCCTCTTCTGGCAAAACTTACCCACCTTTAAGCCTCTTCTTAAATTCTTCCTCTTTAGAAAACCTCTGGCTCCTGATTCTCAGTGATTATTTCTCTCTATTCAGAACCCCTGCAGCAATAAATGTAGCCGATAGCACACAACTAGGAATAGCTTATGTATGATGTGGCTGCTCTCTAATTGTTTATTACACCATAACTCCTGGAAAGCCAGTGCCAGTGTCTTGTATTTCAATGGTATATCACTTGTACTTAGCACACATATTGCTTTAAGGACAATGGGAGAAATGAAGGGGAGGTGGAAGGAAGGAAGCTAACATTTATTGACTGCCTAGTAGGTACTAGCTGCTGCACCAAGATTTTTATTGATCTTTTTTTTTTTCATTTAGAACTCATAAAACTCATGGAAGATTTGCTTTCCACCATTTTAAAGATAAGGAAGCAGAGGCTTAGAATAGTTACATAACTTAGCCAAGCTCAAACAGCCAATAAGTGGAGGAACTAAGATGCAACCACTGCTATCCAACTCTGCTTTTTCTATTACTCCCTGATTCTCAGTCTTGGCTAATCAGCATTTAGACATTTTAGATGCCCAGGCCCCATCCCCTGAAGATTTTGATTCAGATTTCTAAGCCCAGGAGAGCAGGGGGCAATTATTTCCTTAAGTGTCATGTTGCTAGTAATGCCTTGCATATAGTAGCAGTCAGTGCATATTTATTAAATGAATAAGTGAGTTCAATCCAGCTAGAGCAGTGGTTCTCAGGACTGGCTATGTATTAGACTACCTGAAGAGGGTAATTAAGCAATGCCTCTCTCTAGGCCTCAGCCCCAGAGATTCTGATGCAATTGGTCTGGGGTGAAGCTGCCTGGCAGGCATCCTGGTTTTCAAAAGCTCCCCAGGTGATTCACAAGTGCAGATCAGGCTGAGAACCATTGGGCTAGAGTGAGGTCACAACATTTGCAGACTTTTAAAAGCTCCACAGGTAATCTGGATTTGCAGCCAGGGCTGAGAACTGCCGCCTACACATCATGCTGCCTCTCTCTGGGTTTTATAAATGGGAAAGCATTACTTTCTAAAAATAATTCTGTCAACAAGTATGGGCGTGCTCACCCATGCACAGCAGTGTACCATTTGAGGTACATTATGGAAGAAACAATGGGGCCTGCTGTCACCTCATTTCTAACCTGTAACCGGTTCAATGCTAACTCGTTCCTTGATTTTTGTCTGTCATGGACTAGCTGGAGAATGATTTATGAAACTGATGGATCAAGAGTCTTGTCTTGCAGATGAGAAAAAGAGAATGAATATCTTGTCTACTGAGCTAAGGGATAACTTTTAACCTGTATGAGCTTCAATAATAAATTTGTGGGAATGTCCATGCACTGATGTGCATTGCATATTATCACTGATAAAGAAATGGGGGGAAAGGGGAGAAAAATATTAAAATGCACAGCTTTCTGCAAGTTGAGAGATTGGTGAGAGGAGAAAAAAAAGACCATTCTTACATGTGAACCCTACACATGTTTAGTAATGCTTCCTCTGATAATCTTGAAATTAAAGAAAATTAGGTGCCGTGTGTTTATATGTTGTTAGCTTTAAACATTTCCTAAAGTGCATTGTCTAGAACGTATCAGAAAACAATTTAATATTGGGGCAAGATCTTATTACTTGGAGTAATAAACCCAACCAAATGTGATGCATTAAACATTACTGTAAAAGTCATATTGCCATCATATAATTATTATGAGCACATATACAACAGTCACTGTTAAGAAACAAGCAATGGGAACACTTCAAAGAGCAAATTATTTTACATTTGGAGAAAACAACTTTTTATATGCACCATGAAATTTGTATGCAGTTAATAATAGGTGACATTTATTGAGCACTTAACTCTAGATCTGGCAGTCTTTGACATCCTTTTAATTTATTCACGTTAAATCTTCACAACAAAGCAATGAAATGGGTACTATTATAATCTCTTAAGATAAGAAAACCGAGGCACTGAGGGGCTGAGTAATTTACCCAAGGACTCATAGCTGGTAAGTAATAAGTAAACCAGGATTCAAATTCAGACGGTCTGATTTCATTGCTGATTTTAACCAGTATACATGAGAAATAACATTTTGTCTATGCTGATGTTATGTGGTTATTTTAAGCAATTTTATCCTTTTCATTTTATATGGCCCTGACATGCGGTAATCAGAGAAAACAGATTTCTGGAGGGAAAGCAACCATTGCTCTGTCCCAAATTTAATTCCACACCTCCACCCTTAGTTTCTACTACTAACACAGTTTCTAAAACACCTTTATCACAAAATTAAAATGTAGTTCAACAAATATGTTAAGCACCAATGCTGTTTAAAGTTACCATGCAGCCCTTTTCTTCAAGAATCTTTTAGAAATGCAGACAGATCTTGGCATCTCCATTTAAAATCCTTCTGTAACTTTTCTCTCTACATATGGGTTCCAAATCTCCAACCCATCCTTGGAGACCTGGCATGAATGAGATGGTCCCCATTTTCCAGCTCTATGTCCCTCCCCTCTCCCTCTGGGAGTAAGTTTCAACCACATTGGGCTTCTCTTGGAGTCTTTAATGCTCCACAGCCTTTCCAAATTCAGGGGCTCCACATGCACTGTTCCCATCATCTTGCACACATCCTTCTCTGCCCACTTTTGCAGCTAGAAACCCCTCTGTATATCCTAGATCTCAGCTCAGACATCTTTTTCTCAGGAAAGTCTTCCCTGATGGGCAGGTACCAGCTCCCAGCCCTCTGCTAAAATCTCTCATAGCATCTTCTACCTTTCATTCATGGAACTTAACCACCTACTGTGATATTTATTTGTGTAGTCACTTGTTAGGTATTTGTCTCCCACCTGCTTGTAAAGTCCCATGAGGAGGGAAGAGAGTGTGTATTACTCTATTCCCTGCATTACACCCTGCACTCTATCACATAGTAGATCCAAATATTTGTTTTCAGATATATTCTTCCTTTTAAAGGTCATCTGCTCCTTTGGTCCCAGGGGTGGTGATGGCTCTGCCGTAACCAGTCCCAGAGTTCTGCTCTATCCTTTGTTCTTCCTCCATACCCCGCTTACACCTCCTCAAATTATCCTAATGTTATTATGTCCCTTGTTTCCTGCAAAGACTCTGACTAATACAAGTAAGAAGAATTAGATGGGCCAAAAAGAAAAAAAAGAATTAGTCGTTCAGACAAATACAGAGAGAATTGAATACTTAAAAAAAAAAAAGTTTATAATTCTGTCTAAATTTCTAAACATCACAGTGACTAAGCATTTACCTGAAAATTAAACATATATTTGAAGAGTGAACCAATACTAAGTCAGATTACAGCATAGTAAGGAATGAAAAGCACAATTCAGTTCTTGTGAAACAGGCTCCAAGTGAAGCTTAACCAGGAGAGGGCATCCAGATGCCCATGTGCATCCTGGCTCCCACAACAACGTGCCTGGGTATCAGGAGAGGGGCTATTAAAAAATCGTTGAGTAAATACATTTTATTTATTTATTTTTGCTTAGGGTAGAAATTTATTCTTTCACAGTTCCCAGAAATCTAGAAATCTGAAATCAAGGTGTTGACCGGGCCATGCTTCCTCGGAAGGCTCTAGGGAAGAATCCTTCCTGTCTCTTCCACTTCTGGTGGCCTTGGCCTTCCTTGGCTTGTAGCAGCCTCACTTTAGTCTCTGCCTCCACTGTCACATGTGTGTTTATGTTTCTCCAAATCCCTCTCTCTCCATGTGTGTTTATGTTTCTCCAAATCCCTCTCTCCTTATAAAGACACCAGTCATTGGATTTAATAATACTAATCCAGTATGACCTCATCTTAATCGGATTACATCTACAAAGACCTTATTTGGGAATTCACATTCATAGATATTGGGGGTTAGGACTTGAACATATCCTTCTGGGGGATGAAATTCAACCCATGACACTTGTTATTTGTATGAAACCAATTATTTTCCTCCTTTCTCTTTCTCCTATTTTATATAAGGAATGTTGGTGGTGACTTTAATCTTCTCTCACTCTCTCTCTCTCTCTTTTTTTTTTTTTTAAATTGTTAATCTAGCTACAGGTCTGTCAGTTTTGTTGGTGGTCGTTAGCTTTATAATTTAGTTTTGAGATTGAAAAATATCCAAGTAGAAGCAGAATTAATCTCTCTTAGATGTGGATACGGTAACAGATGGAGTTTTGAGCCTTCTCTTTTTGTAAACAGGGTGAGTATGCATGATGTGTCTAGTATACTTATTATACTACAGTTTAAGTCTGGTAATGGTGAGACTAGTGCTGAGTCGCCAAAAGAGTAGACTATCCTGGTTATTTGTGGGAAACTGACAGGAGATTGTCTGAAAAAAGGAAAAGCCCTATTTTTTTATTTCCTGCTTCTGAGGGAGCTTCTGGAAGCTTCTGGGTTCCTACTCAGGAAGGGCAGTTCCAGCAACTGCAGTGGCCTGGAGCTCTGACTTGGGCAGTGACAGTCACAACAGTAGGTGACTTTGGGCTCCTGGTCTCTTGCATCTTCAATGTGAGTATGGGCTCCTAGCTGACTTCATCTATTTTTTCTCTAACGCTATTCCACGCTATTCCTTTCTTTGTGTAGACCTGAGTTTCTGTCCTATATCATTTTCCTCCTTTCTGAAGCATTTCTTTTAATATTTCTGCAAGGCAGGTCTACCTGTGACACATTTTCTTAATTATTATTTGTCTGAGAAAATCTTTACTTTCAAATGAGCATCACACTGAGTAAGGGTACAGAATTCTACGTTAGTGGATTTTCTTTCAACTCTTTCATTCCACTCTTGCTTGCATGGTTTCTGAAGAGACATCTGATGTAATTCTTGCCTTTGCTCTTCTGTAGGTAAGATGAGTTTTTTAAATCTCCCACTTCTTTCAAGCTTTTCCCTTTGTTTTTGGTTTTATTCAGTTTGACTATGATGTGCATAGGTGTAGATTTGTGAGTATTTATCTTGCTTGGTGTTCTCTAAGCTTCCTGGATCTGTGGTTTGTTTTCTGTCATTAATTTTGGAAAATTCTCAGTCATTATTACTTCATATATTTCCTCTATTACATTCTCTCTTCTCCTCTGGTAATTGTCCCTTAGTTCTTAAATAATCTGTTCTGTCCTTCTCATTCTCTTCTTTCTCTATACATTTCAACTTTGGAAGTTTTTATTGACATGTCTCAAGGAGGGAAAGTGTTCTATGGTCCTATCATTAGGTCTCAGCCTGTGTTCAGTATTTTCCTTTCCCCATATCAAAAGCTACAAGTGGCTAAGGTTGTGTAATTCCCTTCTCCTAGGTTGGTTACGTTCTGGTAAAACCCAAGTCAGTTATACTTGGTTAAACAATTTCTCCCAGAGTCAGGCTTTACCAAGAACAGAATGCTCTAGGCATAAATGTTTACTTTTCCCCTCTTCCTGCCAAGGAGCAAGAGGCAAATTTTTGCCCACCTTCACTGTGGGACACAGTAGGGCTCCTGGAGGCAAAATTTAGGAAAGTGTGTAGGCCTCTCTAAAACTAGGTCTCCTAAAAGTTTTTAATTCTCTAGCTAGAAACACTGAACCTCTAGTAATTTGTCAATTATAGTTTAAAGTGTCTCTGTGGATCCTGGCTACAGCTGTGGGTTTCTGCTCTATGTAAGCTGTGATTCTCTGTATATGCCTGTCTGTCTCATCAGTTTTAGGGGGCAGCAGTTTGGGTGGCCTCAATTCTCTGGTGGATCTAAGATGAGTCATTGAATTTCAGTTTGTTCAGCTTTTTTTCTGAAGACAGGAGTGATGACTTCTAACCTCTTTGCAGATTGAACTGGAAACTGGAAATTCAAATATAACTTTTTAAAGTTTATTTTAGAAAATCTGAAGAAAATTAAGTTGGAAAATTATTAAATAGAAAATAAAAATCAACAATAACTCCACTACCTAGAGATAATTAATCACTGTTAAACTATGAATATATATTCTTTCTATTTCCAGAATGTGTATATATGTATGTGTAAAATAATTTTAATGGAATTATGCCATGGTATACATAGTTTCATAACCTTATTTACCCATAAACAATATGTTATATATTTCCCCATGTCAGCAAGTGTTCTTACATTTAAGCGCTTAATAAATCGCAAATATCACAAAATGTTTGGTCATATGAGCATATCTTTATTTATTTTGCTTATTTAATTGAAGATAACGGATAACATAGCAGAGAGGTTAAGATTATATGTTTTGAGATTAGATTACCTGGCTCAAACCTTAGTCCTTCTCTTTACTAGCTACATGATCTTGGGCAAATTATTTAACCCCACTGAGCCTCAGCTTTCTCACCCATTAAAAAGGGACAATAAGAACACCTATCTCTTAATTGTTATGAGGATTAAGAAGAATAATAAAGATTATGAAGCACATGCAACAAGCACTTATTCAAGCATTTATTACATTTCATTGGCAAAATTAGTTTTAGAATAATCTATTTGGCATCTTGTTTGGGTATAAAAATGCAAAATATTTTAATGCATGTTACAATGCACTTGCCTTGTAGTAATTTTTCTGGGGGCAGGAGAACAGTATTAGTGTATGAAGCTGGCTTGCCAGCTTTGGTTGCTTCTTCTTATTTTATAATACAAGGATAATCACAATATCTTATACTATATAAGCTCTATTATCTACTTATGGAAAAACTCGGCCCTGAATATTGTGCCAAACAAAAGATAGAGGTCTGAAGGTACATACCTTCCACATGGAAACATGAGTAGTGTGGTAGAGAAAGGCTGGTTCTTTTATAGTTGAAATACAATTTCAGCGATCAAATTCAACTCTATTGTGTTATTATTTCATCATTTCCATTCTAAGGTTAATAACAATGTCTTATGCAAACAAACAAGCATGCAAACCCTGCTAAACTAAAAAACAAAACAAAACAAAACAAAACAAAACAAAAAGACACACACAAACAAAACTCTAAACAATAACTTCAAACTCTCTCAAAATCACTTTTTCTCAAAAGCTCATGGTTCATTTGGGTCATTTTAATTCTAGTACGTCATTGATTTCTCACTGCCATGTAAAGTCTATAAGACATTAAGAATTCTTTCATTTGTGGGTTTTATTTATTGGGTCCTTCTGATTATCCAAGTGGGGCCCGGCTGGAGTTCACTCATCTTTTGTAAGCACTGCTTTTCAGTGTCTGTTAGTATAAAAGAGGTCAGGATCCCCTGGGTCCCACTGGTCTAATCAAATAGCTGAGTCTTTTATTCATGGCCCCCTCCCTGTCACCTCCCACATCTCATTAACTGCCAAGTTCTTGTGAGGATTTTCTTTTTTCTGGAATATTTCTCGCAAATTCATCCCTCCTTGGCACAGGACCTCATCGCTTACCACTTGGCCTATTATAACAGTCTCTGGGCCGTTCTTCTGGCCTCCAGATTTTTTTGTTGTTGTTCAAAACCTCTCTCTTCAACATTCTGACCTCTCCAAAATGCTAATATGATCATGGAACTCTCCTGGGTAAAGATGAAGGCCAAATGCTTTTGCGTATCATCCAAAGCCCACTCACATTCCTAGTCACATTTCCAGCCACAAGTTATGGCATTTCTTCCCCTTCCAGACTCACTCTCCTCCTAATCTCCTGCTTCCTAGACCACCCTGCCCCATGCTCCAGCCCAAACTGTCCTTTTCTACTTCATCCTTCAAGGCCTGATTCAGATGTCACCTCATCCAGGAAGATTTTCCCCTTTTCCTTTTTTGGAAGAATTAATTGCTCCATGCTTTATGCCTTCTCAGTGGGCTTCACATAAAATATTCCACTTGGTACCATGTTATAGAGCAGATGCGCATGCGCTATATCCCGGGCTGGGTCTGAACTCTGAGGCAGAGACCACACTGCCTTCATGTTGGTAACTCCCCTTCACCTCTAAAATCCAAATAAATAGTATGTACTTTTTGAATAATTGGCATTCATCCAAACCCAGTTTGAGATGCTCTGTATTCTTGAAAATAAACTTAGAGCTAATTTTGAAATTTAATGTTGGTTTTTGTTATTATCGTCAACAGTTTCTGAGATTTTCAGTGATTGAAAATTTTATTTCACTGGAGCAGGACCATCTAACTATTGCAAGGTGTTCTTACTTGCCTGCAAATGGTAACTTTTTTGCTTGAGAGCTACAGATATTCACATTAAAAAAAAAACAACCCTGAGCTGGCAGGTCCCTAGAGGCAAGTTGGTTCAATACTCTCATCTTGCAGTTGAGGAAACTGAGACCCTGCCTATGCTCTTGGAAAAAGTGAATGAAGGACGAAAAGAGAAAAGAGATCTCATTCCAATTCAGAATACCTTTCATTAAATCAGAACTTTAAGAAACAAAACCTATAGATGAGACTTTGGCTAATTCAAAGTAGTCTTTTACCTAGTTAAGCTGAATTAAGGAGTTATAGTTGTAGCTGATTTTTTTAAAAACTTCTTTTTATTAGAAAGCACTTACTACAATGTTAAGATGAACATGGATCCTAATGTCTTTATTCACCACCCACCATCCGAGGATGCTGGTGAAGTAAAGCGAAGTAAGTTGCCCCCAAACTTAAAAATATCAGTTAGACAACACTAAGAATCCATATATAACCAATTGAGTCAACCGTAGGAGTCACTTAAGAAAGAAGACCCCCAAAACCATCAAGACCACTTGAAGTAACTTGTTTATAATTTCAGGGACATGTGACTAAAATGTGGTTTTACTAAGCTGATCACTTGTACTGTAGAGGATGGCTTGCTTAGAGTATTGAAAAGTGAAAATTAGAGGGTAAGAATTGGGTTTATCCAGTATTATCCAAGCACTGAGACACTGAATCTGAGATTCATGAGCATCGTGACCACTAGAGAGGGATACCCTATGGTAAAGCAAGGATAGTTCATTCACCAGGCTTTCCCATGGCCCAATAGAGTATCTGTAAGGCAATTCAGCCACCACTTTTTGCTTGATTCTGTGCTCCCCGAACAACCTTCTGGTTTCAAATGAACTTTTGTGATATTGAGAGGAGGGTGATCTAGATGATGAACTTGAAATTTTTAGCCACAAGAAAGAAATAGCTTTTATTACAAACTTAAAAATTAATTTTATGGTTTGTGATCAGTTACTTGCCAGTGTACTATGAATGGGTTATAGGAGCCCCAAGAAAATTGATCTCCTCAGCCATTCCTCTGCAATTATGAGTCTGAGGGTGGGGGGTGGGGGGGATGGGAGTGATGAGGGATGGGAGGATTTGGTGACCGAGCTCTTTGAACTAGCACCTCTAGTCTAAGTACTGTATCAATGCTTCCCAATGTCCTCATACAAATACTGTTTGCAATACATTGTGACTGAACAAAAGGTTGAGAAGCACTGGTAATCCATCTTAACGCACAAGAGAAAGAGAAGTAGCAACTTCTCATAGTTGGTCTCCTGGCCACAGCAATCCCTGAAGGAGCTGGGCAGATGGCACTGTTTTTTTCTCAAATTCCTATTGGCCCAAGGCCCAAAACTCCAGGTTGGGCCTTTATACTGCTACCTCCTACTGCAATGGTGTCTGTGTTTAGCTTAGTTTTCCAACATTATTAATTAAACCGCTACTCCCAGGGAAGAGAAAGCTGTGGAAGCCAAATCATTTTTCCCACCAGGAACCACAGATTTGAATCTCTCAACTTTGCAGAAGGACCTGTGGTACATCACATGCCAAGAAAGACTGGGCACATTCGTTCCTCAGCACATGTACCAAAGACCACGAGACAAAGTGATTTCAGTGTCTGCCTCTCAAGTGTTATCTTCTGTTGTTTTTTTTTTTTTGGTTTGTTTTTTGTTTGTTTGTTTTCATTACAGTTCTCAAAAAAATAGGATTGAATAAATAAAAAATAAATACCTCCTGGGTACTGAAATATGTTATGCAAATTCTACAATGCTTTTATTAGACAGAATAAATGTCTGTGGCTGAGGGATCCAGGTTTGTTCCAACAGCTAAAGAGGCCTGGAAAAAAAGCCACCTTCTAGGCAAAAATTAGACTACGACCACCCACATAGAAAATTGTCCCTTTTAAAGGGTTCACTTTTATTTATTTTTTTTTAGCTCTCCATAAATAGAGCTTTATGAGGAAAATTTCCAGAAGCCTTTAGTGAAATTACAGGAACAAATTAGAATCATATAACCTAATATTGGATAATCATTAAATGTGAAAAAGATACCTTTATTTTTTAGGGAATTTTATTTTGTCATTTTCTAATTTGGATTATGTATCCACATTATCTATCTATACTAAAAGCCGTATTTTATTTTATATGCAATTTACTAAATGTATAGTATACTGCTTTGTGTATAGCATAGAATTATATCAATGATTCTCTTTTTTAATACTATCAAGATTAACTGCTTATTGCTACCTTCACTGTTTTAGCCCAGAGTAGAAACATATCCATTCACACACAGATAACCTCATCTCCAAATTAGCAGAAGGATTTACTCAATATTATCTATAACTATTGAGAACAATCTGAAATCAGACATCGCAGGAAAAAAGACTACAAAGTCTGAGTATTTTTATCACATTTTGAGGCTCATAGATGCAGAACTATAATAAATTCAAGAAAAAAAAGGAAGGAAAAGCATTGAGGTTATAAAAGGGATGATGCAGTTGGCATAATGAAAAGACCACTGTGACTAAAGAATTTAGCCATGTCACTTTCAAGTCTAAGATCTCCATTTATTAAATGTGTGACTTTGGACAACTTATTAAAGCTCTCCGAGCACCATTTTCCTTTTGACTAATACACTATTGAGATAATAATTCCCTCTTATCTCACAAAGTTATTAGGAAACTCAAATATATAAATGTTATACTTTTAAACCATGACTGGAATGTATTATTTAACTTTAAAAAAAAAACCACTCTACTGTTTATTGAGCTTTTTCTAAGTGTCAGACATTGTACAGGTGCTTTGCATACTTTTGTTCCTCACAACACATATGAGGGCAAAACTGTTGCTCATATTTCCCACGCCTTTTTCTGACCTCTTATCCTGGTAATCTAATCTCAATCCTTAAATCTCAGCTCTGGGATTGCTGGGGTTGTTGTGAAGAAACACTAGGCTCCTTGCACTTGACTTTATCTCCTCTGTACCATTGTGCACTAGCAGCTTGTCATAGCCACAGGGTGAAAAAGTTGAGCTAATCTTTCACTTTTTCTTCCAGTCTTCTAAAATGTACCAGACAATGAAAATAGAGAGTGAGCATTTTGTTAAAACAAAGTGAAACCTGAAACGATGACACAATCCCCCAAGGTAGTGACCTGTCATGTGGATGCCCTTAGATTTTGTCTTATCCCACCTGGCCCTCTCTGCAGGTGTTTCCCTTTCCCATAACTGCCCTTTCTTTTTTGCAGAGCCTGCTCCTAAGCTATCAGTGCAGGGCATGGTTTTCGATTGTGCTCTGAACTATGTTCTAGTAGCCAACTCAGAATATGGGACAGAGTTTGTTCTTGGTGTTCTCCTGTCCACATTGATAAGATCAAAGGGAAATCCATCTGGAACCCACTTTGAGTTCTTCCAGATGGTAAGCTTGCTTCCAGACAGTGCATTTAGTAGGAGTGAAAAAAATAAAAATAAATAACTGAACATAAACATCACAGCACCACAGAAGGCCCTGCGACCTTATTTCTTTTGGGATTCTTCAGGATTTGAAATGATTTTGCCTGCCTTAGATTTTCACAGGAATTTTTTCTCTTTCTGAATCTTTGACTGAAATTAGTGGTCTTGGGAGAGTTATGGTGTTATTTATAGGCAAATACTGACCAACCATAAGCACGAATATGGATTGTGGCTTGATTCTTATTTCAAAAGTTTAGATGAATTTTTAAAAAGCTATTATCAAATTCCTTAAAGAGTTCAGGGGCCTTTATTTTGAAAGGGCCATCTACTGGTTACAAGCTGATCCTAACAAGCAGACAGCTTTCAGCAAACCCGAACTGCCCTCAGTGTATCACCAAGTCAAAAAATGTTAATTTCAACTCATAAGATGAGTGACCCTAATAAAGATCACAGAGCTGTGTTTCAGAAGAGGCAACGTGATAGGCTCTCTTTTGAACAAGGGGTGGACACTGGACATTTGGCACTTGGGATCCTAAGGAGACAATTTCAAAAAGGATACACACTGCCTGATTGCTCTGCTGCTACCCTTATAAATGCCTTTTGCCCCAGACTTTCCAACATATGCTCTTGTGTGGCCTGAAAACTTCTATTTATTCAACAAAGAAACAAATATTCATTCATTCATTTATTCATTCACTCATTCACTCATTTTATTGAGACTTATTGAGGTGACAGCCCTGAGCTTGGAGCTATGGACATGAGATGATGATGGAGAGCAAATTGCTGGTAGAGCCTCAGTCATCCTGTTGTCACTGGTCAGGCACCGTTCCTATTCTGATTCTTGGCTGAACTTCAAACTTCTTTTCAGCATGTATTGGCCAACCCTTTCTGTGTCCTTTCTTTCCCAGCACACGTCTCTGGTACAGTGGAAGTTGCTGTGTAGAATTTGTACTTCTGCCCTGAACTTGCCCTTGCACCGTACAAATACCAGTCTGGTCAACATAGGGGACACCGAAGTTAACCCCAATTGACCCAGTGAACTACGTGAGCTTGCTCACAGCCCCCTGGCTTTTGACCCAGGAATAAAAGGTCTAGACCTCGACTAAAGTTCGTGTGGGCCTGGATCCATACACAGGCTAGTAGGTCATTCAACTTTGTTTGTTTTTTCTCCTAGCTAGGCAGAGATTGCAGGCATTCAACTCAGCCCAGAAGCCAACTGCACTGTGGTCAGAGTGAAGGAGTGGCAAGTGAGAGGTCTCTGTGTGCTTACCAACACTTGCTCCTGAAAGGCCACAAGCCAAGTCCTCAGCATTCCTATGGATTTTAATTGCAGTTGGAGGGCCTGCAACCCTTAGGAATGCAGAGTCCATAAATCTGAAATTGTGGTAGATAGGCCGAAGTTTACATTTGCAATATCTGTAAAGATACCCTCTAGATCCATTCATGTTGTTGCAGATAGCAAGATTTCATTCTTTTTTTTTTATGGTATTTTGTTTAAGGCTAAGTAATATTTCATTTTATATGCACCACCTCTTCTTTATCCATTCATCTATATATATCCAGGTTGCCTCTATATATTGGCTATTGTAAATAATGGCTGCAATGAACAAATAGATTCATGTATCTCTTTTAAAGTACAGTTATGAGTTGGTTCGGATAAATACTCAGAAGTGGGATTACTGGATCCTTCTTTATCTGTTGTTATAGCCTTTGTTTTAAAGTCTATTTTGCTGATAAAAGTATTGCTACCATAGCTTTTTTTTCTCTTTTGTATTTTCATGAAATATCTTTTTCCATCTCTTAACTTTCAGCCTCTGTGTGTCTTTCAATCTGAAATGAGTCTCTTGTAGTCAGCATATATAAAAGTCTTGTTTTCTAACCCATTGATCCACCCTATATTTTGATTAAAATATTTTATTTATTTACATTTAAAGTAATTGTTGATAGAGGTATAGTTGTTGCCATTTTATTATTCATATTTTTGACCTCCTTTTCCTTCTCCTTCTTCAAGAAGTACCTCTAAGATTTTCTTGGTAATAATGGTTTGGTGTTAATGAACTCCTTTAGCTTTTTCTTATCTGGGAAGCTCTTTATCTGTCCTTCTATTTTGAATGATAGCTTTGCTGGGTAGAGTAATCTTGGTAGTAGGTCCTTGCTTTTCATCACTTTGAATATTTCTTGCCAATCTCTTCTGGTCTGCAAAGCTTCTGTTGAGAAATAGGCTGACAGTCTTATGGGAACTCCCTTGTAGGTAACTAACTGCTTTTCTCTTGCTGCTTTTAAGATTCTCTCTTTGTCTTTAACCTTTTGCATTTTAACTACTATGTGTCTTGGTATGGGCTTCTTTGGGTATATCTTGTTTGGAGCTCTCTGCACTTTCTGGGCTTGTATGACTATTTCCTTCTCCAGGTTAGGAAAGTTTTCCAACATTATATCTTCAAATAGGTTTTCAATTCTTTGCTCTCTCTTCTTCTTCCGTTACCCCTATGATGTAAGTGTTGGTACTCTTGATGTTAGCCCAGAGGCCCCTTAAACTATCCTTATTTTGGGGGATTCTTTTTTCTATTAGTTGTTCTGGTTGGGTGTTTTTTGCTACTTTATCTTCCAGATCACTGAGTTGATCTTTTGCTGCATCTATTCTACTGTTGATTCCCTCTAATGTATTCTTCATTTCAGTTATTGTATTCTTCCTTTCCAACTGGTTCTTTTTTGTTTCCTATCTTTAGTTTTATGTTTTCTATTTCTTTGTTAAAGTTCTCACTGAGTTCCTATACTCTTCCCCTAAGTTCATTGGGTATCCTTATAATCAGTGTTTTGAACTCTGCATCTGGTAGATTGTCTCCATTTTGTTGAGTTCTTTCTCTGGAGCTTTGTTCTGTTCTTTTACTTGGGACATGTTTTTTTGTCTCCCTATTTTGGCTTCTTCCCTGTGTTTTTTTTCTATGCATTAGGTAGGGCTCCTATGTCTCCCAGTCTTAGTAGAGTGGTCTCATGTAGTAGGTGTTCCGTGGGGTCCAGTAGTGCAATCTTCCTAGTCACCTGAGCCTAGTGCTCCAGGTGTGTTCCCTGTGTGGATTGTGTGTGCCACCTCTTTGTAGTTGAGCCTTGATTACTGTTTCCTCATCAGTGGGAGAGATCGACCCTCGGACTGATTGGTTGTGAAGACTGGCTGTGACTACTGGAGGAGCTGTTGTGCAGCAGCTGACCTTATGGAGCAGGATTCGCTTTAACAAGGATCTGGTGCCTGCTGTGTCTGCCCTTTGGATGTGTCATTTGTGGAGGTAGTTGCATGGTGTTCTGGTGTGGTCTGAAGCTGGCCACCATGTGTGTTGGTTCTGGGGCTTTTTGGGAAGGGCTCTGGGGCATGCCAAGAACAGCCATTGCCTGTGCTTTGCTGGGTGTCACTTGGTATAAGCTACTATGTGATCTGCAGATGGTTGCCACTTGTGTTGAACTTGGAGGTGACTGGGAGAACTGAGGCCAGCTGCTGCTAGTTCCAGGCTTTGGTTGCTCAGCAAGAGATATAGGGAACACTGAGGCCAGACACTGCTCATTTCGGGTTTGTGAACCTTTGAGAGGTTTTAGAAAAGTCCACAGCATGAGCCAAGACAGGCCATTTATATGGAAAAGCCACTGTAAGCGGTTCGGGTTGGCCCACAGGTTGGGTGAGATGGAGTCTCAGAAAATCACCAGAGCAGGGTGATCAGTGTTAGCTAGGTTGGTGACTGCTTGTGTCTATACACTGTGGGAAGGGCTCGAGAAAAGAATAATGGACACTACCAGTATTTCTATCTGGGAGAAAGCTGCCCCTTTAGCCCTTGCCCTGAAGCCAGACTACTCAGTTCCTCCCTGTATGTCCCTGGTGCTCCTCAAGCAGCTGCTCTAACTCTGGAGCTCAGAGAAAGTGAGTCTGTCAGTGAGTAACTCTGTATGTAGGCCCCTTCAGAGGAACGTCTGTGACTCCAGTTGCTCTCTGTCTCACTCAGCCACAATTTCTGCTGGTTTTTACAGCCAAATTTTATGGGGACTTCTCTTCCCAGCACTAGAACCCTGGGCTGGGGAGTCCAGTGTGGGCTGGAACTTCTTGTTCCTCCAGAGTGACTTCCACAGCTGAGATATCCCTCTTGATTTTCAACTGCCACATGAGGGTGTGGGACCAGCCTGTTTTGCATCTCTGCCCTTCCTACCAGTCTCATGGTGGCCTCTTCTGTGTGTCCACAGTTGTAGGACTTCTGTTCAGCTAGACTCCAGGAGACTCCTAATGATTGTTGTTCTGTAGGTTAGTTGTAATTTGGATGTGGTTGTGAGAGGAGGCAAGCACAGTGTTTACCTATTCCTCCATCTTGACCGGAAACCCAAGATCCCTCAGTCTTAATTACCTCTTCTAGTAAGCTTCGGAATGTGCCTCTTCTTTCCTGTTTGAACACTTGGATGTTTTCTAGCTTCCAGAAGATGCCTTGATTCCCAAAGCATTCAAAATATTGTTACCTTCTGTAGGTGTGGAAACCACCAGGCAAGAGAGAGGAAAGAGAAAGAAGGAAGTTAAATAAAGGTGGGAAGGAAACAGGAATCACTGCCTCTCTGGCTCCTTCCTTCCTAGGCATCAACTGTTATTCAGAACAGGGCAGGGACGCCCTTAACAATTACTTCCACAGGAGCTAGTTGTTGGTCTAGAAATAACAAAGCTAATGTTTATTGAGTGCTTATTAAATAGGCCACATGCTGAGCATCATTCTGTTTCATCCTCATATCAACCACAGAAGTCAGTAATATTACAATTTCCATTTTGTAGATAAGGAACCCAAAGCATAAAGAAGAGAAGTCACTTGCTTAAGCTCACAGGTTAATGAGTCTATCTGACCCCAGAGGCAACTCATCACTGAATGGCCTCTCCCGAGAGCCTGGGCAGGGGAACAGGAACAATGCATGAAAACCTTCAGGTCTCACACTCCTCAGGCAAGGGGTTGCCCAATAATAAGAGATGCCCAACCATTTTTGACACATCTGAGTTCATAATAGACAATCAGACATTGCTTTACAAATGTAGCTTGGTGGATTGTTCAAATATCTGTCACTATTTTCACACTTTTTTTTTTTGACATAACATTTATTTGCCAGAGAGCCTGAACCCCATGGATGGACTTGGTGTATTATTCTCAGAAACTCTTTTGTCATGTCTGCTGGCAGAAATTAGAAGTGCGCATTTCACAGTCTGCATAAGTGTGCCAAAGTCCAATGTTTAAAACAAAAATTTTTAAAAACTTCATCCCTTTGTAGTTTTTATTCATTCATTCAGAAATAATCAGAATGTGAGCAGCAAGTTTGTTCAAGGCATAATGCTGAGTAGTAGAATATAGAGGTGGACATGAGGGGTTTGGTGCCCTTCTCATGCAGCTTATAATCTTAGACTAGGGTTGGTGAACTCTACCTGTGGGCCAAATCTGGCCTGCTGCCTGTTTTTGTAAATAAAGTTTTGTTGGAACACAGCCATGCTCCTTCATTTGTATATTACATAAGGCTGCTTTTGCATGACAGCAACATAGTGGAGTAGTTGTGACAGAGAATGGATGGCTGGCAAAGTCTAAAGTGTTTACTATCTGGCCTTTTACAGAAAATTTGCCACCACTGTCCTAGAATACCATTTATTTTTCAAGCCTGCGCATTTTTCTTTTGGATAGAATACATATTTATCCCTAAAGTGGTCATCTATTAGAATTCTTTGCTAGCAAAGTTGCTTTCTATGAAGAAGAATAGTCACCACTAGAGAAGTCAGCCATGCTGAGAAAAACATAAAATTATAATAATAAAGTAACCATTGATATTTACTGAGTGTTTGTTACTTGCCAGGCAGCATTCTAAGTATTGCACATGTATTAACTCAATTAGTTCTAACAGTAACACTATGTAGGAAGCACTGCTATTATCCCCATTTTACAGATGAGGACTGGTTAAGAAACCTGGCCAAAGTTCAGGGCTAGAAAGAGTAGTGCTGGGATTTAAGCACTGGCAACCTGCCACAAACTCTTCTTGCTACTCTACATTAGAAGAGGCAGCAGAGTGTCGGATCATGCCCAAGCAGATTGGAAGAGTGGAGGAATTCCCTTCCACATACACATACCCCTGGAAGTGGCAGGACAGTGCTGGCCTGGTGACTGCTGGGCCTATTTTTAGCCCTAAGAAAATCCTCTCTCTTTTGCTTTCTGTACTCAGACACACTCTGTGATTAGGTGGGGGATAGAATTACTTTACCATGTTCATAGCTTCACTGTAATTAAAGTGCTTCTCAAATGTGGATGTGTCTCATGCTTCTGCTAATGCTGATCCGTGGAGGATGCTTTGAAACTCAGTGAAAAAAAAAAATAGAAGCATTGATTCATTTTATCACAAAGAAAAAATAGCAAGAAACAAGAAGCCCCTTTATAGTATATTCCTGTATCATTTTCTTAGGGATTCCTGTGACTGTAACTGGTATGCTCTTCCTTTTGCTTCTGACATCCTCTGAATTCCTTCTCCCCATCTCCAGAATATTCTTGTCTTCCACTCCAACAAGAATCTTTCTAAAATGTGGAGGCCACTCCTGGGGTTATTAATGAATAATATCAGGACCACAAAAATCACAGCAGGGGAACGCCCATGTCTGAGTAGAGGAGGGTAGTTTACTGAGATCAGGAATCATTCATAACAAAATAGAGAAGTCTATATTCCATATACATCTTCACAGTCATTATGAAGTCATAAATCTGAGGTTACCCAAACTTTCTTTATGAACATGATGTTAGTTGATGATAATCTGGGATCTTTTGCTCATGCAATGGTTTCCATAAAGAATCATCAGTACTATTCACAGGAACTTGTAGAGATGTAGCCTGCCATAAAAATGTGTAGAGAATCTTCTTTGTGTATCCCATGGAATGGGGCAATTGGAAATGGGATATAGCCTTGACTTATAGGAGAAATCAGAACCACCCCCAAGTACACCCTCCCACGTCATGGAAGTTTATGCTGCCATAGCTCCAAAGTGTCTTCTAAACAGGAGTATCTGCACCCACTAACCCTAGTACCCAAAGCCTCTGTGCCACAGAGTCATACAGTGGAACACTCATCAAATGAGTTTTCAAGTTATTCCTGATTTCAAACGTCAGCCTGAGTTCTGTCTTAACCCTGATGTAACCACAAGTATAACAAGCAAATGTACATACTCTTTAAAATATGTATGGAATTGCAGTAAACAAACAAGCAAACAAACAAACAAATGATGTGACAAGCTATTCACTCCATAGAATTATGCACCGCAGTTCCCACTGCTCTGTAAAATCTTTGGGAGGCTTGAGTTTCATATGCAAGCACTACTAACACGGCATTCCTAGAACATTTAAATAACCTGTCTTTATAGAATTAGCTAGACAGCCAGCATTGGAGAAGTTAGGATATAATTATGTCTTCCATAAAATGAAGTTCTGTTCTAAGGAGAAAATGTGGCCAAGACGCCAGGTATGTTTTTCTTTTTCTTTGTATCTTGGCCACCTCATGCCAAGACACATTCCAAGCCACCTTTTTGCTTATGTTTCATTCTTTCATAAAATGACTTTATTCTCTCAGAGCTCTCTAGTAACTATCAAAATAAAAATAAAGATTTCCTGTATCTTCAAGATTTTATTTGAAACACACTTTGGGTCTCTTGCATAACCTCCTTGAAAAGAAGTTTTGCAAAACATAACGATCTTGTCATCTGCTTTTCTTTTTTTAGCTCAAAATAATCAAATTAACAGGTAGAAAAGTTTCAAGCATTCTAGTTTAAATTCGTGCCAAATTGATTCAAAGTTAACATATTTTTGAAAGGGTTATCTAATTAAATTTCAAATGGCTCTTGCTAATGCTTAGCCATATTTCTGATCCCAGCTATTCTGTCAGTCTTTGAGAAGCTAAGGAACCAGTTAATAAGAAGGTAAGGGAAAAAAATAGAAGGGAAAGAGAATTAGGAGATGGATTAAATCCATGCCCTTTGTGTGGTGTCTTTAACATAACAGTCATTTTATATCAGTCTCTGAAAAAAATACATTTGGAAGAAATAGAGGGCCATCCTCAATTTTATCTCCTGGTATCACAACTATCATGCAGTGCTTCCATGCCCAGTTCACTTTGAGAACTGTACAACTCAAAGGGGGACCATTCCTATCATAATCTATGTGTATGAACCTGCTCACTGACGTTCCTTCTCTGGCACTAAACTGTGGCTCTCTGCGTTCCCTCCCTAGCTGTGTACTCAGTCCTCAAAGTGGATCCTTATTTCTGTGAAGACAGAAACTTGGATACCTGCTCTACTCCCGACTAGTGAATTCTCAGTGCAGCTCTGACTCCTAGACAGGATTCTGCTTCTTGGGTCATCAAGGAACCCATTGCTTATGTTTTTATTTCCAGTTATGCCTCTACCCCCAGGTCCCAGGTTTTCCTGTCAGCCTTGGCTGGACAAGAAAATTCTGTCTTCTTTAGCATCTTCTTCCTAGTATAGGTCTCAGCATTGCCCTTCCTCTTATCCACTTAATTCCAGGGCTCTGCCATCTTTCTGACCTCTGGGTCATTGCATGTCCAAGGCCCTCCCTCTGACCTAAATGAGTCTTTCTTTGGGCTATGTGCTATCCTTCCTAGACCTAACCAACTCCTCCCTTCAGATCCTCATAGCTTGGTGGCCCTGGTGCAGGAGGCATGTCGATGTCTTGGCTTCTTACCCTGTACTGTTTATTAAAAATATTCACTAGCTTCCTTTATATGTCCCTTTGGAGACTAGCCTAAGAAACTGATCATTTCTGCTTCAAATATCCATATTCTTAATGGCTCACTCACTAGATTTCTCATTTTGGTCTGAAAGATACCTGTTTTTCAGTCCATTTGCTGAGCATAGCTGATTAACATACTTAATTCATTTACTCATTTGCCAAACATTTATTGAATAACTAATATGTGGCTAACACTATCCTAGATTTAAAGATAAGGAGAGAAATAAGACACATTCCCTTCCCTTAAGGAGTAGTAGGGGAGACAGGCTTGTAATATCAATTCCTGTTCAGTGTGGTGAGTGCAAAAATAGAATCATGTGCCAAATATAGTGGCATAATATCAGGGTGAGAGGGTGCAACTAATCCCGATCCCCAGCTAAGGTTGTCAAGTCTTCCATTTCCCTGGGACTTGGGCTTGCACATGTCTAATCATTACTGTTTGAAAATACAAGATGAGTTCATATATGCAGGAATGATAGCACAGACAAGAAGTCAGAGAATTATTCTCTCACAGCAGTGTGCTATGCAGTGGTGATAGAAAGTCTGCATGTTGGAAGGGGTTTCAAATGGACTATTAAATGTTAAGAGAAAAGGGGGGTTAAGTGTGAAATGAGTGGAGGAATCTCAAGGTTAAGTGGTACACCCACAGAGCTGGGTTAGGAAGTGGAAGAGGGGAGAGTCGAGGGGAAAGAGAGTGCTTAGCTCTGATGGGAACATCTCTTGAGTAAGGGAAGAGCTTAGAAGTGGTAGGCTAGAATTACCTTAAGTTTACTAAGGGCCCGTACCCATCACGTGGCTTCATCCTAGACTGCTATGTAATTTCTACCGTAACTTGCACGAGAAAATGTAGTGCTCGGGAACTCTGCAGCTGGCCTCCAGCTACAGGAACATGACCCCCAATGTGGTCACCAACTTTGCAGAGGGCCCCAGCATTTAACAGAACCTTGGTTAGTTAAAGGGAATGTTAAAAACAAACAAAATCAGCCTTTAAAGGGTTACCATGGGAAGAAATGCCAAGTGCCCAGGAAAGAAGGAAGAGCTGGCTTGAGAGGTAGATGTTGAAACCACCAAATGGTGAAAATCAAGCAAAATTCTGAGATGCATGAACACTAAAGCAGAGAGATACGAATGACTCACAAAGCAATCCTTTCATTACTTTCAACAATTTGCTGATCCTTTCCGGGATACGAGGTGCTTCGTTCTATGCTGTGGATGTGACTAAGTACAATTTTTTGTAAATAGAAGGCTTTAAAAATATGACTAGGAGAGTTGCTATTTAAAGGCAAAAGATAGCCAATCTTTATTTAAAAAGAAGAATTCTCTGGCAAAATGACTAATCGCATCTAAATTTACCTGTTCTTAATGATTGAATTAAAAAAAAAATATTTAAAGAGTGGCACAATCCTTTAGCAAAATTGTTCCATGGATAAAATCTTTCCTGAGTACTTCTTAGCTTCTCTGGCTTCCTGAGAGAACTCTAGAGTTTCATGGGCTCCCTGGCTGCCCAGAGTACTGATTTTTTGAGGACCTTGACCAGTTTTATTCTTACCTACTCTCACTAGTCCCACTCCAGACAGGCCTTTTTGATCTGTTTATTCTTATGAAAAAAGCCATTCTGCATCTCATTCCCCCAATAGCTACTCTTTGCAAATGTGATGAGTGTTAGTGGTTTAATCTTTAGGGGAACTTCTAGTAAAGGCTTTCGAGGAAGTAGTACTTTAACCCAAAAGAATATTTCTAATGGTCTTATGAAATTGGAGAAGGTATATTTGGCTTAGGAGGTTTTCTAACAATCCTCAAACACCCCATCCAATAGCTTCTCCACACTGGACATGAGTTGAACAAATTCTATCCAAATGCATTATATCTACTCTAAGCTTCACCATGAAAGGTTCAGAGGAAAGCAACAACAGCCCTTTGTATTGGAAACATAATTTAGGAGAAAGAGTTAAAAGAATTGGGACTCTCCATGGCGGGGAAGAGAATGCTAGAGAAAGGTTAATAGCAGCTTAAAGTATGTCTAGCACAGGGCTGTCCAGTGGAAATATATGTGAGTTGCATAAATTTAAAATTTCCTAGTCATCACATTAAACAGAGTAGAAAGAGACAGGTAAAACTAATTTTAATAATATATTTTATTTTGCCCAATATATCTGAAGTGTTTCAATATGTAATCAATATAAAATTATTTTATATTCTTCACATTAAGTGTTGGAAACCCAGTGTATATTTTATGATTAAGCATTTTCAATTTGGACAGCCACATATCCTGTGGTCACATGTGGCTAAGGGGCTATGTAATGGACAGTGCAGGTCTAGATCTGGAATGAGGCAACTGGTGAAGTGTCCTGAGTGGCTGTTCTGAATATTTGTGAGGAGGAAATAAGAAGGAATTGAAGTTGAGCGGATGAAGGTGGCTGTAAAATATGGAAACCTGGGTACCACCACTTTAGAGATTCGATTTAATTGGTCTGAGGTTAGACCTGGGCATTAGTAATTTTTTAAAAGCTCCCCAAGTAACTCTAATGTAGCCAGGGCTGAAATCCACTGGGCTAGAGGAAGAATTTTCACAAAGTGAGAGCAATTACACATTAAAATGAAAGCTTTAGGGAGATTCCATCATCTCATGCCCAAATTTAAGAACTGGAAGGAAACTTAATATCATGGAGTCTAACTCTCATTTTACAGATGATGAAAGGCCAGCATTGGGCATTACTGTTTGATGCTTATTGGTGACTTTGTTTGCTTGTTTATTTGTTAATGTCCTCAATACTTCCCTCCCCCCTTTACTTTTTAGCCAAGAAGAGATTTTCAAACACATTTCTGTTTGAGTTGAATTTGGGGGATATCTGCTAATGATTTGCAAAGCCCCACCCAGTTTTGAGCAGCATGGGTTGTCTTCTCATAGGTCACATCTAAGTACTTTTACTTTGGATGGTGCCACTGGGTACACAGGACAAGGAACTATGAGCTCTGCCAGGCCTTTATCCTTATCACTGCTCATGAGAGGGTCTCTGTCTATTCCCTATTTGCCATCCTCCTTCTCATTGCTCTGAGGCAGAGAAGGGTTTGGGCCTGTGGGTGTGGTTTATGACCCACATTTGCAAGGCCATGCATTTTCACAAGTTCTTGCTAACAGAGCCAGCAATTTCTGCCAACAAATTAAATATTTAGAAATAAGAAGACATACTCTGCTGCCAAATAAGAGCAGTTTTAATGAAAGTCAATCTGGAATCCAAAGTGTTGGGCAAAATCCTGTGTATAGTTGATGCATAAATGTCATAATGTAGAGAGACCTGAGTAATAGAATGCTAGAGCCCCCACAAGGAGTTGCAGGATCTGTGCTGAAAATCAACGTTGTCAGGAGCTGAGATAACACCTTTCTCACTTAAGATGCCCAGACTCCTTCAATACCTCTTTTATACAGCAGTAAATTCTCTCTCGCTCCCTCTTGTTTCTAAAAGTGGGTCACTCTTCAGTGCTTGCCTTTCAGCTTCTGAGAAATGTCTACTGTCTTCTATCTTTGTGTTTAGCAGCTCAGGCCAAAGAGAATGAAAGCGACAGAGATTCACCACTTAGGTCATCGAAAGAGTAAGCTGAAATTTTGTCTTTGCTTCTTAAGGCTTTGAAACTGCTTTGTATGGCACCAGATTTGTACCAGAAAGGCATAGGAAGAGCTTCTTATTTAGCTTATTATTCTCTGGTTCTAACTGGTTAATAAACTAAGATTCTTAAGAATCTTCTCTAAATTCTTTTAAAACCCCCAAACCCACAAAAGTGGTTATTTCTGCCCTTTTCTAGCATCCCAGGGGTGGCTCACTGGTGATGAATGTTGGAACCCCAGAACAGAACAAATTGGTCTCACAAGCAGCGAGTGGCAGCCTTTCTGAATACAGCTGCTTTCTTCAGTAGAAAGCTAAAAATAGCCCGATCATTGCAGGCTGGTTTCACTTTAAACCTTCTGCCACATCCATTTGCCTGTTTCATTCAGGGTTTCTGCTTGTCTATGACACCGTGATACTATTTCAGACGAAGAGTGCATTGAAGAAATGTTTCCTTTCCCTCCCCCATGTTCACTCCAGATGTCCCCAACTGTCCAATCTTGTTTCATTTTAGGGGAATTCACGGGAATCTTCCAGCATCCTTGCCATCCCCATCTGCTTCACTCATTTTTGGAAAAATAAACATTATCCACATTGTGAGCAAGAATCTACAATTATTAGGGTTTTTTTTTTTTTTCAAGAAAATGCTTATTACATGTGTAATTTTCTATGGATAGCTCACGAAATATTGAGTACAACTAGCCTTTCCAGCTGATGCAGGATTTTACTAGATTTTCTACTCATATTTAGTTTGAGGAGATTTGTTTTTTCTGACCAACTCTGTGGCCTCTGGCAAAGCAGTTACCTTTTCAGCTCTAAAAGTGATATGGCAACACATTGTGGCAGGCAGTTGATGTGAGTAGGTCAGTCTATGGGAATCTGGGACCACGTTTGCTAGTCCTTGCCCTTCCCCATCTTGCCTCCCTAAGGAAGTTGGTTTTGCATTGCGTGAGGAGGTGGCACCATGATTATAGCAAGGTTTGGTTCCTTGTGTGGTTGATAGCAGTCTGGCACTTACCCTTCCCCCTCTCAGCATCCAGAGTGTTGAGTGATAAAACGTAAAAGAGGAAAATATTGGGGGAAGAACAAAAGAAATTAACCTGCTGCTTCATACAATCCATTTACAGAAGGTATACTCATGAAACATGTTTGCAAATCCATAACAAGAATCATTTATAATTAAAATATGGAAAATAAGCCTAACCTTAAATCCGATAACATTGTATATACACTCGTATATACAAAAGTATGATTTTAATGGCTTTAATAGAACTGAAAATCCTAAGGATGAGAGCTAATGTTGCTATGGAAACTTTTACATGTCTTGACTGCAGAACTCTTAGTTTAAATTTGCAAACTTAGTATCACATTAGCTTTTTTTTACACTGGATTTCTGGTTGGTCTTTTAAGAAGATAAAAGGAGAAAAAATACCTGTCATACTAGTATTTCATATTACACTCATAGCCAAAGGAGAGAGTGGTTTATGATCATTTGACATATTTTTTTTTGTCTGCACAAGGAAATCACCACAAAAGAGCTTATATAAGGGCAACACAGGGTAAAGATTTTATAGTCAAGCATGATTATTCAGTTCCAAAATTTTCAAAATTCGATTTATTTCCTTTTCTCATAGGATTAGATATCCAAAGTATGAATCGATAGCCAGTGGGTTCATGGATTTTAAATTACAAATTTTACAGAGCTAAAGCATTATACCAAGTAAAAAAAGCTCTGGAGCCCAGCACTCAAAGGCATGGCGATGCCTGAAATCTGTGCTCATCCACTGCCACCGTGCCTGCACTGTGAAATGTGGCCCTCTGTATGTAAAAGCAGTGTGAAAAGAATGCTGTTTGAATTGTGCAGTAATAATTTGGAAGGCCAGAGTGTCCCTGTCTCCACTCTTTCTCTACTATCTCCTCCTCTACCCGTGGGGGTTTATTGGTGGAAGGTTTGGCAAACTGGAAACTTCATAGATTTTAGAATCAAGCAGGCCTGGATATAAGGCTCGTTCTACCATGCGGCCTATTATTTTAACTTCTCTGAGTTCTAGTGTTCTCTCTGCATGGAGATAATAATACTCATGTCGCATGGATAGTGTTAGAAATGGTTGCAATCATATATACAAAATACTGAATACTTTACCTAAAACCCAGCAGGTTCTCAATAAATAATGTTTTCCTGGAGTTTAAAGTGTGTTTTATCAGAGTCTTGGGGATGGAAAGGGGCAAACTCATCCAAGCTGCATCTATGGAGTCCTTGTGAAGAGAATGTAAACTCTTCTTCCTCACCCCCTTCCATTATATATTTTGATTGTTTTTATCTAAATTATGCAGATAATCTATTTACTCTGAAATTCATTTACTTATGCCGTGATGGCCTTATCTTGTTCCCTAGTATATTATCATCCATCTCTGCTGGAACCATAAAAATAAGGCCTGGCATAATAAGGCTTGGCATAATAAGTACTTGTTGGATGCAGTGATGAGATGTTGGGGGTACAGGGCACATATAATTTGGGAGGAGGGTGGGCTCTATTTTAAAAATTAAAAAAATATGAATATGAAATTTGGTTCAGGGATTAGGGAGGGCCAATGTGAGTGTGGCTCTCTGAAGCTTAAGTTCCATGAGTTTCACAATAAGTCTCTCTTTATTTGAAGAAATGAACATGATTCTGAGAACTGCTAATGAATCATCACCTACCTTTATATGACCTGGTACTGTGTTTTCACCATGTTTTGGTCCTGTGACAATTTATTTTAGATTTGTTACTTGAGAGGGAAGCTTATGATGAGAAACCGTTATAGAGCTGGTAGAGTGTCATAGAAAAAAAATCAGAATCTGGCTTTTATCAATAACCTATGTATTCATTTGCTAAGGATGCCATAACAAAATATCACAGACTGGGTGGCTTAAGCAGCAGAAATTTATTTCTTACTGTTCTAGAAACTGGGAAATCCAAGATCAAGGTGATAATCAGTTTCATTTGTGGTGGGAGCCCTCTTCCTGGCTTGTATATGGTGGCCTTCTCATTGTGTTCCCACATGCTTTTTCTTCTGTAAATTCTGAGAGAGAGAGAGAGAGAGAGAGAGAGAGAGAAGTCTTTCATATAAAGCCACCCCTATGACCTCATTTAACTTTAATTACATCATAAGAACCCTATTTCCAAATACAATTGCACTGACGATTAGAGCTTCCCACATTGTGATGGGAAGGACACAATTGAGTCCATAGGACCTATGAGGCTTACTTCTGGCTTCAACTCTGGCTCTTATTTGAGGACTTACTCATCTCTTTAGGCTTCAATACATTCATGAGATATGGGAATAATATTAGAGCAACCTGAGGTAGAATAATTACCTCCAGGGAGTAGAACCAAAATGGTGCTCAGAATGGAGCAGTTTCCGAGCAGGCAAGTCGAGACCCTGAGGGGTGTTGAAAGGAGATACCAAGATCCCAGCAAATGATCTTGGTGGCTCTTGATAAACTGTGCTTCCTTTCCTTTCCTGTTGTCTTTTGTATTTTACTACTTTTTCTCCCTTCCTTCCTGTTTTCCTTTTCCTCCATATCCCCTCAATTTCAAATAGTATAGTCAGACACAGTGGTTCTTGGCCCTTTTTAGTGTTGATGATCTACTTTAAATTTTCCGAAAATGAAAGGGTTAACTTATGGGTCGGGAGCAAGTAAGCAGACAGGATAGAATAGAAAAGGGATTGTGGTGGTGGGAGGTTGGGTGGAGTCAAGTTTAAGACAAAAAAAAAAAAAATGACTGTTACCGTACCCCATAGCAGGGAGGAAAGAGGAATGACAGTGTGAGAATAAAGTGGTAGGTTCTAACACAGAGCAAGAAATACCCCAGGTGATAACTCTAGGTCTCAATCTTCTCATAAAAACAAACAAACAAACAAACAAACAAACAACTAAATAAATAAAATAAAATAAAATTTAAAAGAAAAGAAAGAAAGGAAGGAAAAAAAAAAGATACTGGAGTAGAAAATCCCCAGGGGACCTTTAATCTCTAATTTTTCACACCTATGTGCCTCTTTCTACCTTACCTTACTGGGAAATGGCATTAATAAATAAAACTCTTTGTGTGCCTTGTAAGAAAATCATTATGTAAATTTCAAGTATTATTCAAATTATTTCTAATGAGGTTCAGGGGGAAAACAAGTAACAACCAAAACTCTTTAATAAAGTGTTCTAAAAAGAAAAAAAGAATTATCGCCCACTTCTGCACTTCCTGCTTTTGGCAGGGACTAGAAGTGGAAATCTGAAAACACTGTGAGACAGTCTGTTCTCATGGTATTTCTAGCTGAGAACAGGAAGGAGGGGAAATCTCATATGAGTGAGAGAGCCTGTTTTTCAGTGATTAGCGGGCCAAAGAAGTTTCACTGGGCAATCAAGCTTGACAGCACCTCTAAAAGTTTTACCTTATTTTGGTCAGCATAGCGGATCTTGCCAAGAAGCACCACCACCATCATAGAGACAACTATCCCTCATCACTACGACTTAGTGGAAACTCTCCCTGAAGCTGGGTGTCAGGTGCTGGAGACTCAGACATAAGCAATGTGGCCCTTACCCTTCTGGAGCATATAACAAAGTTGGAAAGATAAGATATCTATAAATGAAAAATAATTATAATTCAAAGCAACATATGCTGGATGCTAACTTAGCCACGCAGACAATGCTAGGAAAAAGCTGTCCACATACTTCAGAAAATTTGATATTAACTTGCATTTGCTCTCTACTTCACCGACGGGCTCTCATCACTCATCATTGGCATATTCTGCACCTTTAGGCAAAAAAAAAAAAGAAAAAAGAGAAAGTTTCTTAATCCCTTTAACTCTTGCCTATCTTGAGTCGCAACAGAGACTGCTCTGTGTGTGACAATGAGTCACTGTGGCTGAGTCGTGTTAACAATAAGCATGTAATCATTAATGCATGTTAATAGGCTGGGCGTGCTGAAACCAGAAAAATCCCAAAGTCTAGACTAGTTGCATTGTCCTTAATTACCTGCCAGAGGGTTATATGCACTGGTGTCTATCTAAGGCAACAGACATTCCAGGGAACGCCCTTGGTTACCATGACTCCAGTTGTATCTCATAAATCTCCTAAGGCCTGCGTCAATGTCAGCTTTACAAACAGAGCCACTCCAAGGCTCAGGTGGAGTGGTGACGATTCCCTTCCTCCCCCTCCCCCTAGTGAAGAACATAGAAATCCCCCACGTGAGAGCAATTGTCTCATTAACCGAGTGGAAATTTTCCTGGAAAAAGAGAAAAAAAAGATTTGATTTTCCTTTTGAAATAACGTAATGATGAGGATTATATTCTAAACAAGGGACTAATATTCAGGGTTTTATTGAAATGATCACCATTACCATGTTTAACTAACTATATAAACCTAGGTGATATGACTATACTGTGAATTGGAAAATGCTTATGAAAGCGTATGTAAATTAGAAAGATACAGTTGGAACGCATCATGTTGCATTTACTCTTGTGTTCTAACCTAAGTGACTGCTTTGTACACTATACCAGGTGAGAGGGTGGAGTGAGGTCTTCAGCAGTGGCGTGGAATTCAGGATTTCCTCTGGTTAATTTTGTCCAGATCTTTGAGAAAATATAGGATTGCTTCATGACTTTTTATATATTTCCTGTTGGGAATGTGAAAACGAAGTAGAGACAGACTCACCCATCAATGGGCAGACGATCTAACGAGTATGGCAAGCAGCTACTCGAATAATACAAAGTGGGTAAGAAGACATGGGGAACTCTACAGAATAGGAGTTAAGTGTAGAATGTGATCACCTTCAAAGTTTCAAATGAGAATGCCGGTGTTAGGTAAACCTTTTTTAAAATAATATTTTTTGATTACATGTTTATTGTAGGAAATTTATACAATAAAGACACAAAGATGGAAAGTAAAAGTCTCCCCTAATGTCGCCAGTGATAACTGCTGTAAAATGTTGCTATGTATCATTCTAGTCATTTTTCTAGGCGTACCTAGGCATTTTACAAAACAACGGTAGGGACAGTTCTTTTTCATTTAACAATAATCTGTGAAATATACTGTGATTATTTTCCTGCAAGAGTCCATGTCCTCTACACTGGTTTGAGAATGTCTTGTCCTATGGACACACCATGCATTATTTATCTCCTAGAATAGGACATTAAGGTCATTTTTAGTGTTTCATTAATACAAACAATGCTAAGCTGAATTTCTTTGTACATAAATATCTGTGTAGCTTGCTGATTATTTCCTTAGGATAAATTCCTGGAAGTAGAGTTGCCAAATTATAGGTATGGAAATCCAAGCCCAGGAAGGAGCATGGCCGATGTTGTAATTACAAAACTGGCTGATGTTGTAATTACAAAACTGGCAAGAAGTTGGCCCATGTATTCCAGCCACACTTTTGCTGTTGTTTTATGGTTCCTCTATATTGTATAAACATTGATCCTAGAGATAAAAATGGTCATCCTGGGCCTGCCAGTAGAAAGCTTTCCTGGATTTTAGGTGCCATTTTATCAACACTAGCAACTTCACTCGGAATTTGGCTAACACAACTTGTTTTATCTGCCTTTAAAATGCATGAACAGATACTTGCTTACCTTAAATTTGCTGTCTTTTGATTCTTTACTGCATTATTATTTCACAAGTTCAAAAAAAATCACAATTCTAGTTGATATGTGATCAAAGTCAAGAGCAAACAGTAAGTTTGTTAATACACCCACAGTGTCAAAAAAAAAGTTTTATTTTAGCTATATACTCGATGTATTAATTTTAAAAAGTGGTTACGACTTCCACCAGAGCACTCCATGTTAGTGATCGTATTTAGGGTGACAACATCATTAGACTATAGGCTAAGGACACTGTTATTTTCACAAACATACTGGAAGATGTGTCTGAAATGAGGTGGCCAAAGGCGTCTTACTCATAATGTTTTAGAGGTCTGTTTTCAGAATTGTCAGTTTATGAGACCTGTAATAATTCTATACATCTACTTTAGGGTTCAGGGCTCTCGTTTGCTCATTTGTTTGTTCAGTCACTCATACAATAAACCGCTATTGTTTGAGTGCCTATTCTGTACCTGAAACATGACCCAGCCGATGCCCTCAAAAGCTCATAGTCTTGTGCAGAAACAGATAAGTAAAAAAGCTTTTATAAGACAGTGTCTTAAGTATTAGGGAAGGGATATTGGGTCCCTTTCTTTTTTTTTCCGCCTTTTCCCCTTTGCTCTACTTCTGTTGAGTCTTCCACCCACTGCCTCTCCCCTCCCCCACACCAGCAGTTTCCAGGAAGGACCTGGATTACCAGAGTGTGGCTGAGAGATTCTGCTGGGCTAGGTGGAGCAAATGGGGGTGGGGGGGTTAGTGGGGTATAGGGATCACAGGCTGTAGCAGGCTCCCTGATGTAGCCCCACCCCCAACATTTGTGGAACCCAGGGCTAGAGCACAAATGAAGGTCCCTTACCATCTGTGGAAATATACAAAAGTTATAAATCGAGTTAATGAGCTGTTAATTAAAATATAGCGTCAGATGAACAAAATTAAAAAATATGTGTAAAACTATGTTTTCATATGATAGAAAGTTGGAAGACTATCAAGCAATTGGACTTAAATATTATTGCTCATATATGGGTGTTCTGTTGATGGATTGGCTATGGGGTTTGGAAAAGTAGGAAAGGATACACACACTCCTGGGGAAAACGGCGATTGTCTCTGAGGATTGGGGACTGATGGTATGAAAAGGGGTCCTGTACTTACTTTAAAAAGGCAACTTTTTAAAGACATTCTGAGATTATGGGTAATTTTATTTTCTTTTTCTCTCCTTTTCCCTATTTTTCAAATTTCTAAAATAATATATTGCCTATGTAATTTGGAAAAAAAAAATAAAAAGAAAGAAAAGTCAAGACTAGAAAACCATTCTAGAATTGGAAAGTGTCTCATTAAGTTGAATTTGTGGAAAAAGGTTGTGTTTCAATTTTTTGGCCTATATGCTTTAAGTAATTAGCTCAGATTAATTCCAGAAACACCAAACAATTTTCTTCAAGAGGCCATGTGGGAATTAGAGAGATATCCAACTATTAAAAAAAAAAAAAAGGCAAATAGAAAATCTATATTTAAAAAAGAGACCATGTTCAGCCATAGAACTCATTGCCTGACTTTTCTGGGCATATTATTTTCACAACTAATCAAATAGTTTTCAATGGCCTCAGACATTTCAGAGTCTGAATTATTTCTACAATAAGGTGTTGCATGTATTCAGTGATTTCAGCTTTTCAAAGTGCTTCATAGCAATCCTCTCATTTTATCATTACAATAACCCCGTGAGGTAGAGAAGATGTTATCCCCATTTTCCAGGCAAAGAAAATGAAGCTCAAAAAAGTTGAGACTGGGCCCACATGTCACAACTAGTTCCTGGTGGAACAAGGACCAGAGCAGAGCATAGGTCTCTTGGATCTGAGTCCAGTTCTTTTGCCACTACTATTGATAAACTTATGCAATGAATTTTCTGGAATGTAAACTTCTTTCGCAGAAATTTTTATAAATTTTCCCACTGTCGATTTTTTTTTAAATGAAACTTATCTTTAAAAGGCAGCCAAAATTTTTCTGTAAGCTACTGAAGAATACTCAGCATCTTTTAAAGAAATGCCTGACTCCCTGTAAGTAATTCCGCAAATGAGGATCTTTATAGAAAGTGCTAATTACTGTTAAGTGTCTTTAGAGTCGCCTTCTAGGCTAATGTCCAAGGATACACCGAGTGGGAGAGGAAATTATAATAACCTTCCCCTCAGGGACTCAGCTGATTTTCTGTGATGATGAGAGACCATAAGTTTATTTTACTCAGTGCTTAAAATATGCATAAGTACTATGTTAGTATCATTGCAAGATAAATAGTGTCTCATTTACTTAGTCTATTTCTTCAGTGAGATTATTTTGTAATAGCCTACATTTTACCCAGACTCTAGAAAAAGTACACTTTTAAAAGATAATTTGAGTGAAATAGGTAAAGGCGGTCAAAAGATACTAAGTTCCAGTTATAAAGTAAGTCATGGGGATGTTAGGTACAGCATGGTGACTATAATTAATAATATTGTATTGCATATTTGAAAGTTGTGTAAAAGACTTTATCACAAGAAAAAAATTTATAACTATGTACAGTGATAGATGTTAACTAAAGTTACTGTAGTGATCATTTTGCAATATATATGAATAGTGAATCATTATGTTCTATACTTGAAACTAATATAATGTCATATGTCAATTATATCCCAATAAAAAATTCATGGCAGTTTTAAAAGTTAAATCTATGGTACTATTAAAAATAATTTGGTTTTATAATATATGCTTTTGTAAATTAATTTTTAAAATTTTACAATTTCGTAGTTCAAAATATTTATAACTAATAATTTATTCATCATGACTTTAGTGAGCAGTATGTAGAGTAAAAGTCAAAAGAATGACTACCCACTCCCATACAACACCACACAGGCCAACAGTTAAAATTAAAAATGTTTTCACAGGAAAAAAAATTACTACACGAAACCAGAAAACTCATACGGATTTTTTAAAATTTTACCTCAAAATCTTAAAGCAAATCTGGAACTCCATGTAAAATGCTATTGCTCAATTGAAATAAAACAGAACAAACAGTCCTCTTTTTTCAGAATTTGAAGGTAAATAATGAAGTTCCTGTGTAATGGAAGTGTTTCTGCTCTGCTAGGAAGAGGCCTGTGCTTGATCCAACCATCAGATACATCACAGGGTTGTATTATAGTTAATAAAACTGAGCAATTTAGAGAATAAAGGATGTAATTTCAGTCCCATAAAAAAGTCTTGAAAGTCTTTAATAATTCCATAGACCACCTTGATTTTAAGGTCCAAAGACTCTTTAGTCATGGCAAAATCATGGGTTAGTGAGAACCAGTATGCTTGCTGGCACAGCTGCTTTAGGAGGTGGTGGTGCATGTCCCCAAGTGTAATGTGAAACCTAACTCTCCATATCAAATCACTGTCCAAGTGCCTCTTGTACTTTCAAATTCAACTTACTGTCTGTTACTACCTCTCTAATCCATGGTCTTAAGGTTGCTGTTGAGTCAGAACGAAGAGGAAAGCTGGTCACAGAAGAACAAACATTGATTGATTCCACTTATACGAGGTTTCTAAAATAGTCAAACTCAGAGCAACACAGAGCAGAACAGTGCTTGCCAGGTGTAAGGAGCTGATAATCAATGGGTTTTGTTGGGGAGGAGAAAACTCTTGAGTTTTTATGGCTTCACTAATAACAAAATTGACATAAAATCAGATTAACAGGAGAAAAACCAATTTAATACTTGCATATGGGATATCATAAATGATACTCAGAGAAATGATGAACCAGCCCAGCTTTTTATACTTTTTAGATAAAGAAACAATAAATTTGTGAAAAGCAAAGAAAAAGCAAGACAAAGAAACTTAGATTTAGGTGTTCATTAGTGAGGAATCTAAGCAAAATTTGGATTTGAGTAATTTAGTAAATAAGTAAAAAAGTAACAAGGTTTGTCTATACAAGCTTCTCGGCCCTAGATTCCTTCACTCTAGAGATAAGGGTGTCTTCTCAGCCACCCTGGAGAAAGGAGGGCACTTGTCACGGGGAAAATTTATTTTCTGCATTTGAGACAAAGGAAGGTCAATGTGCCTGCCGGCTGCTTGTCAAGTAGCTTTAATTCAAAGTAATCAATATGCCATTGTGGGATATTTTGGGGTGGCCTGCACTGGGCCCTGACAGTATAAAGTTTCAGTTATACAACGTGAATAAGTTCGGGAGATCTACTGTACAGCATAGGGCCTATAGTTAACAGTTCAGGATTGTACACTTAAAAATTTGTCAAGAGAGTAAATCTCCTGTTGAATATTCTTACCATAATACAATTAAAATTTTTTTAAAAGGAAGAGGAAAGCAGAACAAATAGCAAAACTGTCAGGAAGAGAAGTAATGAAAGGAACACAAAACATCTCTTTGTAGAGGTAAGGAAGAACGTCCAAGGCAGGTTGTACACACCACTTGGGCGTTGCCTCCATTCCGAGAGCTGGAGTCACTTGACTCAAGTCACCAAGGTGACTGATATACTCCTCCAGCACACAGACCTTTGCTTGCCTTTGTTTATAGTGTTTGGTAAGAGAAAGGGTATCTTGCGTTACTACTTAGAAACAGCCAATTTTACAGTCTGTGTGGTGGCCCCAGGACTGGGCATTGATTGGGCACTTACTTGGAGGAAGAGGAAGATAAAAGAAGATTGAGAGAAGCTTGCATCCTTGTAACCCTACTAATGACCTCAATACTATCTCCTTGACTTTTCTTCTTAACACTATCTCTTTGACCTTTCTTGTGTGTCATGATGGAGATATTCTGAAATGTACATGGCATTTCTGCTCGTCTGTCTGAAGGTGAACAGCATCTTAACTATAACAATATGATCATTGCCTCTGACAGATTAGAGATAAGAAAAAAATTAGAAAACATAGACATCAGGCCTCTTTCTTCCTAGGACAGAATTCAACAGTTACATAGGTAAATACATTTTATTCCTATATATTTATTCTATTCATATCCTTATAATAATCATGTTGACCCATGAATATACTTAATCTTTCCTATTGGAGAAATTAGCAGACTTCTCTTAGAAAGGGAGTGCCTGCATCTTCTATTCACTGATTTCATACCAACTTTGACCACAGTAGCAAAATAATTATAGTAGAAAGCTGCCAGCAAATCTTAGCATTTAAAGTATAGAGTCATAATTAAATTAAAACTGTTCAGAATATGAGAAGGTCAACTTTCCACTGCCCTTAGCATTTGTGTGACACCAGAGAAATATTAGTACATTTGTTATTTTAAGTGCGCACTGGCAATTCAGAAAGCTAAAAGCAGCTATATCTCAGCCTTTTAAAGTTTTGTTAGCCATTGACTCATGTTTTACCTTCTTGGGTGATTGCAACCTGACTTCTAGCCAAGCAAACAATAAACTAAGAGCATAAGCAAAATCGGTCCCTCTCAATTTTATAGTTGAGGAATATAGTTAACAAAATCTTTAAATTTCCATGAATATAAATCTCTGAGCACTACATTTGAGCTCTTTAAAAATTTAACAATGTCAGGAGTTACTCTTCTGAGCAGGCTGTAAACCCAAGCAGAGTCATTTTGGCATAACAGATACAGTTTGCAGAGAGATTTAAACATGAGCATAGCTCATAACTGTCAACAAGAGACACAAAGCCTTATTCCCATAATCAGAACATCTGACTTTCAGGTGTTGAAGTTGAGTGGGAAGCTGCTCCATCTGCCAGGATTGCCTGACATCCTAGAACACCCTCCGAAGACCAGCAGCCTTGCAACATCTGTGCAGAGGTCTAGCTCTCTTTATCTCTGTGTTCTGGAATTTCCAGGAAGCTGGCAGTCCACACTTAATTGGGAAGTGAGGGTGGGAAGTCTGAGAGGCCAGCGTGACACTGCCAAATCTTAGAGCCAGTCATAGATTTTACCTGGGCAGAGTGGGCTAGGACAGAAGCACAGTGCGGCGGGGGCACCTGATGGCTTGGTGGGGAGGGGTTTTGTTCTCCTCCCCAACCGCCCCATATGAATAAATAAGCAGTGTGCTTGCTATGCAAATACAGCATTAGGATTAGTTTCCCACCCCTCTTCACCAGATTGTCTCTCAGCTTCACCCACAAAGACATTTTGTGGTTAATAGTAAACACTGACTTGGACAAAGTTATTGGCAGATGTCCCAGACCTTGACCTCCACCTAGAATTTCCCGATGGCATATGGTAATAGAATAAGCCAGTCTGAGTAGTATGGTACATGTGTATTAGGCTAAATCTAATTTTAAATTACAAATCCATTTGAGCTATGCAGCTCACATTATGGAGAATGGAGGACTGAGCATTGCATATGTAGAGAGTCAATAAAATTTGTTATGTAAATGAATCATGAGTTCATAAATACTGTATGCAACAGTGGTGAATTCAATACTCACAATCCCTCACAGAGCTTCCAGGCTACGGAAGGAGAAGAAAAGAGGTAATTCTAAAGAATTCTGTGACAGAAAACAACAAAAACAAAAAGACTTTGTGATGCTATAGGATCAGACCAGAGGGACACCTGACTCAGGTGTGTGTAATTGGGAGGGCTTCCAGGAGGAAGTGCTATCAAAGTAGGATCCTGAAGGATGTGCAGGTGTTGGCTATGGAAATGGTTGAGGAAAGAGAAGAATATTGCAGGCAGAGGAGAGCCCATGCTTAGAGGCGCACCAGGAAAGCCAGGCAAGACACAATCGGTCACGTAGGGCCTTGAAGAATCTGTGACATTTGGGCTTTATCCTAAGAACGATGGGGCCCATTGAAGGATTTAAGCATATCAGTGATATGATCAGATCTGGATTTTAGAAAAATCATTCTCCATTTGGAGTTCATTTCATATTGATACTCTTCACTTAACATTTTGCAAATGAGGATGACTGTAACTGGATGCATTCTCTTTTTATGAGAGTATAATGTTGGCATTATTACGTAATGCATGTTGACATGTTTTGAATGACCATGAGGCACATAAAATAATAGTACTAACATTATTATTATTATAAATAACAGCAAACATTTATATCAAGCTTATCGAATATCAGAAATAGTGCTAAACTTTCTGTAAATTATCTGACTTAATTCCTTTGAAAAGTAATCTTCACCAGAATGATTAATTGATTGATCCGATTCACTAAAACCTTATACTCATGAACTAGGCCATTAGAGACTACACGTGTCACACATGCATCATGACTCAGTTTGTGTGTGTGTAGAAATTGAAGACCAGTTTAGCCTCTTGCTGAAGGGTTATTTTCCATATTCTAGTGCAATGGTTAAAGAAACTTTGAAATAAATCCGATTGGTGTCTCCATTTTATGGATTGAAGGAGTTCAGGATTAGATTTAAATCACTTGCTTAGCTCACACAGGAGGCAAATAGTAGGGTCAGTATTGCAGTGCTGGTTTTTAGAGGAACTTCAAATTCAACCCAATTAGTCAGAAATAGTGATAATTAAAAACGTAGACTTAGTGACATTGGAATGTCTTCATTTTAATGAAGAGTAGTATGGAAAAGGTGAACTGAAACTATTAAGAAAGTAATAGCTTTGTAACAAGGGTAGAAGATTGTAAACCATGGGGTAAAATCATGAGTTTCCCAGTGCCATTGGGCTGAGGATAGGATCTGGACAATTTGGCCAGTGGCATATTTGACCTACTTAATAATACCAAGCACAACCTGGGTGGGATTCTATCGTAGTGAAACAAAGTTGCTCCTCCAGTACATTTTACCAGCCTTAATTATGTTTGCCTGGTGCATGTTCCTACTCGGGAAATCAGGAATCACTAATCTTACGGTTGTGATGGTTGCTTTAGAGGAAGGAAACAGTGTGCTCTTGCTAATTGCCTGCTTATTGGGCTGACGTTTTGAAACCCACACAGCCCATAGCTTTCTGTTCAAGAATATTTTAGTGCAGCTAAATGAGCATATAACTGTTGACATACTAAATAAAAAGGTTGACTCACGTTACCCTGGAACCCATGCTGTATTCTTAGCTGGTGTCACCTTACCGAACTTGGGCAACCTTAAAAATTATCTGCTTCTTCCTGGACCCTCCTTAGCCTCTCCATCCTGTCCCTCCAAAGCCTAGAGGCCTGCTAAATGCTGACAACCGAAAAAGAGATGCTGTCATGTGGGAATAGTAAGCATGATAAGCTAAAGAAAGCAAAGAGATTTCTTGAGAATAATTGAATTTAATGTCTTATTCATAGAACAGATTTGAACTGGAAGGGAAGACAAAATTGATTTTTATGTGGCTTACTGGCTGTGCCTGCAGGAACCAAGCTCTCCTGCAGCAGTTGCGATCATGGATCATCGTGCTGTGTTGGTAGCTCAGCTTCTCCTCCTGTGACAGTCCTCGCTCTCCCCTCTTCAGCTCTGGTTGTAGCACAGGCCACAAATAAATTGCTAACATTTAAGTGCATCTGTTGCAAAGACAGAAGCACAGAGGACACTGGGGAAATTTCAAACCAAATTTTAGGACTGAGCTCATAAAAGCATGCACCATCTGTGGAATTTTGCTCATATGCATCACTATAATGGGGTGGGGAGGGGGCAATAGAGAAGGGAAAAAGAGAGAGATAAAGGATTGCATAGTAACTAGATTTAAAACCAAAGTCTCTCTTCTCAGATCAGTTTACAGGTGGCATTTGGGCCAGGGAGAATCCCAAATACCTTTTCGCACACTGAGAGGTCTGGCCTGTGTACTTAACTTTACAAATACGTTACCTCAAATTCACTGTGCCCCTGTCTAAACACCGCCCCCCCAATATGTTACTGGCCCTGTGCAAGATTCAAGATTTTCCATCTTTCTTCCTGCTGGTTTGCTGGGGCTGAATCCAGCGCTTTCCCTCCCAACACCCCTGTGGCAAAACAAAACAAAAATCAAAAACAAAAACAAAAAAACCCAGATCATTTTCTGATAAGCACTTTACATTTCTATAGTGCAGGAAAAGGGAAGTTCCTTCAGAACCCCTTTATAGATGATCACTCTCATTGTCTAACAAGCTTTTCATTGTTTGTGGTTTTCATTTCCCTCCACAGTTCAGGGCGCTTTGGAAAAAAATTTCTATTCAGCACTTTTCCACTCATAATTCAAGAAAAAAGAGTCATGCAGTATAATAAGAATAATTAGCTCCGACTGAAAATAAAGAACTTGGCACCGCGAGCCCCTCCACTGCACACAGTATCTATTTATCGTTTTTGTGTACTCTCTGTCAAGGCTAATTAATACTTCTGTAATTACTAACCTGTTGAAAGAACAAAGGAAAATGCAATGCAGTACTTCAATAAATAACACTGTTTCTTCCACTACCATCTCAATAAAACTCTTTTAGAACTAAATTGGGCCTTACACTCTTACAGTTAAAATCTGCTGTTGTTTATCCTCAAAAGTATGACCAGCTATTATAGGAATGATTTCTCATGTGATGTCTGGAAGTGGGGGTTGAATTTCTTTAATTTAGATTCTTGTAAAATAAAGATAGCTAGGAGCGATGGTATCGTGCTAAATAAGGTTCAACATTTATGCATACATTTCCTTTTCATTAATTCATTAACCTTAGCTCAGTGTTGGGACAAGCACTGTGTAAATGACCATATGCTTCCTCTGTCATGCATCTTAATCCAGACCAGCAGACATTTGTCCCCTCTCAAAGAAGAGATACTGCTGATTATGCCAAACCTAAGTGGAGAAATGTGTAGACAAATATATTTCACTGGTACCCATTGAAAGAGAATTCTGGGGCCTCAGAAATAACAGGTTTGCACAGAAAACAGTGTCCATGCCAGACACACGGGTTAGTTAGATATATTTATTCTTCAACCCAAATGGCTTTCCTCTCTTCCTCTCTTATTAAAAGATAAAAATGAGAAATCTTATTAAAGAGATTATTGAGTCATTGTCACTAATCTGTAAAGATGTCACTGCTGTAGAGGCCTCTGGAGCCTCAAGGTAAGGTTTGACTCAAGAGTGATGGATCCTACTGAGAATTCCGGGGGCTTTTACTGCAGTTAGGGAAGATAAAAGAACAGGGTAAGTTTCCTTCCAAATTAGCAGGGAGGCTGGAGAATTATCCTTATAAACCTTGATTAACAAATTGGTTGAGTGACCTGACATAAGCGTCTATGGTCACGGAGTCAGTGTGGTGGGAGAAGAGAGAAGGAGATTATTTACTGTAAAATGGATTCCCCCTCAAGTTGCAAATCTTGTAGATAATGAGCTAAGGTTTGGCTACAAAGGTGGGGACTGTCCTGGCCGAGAAGAGGGCTTGAGTATTCAGGTATAATGAGAAAAGTTTGAGTAAATGGATACTTATTCTATCGGTAATATAAAGGTGAAGTGAAATATTTAGAAATTGGCTTCTGAATTTCTAAATATTTAGAAGTGACTCCCAAAATGGCACAGTTTCTAGAGGAAAAGGGTCCGAAGAAGGAAGTAAGGACAGAGCAGGTGGCCCTGGTATCCAAAAAGGAAACTAATTGCCCTATCTGCCACATCCAGGTGTACCTTCAGCTCCAGTCCAGTGATAAAAATTTCTTGCGATGGGGCCAGCTGGAGGGGGCCTCCTCAGTCCCGTGCAACCATTTGGAAGCCTGTGACTGGCTCTGACCCAGGGGTCCTTTGACTTAAGGGAGAGAGAGTAGCTCAATGAACTAGCTACTGACACTTGCAGCAAGCAGATTTGGGATGCTTTTCCTTGTTGGGACACTCTTTGGCCCAGTGGCCAGGTCGACAGCAGATGATGCACTTTGATGAGTTTTTCACGGTTGATAGCGGGATACTCTTGGACTTGGGCTGTGATTGGCTTTGAAAGGCCGCTAGTACCTGGGCAATCCTAGCTTCTGTCCTTTCCTTCTTGTGAACGTGGCCTCTAACACCTGGTCCAGTAAGTTCTGAGCGTGTAGATGGTGAGACTAATTTGGGAGGGAGCAGAGTGGCTGTAAGGTAATAGTGATGTAGAACAGAGTAAATTCCCAGCGTAGGGGGAACTCAAACCTAGCACTAAGAAAAGAAGGTTCTTGGCGGCGTATAAGAAAGAATTCAAAGAGACACTAAAGTTAAAGTCAAAAGGAAAGTTCGTCAGAAAAGAGGCAACACTCCATAGGGTGTGGTGTCCTCTCAGAGGTAGCGAGTGAGAGAGCCTAAGAGAGACTCAGAGGGACAGAGACAATAGAGAGAGACAGAGTAAAGGCCCTGAGAGGGACTCTGAATGTTTGGAGAATTTAGTTTATAGACTTATCCATTTTCCGGTTACAGGAATAGGTCATAGCTTCTGGTTCATTGTTTGGAGGAACCTATGGAGACTCATAAGAAATTAGTTTAATTCAAGACAATTGTACTCAGCTGTTGATTTAAAACACACAAGATTATTTTGTTGAAGCCCAGAATTTTTGTTTTCTACTCAGAAAACTTTTTCATAGTATCAGTAGCAGTCTGAAGTTTTAAGAAACATTGTCTTATTCAGCAGAGAGAAAAAACACAACTCTAATTTTGTATTAGTTTACTTTTGATATTTAAGTTTCAGCTTGACCATACATAAAATTTCCCTTCTCACACTAATGGCAGTTAAAAAGTAAGCAAAGAAGTAATTCATGTGCTCTTGACAGTTTTATAGAGGCTGAAGATAGGAGGAGTAGAGTGCAGCTTCTAAGTATGGCCGCTTGTATTTTAAAGTGCCCTTTTTTTCTTTAGTTAACCTCAGCCTTAAGCAGTAGTAGCTGCGTTTACATTTCTGGCTATCTGCAGGACCTTGAAAGTTACTGAGAATTAGAAAAAGTTTCTAATGGTAAGTAAAAGAAGCCATTAACAATTTTAAATTGGTAAACTTAGGCTATAAGTACAAAAGAAATAAAAGTGAGTGCACATAATAAAGTGGGAAAACTTTGAAAGTAAAAAGAGTGGCTTTAGAGAAAGCCTGGATCTAGAGTAGTAGATTTTCCCAGGGGAAAATGGCACTGGGGGTGCCCAAAGATAAGTTGGCAGTGGCCACATGTCTGAAAACAAAGGAGGTGGGGGAGAGAAAGAGAAGAAATGTATCTCTGTCATGAGAAACTATGCAATGTGGCTTTCTGGCATGAGATAGCCACCCCTTCCGACTTTTGGGAAGGGCAATTTTGTGGCCCTTTGGCACAAGAGTACCCTTTCCAGTGAGAGAAATGCTGCCACCTCTGGCATGAGATAGGAACTTAGGACCACGGGTGAAGAAATTAGGGAAGAGGAGGGAGTTTTGAGAAAGGGAGACTGGCATCTCAGTGAGAGGGGAGAATTTGAGGAGAGATGAAAGAGCCTCCAGCCAAGAAAAGCTAGGCCTAGGGCTCACCGAAAGAAAAATCCAAGTCATGGCACCAAAACCTGTTACCACTGGGGTGATGTGAGATCTGGCATCGTTCCAGCAGCATGGGGGAGGATGATGGTGTTGTGTGTTGTTTATCAGTTCTTTCTCACCAACACAGCAAAGAATTATAGTTTGGCGAGATTTATTGAAAGTACATTTTAAAAGGAGCCGGGCCACACTAACGAAGGCTGCAGCCCTGTGGAATTTGGGAGGTGAAGAGATAAGATAGAGTACGTTCCAAGGGAGGAATGGGTTTTCAGCAAGGAGAGCTGTAGCAACGCAGAAGTGGGAAGGCCTGTTTATAGTGGGGGCATGACGGCAGGTTCTAGATGATCTGTATGTGAGGTTACCTTGACTGACAGTTGGCCGCTATATTACACTTTGACTACTGCGCATGTGCATGCCCAGAATTCAGTCTATTATGATTACATTAATGAACTTCCAGGCATAGTCATGATATTATAATGATGGCATAATGAGGCTGAGGTTGTGGACTGGTTAGGGCAGTACTTTCTACGCATGCATTTGTGGCTGGTTAGCCAGCAGCTATTATGGCCTTAGTGCTCTAGGATTTGGGATTATAACCGTAAAAGAGAAGTGTTTCTGGGAAGTTTTTAAGGAAGGTCTTCAAGGGAGGTCTCTGGGGTTATAGAGCTGGGCCTTTGCTCCTGTCACTCATGCCTGACTAACTACCTAGCAAGGAGATATAGAAAACAAGGAGGGTTCAACAACTGAGATGTCATTCTGACTTCCAGAAAGAGAATAAAAGAGGATTTTGGTGAAGATGCTCAAATAGATTATTTATAAGAAGAAGCAGTGATCACCAGGAGCTAGCACTGATTCGCTAAAAGCAAATCACATCAGACAAAACTGATTCCTTTTATTGACAATGTATCAGGCATGCAGATAAGGAAATAAGCTAAACTTTGGACCTTCATTCTTAGTCCGTATTTGGACCTTCATTAAGGAGCTCACAAAATCACTCATAATAATCTTGTTGAGGAGTTGGCAGATGATTAACTGAATACTAGTACTAGGCATTATTATTAGTTATTACAATCAAGTTAGAACAGCAGGAGGTATTTAGGGAGAAGAAAACAGGGCAATAAAGAATTAGGCAATATATGAGAAACAATAGAAAAAAAAAAAGTTTTTGGCCAGACAAAAAGATCTTTAAATATGTATGTCATTTTATGTGGAAGGGTGGTATGGCACCAATGAGTAACACTTGGACCACACTGGGAAGAGTGACAGAGACCCAGATTTTTGTTCAACCATCAGAGCTATCTAAAGATGGAGTAGTTTGCCTCAGAAGGTTCAGTGAATATCTCATTACTTCTTGCATAAGCCATAAAGTGAATTTAAGGACCAGATGGATAATCAACCAAAATGACTTTTGGAGTGGCTACTTTATAACTGAACAGAATTATACGGTTTGCAGCATCTTCACATATCTCCTTGTCTTAAATCCCTTCCAGGCAAGCTGGCCTAGGAAGAGTTTTAGGTGAAGGGGTTGAGTACACATTGAACTGGTCTAAGCCAGGGCTCTTGGGTATGGATTAGAAAGAAGCCAAACACTGTATTTTGGATGAAAGCCATTTCGGGAAGCTTCAATGTATTTTGGAAAAGATTGTGTTGAAAAAGGAGGTAAGGGAGCAGTGAGGACCTCTTTAGAAGCAAAGTCTATAACTTAAATCCCCATTTTTCAGAAGATGAACCTGAGACTCAAAGAGGTGATATAAAATTTCTGAAGCCATACAACAAGCATAAGGCAGAGCCAGGCACACAATACAGGTCTTCTGACTCCAGTAGATTACATCACGCTGAGAACACAAATAGCAGATCAATAGTTAACAGAGATCAATGTGTCTTGCCACCCTGGTATCCTCTTGGCCTGATTTCTATAATTTCTGCAGCTGTAGATAACTGTAAAACCTTCTGAGTTTCCCCATGAATCCACTTGTAGACCTGCCTATTGCATATAGTTTTGAGGTAGAATTTGTCATGCTACCAAATCTTTTTTTAGACACTTGTCTCCAAATCATGCTAGATGGACATTCATTTGCCCTTGTTTTAATTACAGACTAAAAGAAATCATCCTAGACTCTGAGGAGTTGAACATTTGTAACTACTCATTTGCAATTAGACAACTTAGAGCTATTGGCCCAGAAGTAAGATGAGTTCTTTATCAGTCTGCAGTCAGAGACCAAAGTGGAGGCTGGGCCCAAGTGTTTAGGAGTGTTTTGACTTACTAATTCAGCTAGACACCAGTATAATTATTTTGGAAAGAAAACTCTCCCTCACATTTACATTTACATCTTTAAAAGCTTGCAATTTGCTGAATCATTTATTGGAGTTAATCAATATTACCATTAAGAAACCACTGCTTTTCCTTTTAAAATGATATTTTAAAAACTGGTAAAGACATAGCTACATATAATAGATTAATAAAAAGCTATGAATATGTAAAGAGGGCAAACTAATCACTTTTACACATAAATTATTTCAAAGAACCAAAATTACTGTGTGATAATGAGAAGAGTGTCTTTGACTTTACAACCATTGTTAAGTAGGGCGCCACGCTTTTTGGAACACAAGTCTCTGCTTTCCAAAGACCATTGAGGCTTATAGTGAGTTAGGAGAATGAGGAAGGAATTTGGGGATAAAATTTTACTCTCGCCTTAGTTGAGCGTTATTAAGAGCTGTCAGAGGAGTAGAGGCTTATAAGGAGGGGCTCTAAATCTTAATTCCTGGGGCCTTTGTTGTGATTGTTTTATGGGGGGCATTTGGAATTTTTAGAGGACTTTTATTGTCTAATTTGTCTAGTGTGAGTAATTATGCAATGGGGAAGGTAATTTTGAAAACCTTGTGGAACAAAAGAAATAATGGTGTTCAGTTTAAACCAGACTCTCAGAATAGCAAGTTGAACTACCCTTGTTTATCTTCTTGACCCTGCCTCTAAATCCCTTGTCTCTTCCCCTTCTAATCTCGCTCAATAGTCATGTTCCATCTCAATGTCTAATTCACTCTAATATGTATCTTAGTGTCCCATATTTCACTATCTGATTGAGGGAATCTATGAGAATATCTCCTTGTTACTTTATACTACATATTGTGGGAGATAAAAAATTTGTTGGACATAGTTCTCATTTAGTTGGGAAGAGTATACCTGTATAATAATTGAGACAATCAGACAATTTAAAGCCAGACAATGGTAAATTTATGGCACTTGATACAGATAATTAGAGCTATATAAGTTCAGAAAAAGAGACTCTTTGGGCTTAGGCAGTCAAGGAAGGCTTCTCAAAGATGAGAATTTAATTGAGCAATCCATGGTGGCTTGAGTTCATATAGAAAACAAGTCCACAAAACTATACTTGAGTTGCTTACATACAAGTGTTACTCAGCTATGGCCATTTAACTGCAAAATGGCTCATTCTAACTGCTATACGCTTTAGTTTATTTGTGTGTACTCAACATGCTTTTTTATTTCTCTATGTCCCAGTGCACCTAAATGGACCCGTTTATATACTACTGTGCTATAATTGTGGTTGGATTCAAGATGGGAAGCCAGATTTAGGTGAGCCAAGGCAAGATACAAACAATAATGGAAAGGTTAACATGGAGGCCATTTATGTTAAAACGGTTGAGCTGTCAAGAGCACAGGAATGTCTGAAATCAAAACAAAGGCAATAAATATTAGATAATAAATTGAAACTAGATGGGTCATGGCATTAACAATCATGTAGACATGAGATGCTGGGCATGTGGACACCTTAAAACTAATTCTGTCTTCCACAGACTGTCTTATGGACTTTATGCTGGACCAGAACTACGGCAAAAAATGGATAGACTAGACTCTGAAACAGGAAGTAATTACTTAGGAGAGAAAGTAATTAGATTATGCTGGTGTAGTAAAGCATATGGGGCAAAACATAAAGGCTAATCTTCATACTCAACGTGCTTTGGAGGGCCTCAACTAGTATAAGGTTTACCTAGCTCAATTCCGGATAGAGCAAGAAATTATGTGATACTTTTAAAAATTGGTTATGGGGAAAAGTGGTCATATTGGTCCTGAAATACACTAATTGGAGCTCTTAGAGCACTAATCAACAGTCCAGGAATACCAAATACCTGCAAGAACTTCCTGGTCAGTTTTTCACGTACATCTAACTGCATCATTCATCTTCTCAGTGTAGGCAAACCTGATGATTTTCAATGAAAGTGCTCATGTAAAACCTTTAAAAACTAAGACCTGCATGTTCTTCATGAAAATGTAAGAGTCCCTGACATTTAGGGTAACAGAAGGAGTTGCTCTGATATTCTTTTCTAAATTTACAAGATTTGGCTAAAACCCCAAGCGTCTGTCCTATCACAGTGGAGTATTAGTCACTCTTTAAAAGATTTAGCGTACTTGGGTGTGTGAGTATGTTAAATGCCATGAACTGTGTGACTGGTGGGCAGATCCATCTCCCAGATTCAAGCTCAAGCAATTTTTAATTTTTTAAAACTATTGATTATACGGAGTCATTTTGTTTAATTGAGCTGAGACCTAACCATTCAAATCCTTTGTGAGAGGAAAAACAGAGTAACAGAAGGGAATCATAGAGCATTCTTTACAGTTGAAATGGTCTTTTAAAGATTGCCTAGTGTAGCATTCTCAAAAGGTTTTCCCACTAGTTCTGAAGGATGGCAAAATATTTCCAGGAGAAGGATTCTGAGATCGAATAATTTGTGGGCCATCAAGTTAAGCAAAGCCAAATCAATTTCTTTGCTGTAGGACTTCTTAGAACCTATCATAGGCTAATATGCACTATGAATCAAGAGGGCTACAAGCTTATTTGACTGAGACTTTTTTCATTTTGTGGACATGGTGTTATAAGAAATGTTGATTTATTTTCTTTTCAAAAAAGAAAGCGAGAATGATAGAGTTAAAGTTACAAAACTACCTATATACAAATAACTATAGAATAATTTACTTGAATGATGGACCACGATGATGGAATAGCACTGCATGAAAAATAGGAGAAAGAAAGGATGGTGGCCATTTCTGAGGCAATCAAGTGCTAGATATTTGAGTTGCATTTGGCAAAGAGGCATAGCGACAGAGGAAGCAGCCCTACACTGACCAGACTGGATCAGTATATATGATCTATCGGACCATGTAGCATACTTGGGTAAGGCCACAACTCCTAGGTACCAGAGAAAAGCACCATCGGCCATCTTCTTTTGACTATCATTCGCATGGATATTTTATCCTTAAGAGTAGAACTGGATGGATTTCCAGGCAGGAGTGTGTGAACATTTGAATTGGCTTATAAATCTTCTGGGAAATAACACAGTGTATATTAAGAACACATTCTTTGTTTTTAAATTCTCACTGGAACATTTTTCCAAGCGTATCTGGAAAAATACTTTTAGAGAGGGACTTGCTTTCCATTAATAATTTTAAGAGGAAAAGTTTATAGTAGGATTTGTGACCCACGGATCCCAAAGTGTTACATAAATAATACAAGAAACTGCAAAATGATCCTATGTAAAGTCACTTCACAAGATGCATGTTTAATTAGCACCTACTAATAAAACAGATGCATGTGAAATTATTTAGGGTGACATGTACTATTCTGAACAATACGATATCAGCTTAGGATGCCAAGGGCATGCAACATAACCTGTTTTTAATTGAGCGTTTTATCACCAAACAAAACAAGAGACAGCTTGTGTTTTATATATTTCTGTAGAACATCATTATCCAACAATAAATGCAAAAATAAATTATAAAAAAAAATAAACTTTAAGCAGGAAAAAAATTTAAAGGCATAGATTTTTCGAATTTAGCCATTCAAGGATTTTATGTGAAAACTAAGAGGTAAATCAATACAATACTGGTTATTTTAAAGGCAAAGCTTTAGTACTTTCCTTTTAACTTGACCACGTTATTTCAATGTAGTATAAGAACTACTTTTGAAGAATAGCCCAGAGCATTTATAAAGATATGACTCTCAAATTCAGAACTTATTTTGGCTTTATAAAAGGCACAAAAAAAGTATGTCTTTTAGTTCAAATGGGTTATCTTCCCTGCATGCACACACACACACACACACACACAAGTCAAAAGAAATAAATAGCCAAAATCAGGGGTGAAAAAAAAAAAAAGCTCAGAATCCTCTCTTGAACTGCCCTTAGGACTGTCCTGGGAATTTCTGAGTGAAGGATTGCTTAAAAACTCTTTGGTAATAGCTCCAACATTTATGATTAGAACAGCTGTCAAAGGCAGTCTTGAATGGGGGAAAAACCCCACGGAATCGTGAGATATAAATATGGAAAGGTCAAAGGGAAGCTCCTCCCACCTGCCTGGAGACCATCCAAAGTGGTGACTATGGTTTACTATGAATATCTGACCCTCATATCTTTTTGATTTTAGGACCAGCTGTGTTGCCTCTTTCTCACCGAGCAACTACCTCTTCCTATAGCCCCATCTCCTTGCCCTTTCAACCTACCCCTGCCCTTGTAAGTCATCGCTGAGCTGCCAGGGGTCTTACTCTGTAGCGTCAGAGTGTGACCCTGAAATAAATTTACTGCTAAGCTAAAATGGGTGACAGAATCTGAAACTTACTCTGACCTGTAAGAACTATGGATTCAGAAATCAATAAGGAATTTGTTCACTTCTTTCTCCGTGTAAAATTCAGAAAATGCTTTGGGCACCTGATGTATTCAAGGTGCTGAGCTGATATTAGGTGAAATAGGCCTGTTCTTAAGGAGGTTACAATCTAGTAAACATCACAATGAGAATTTTTTCACAGAATGAGAATGAGGATGGAGGTAGAACAAGAACTTACAGATGTGTGATTCCCGCCCTAGCAAGGCAGACTATACCTTTGAAGTTAATGAAGTACATGGAATCCTGGCCTAATTGGAGAGGAGTATGTTGTTGCTGCTCTCCAATTGGTTTCACACCCTCTCATTATATTTTTGATTAAATATTTCCAAGGTAGTTGTCAGTACTATATCCTGCAATGTTGTCATGCGCTCACATCTTATGCAATAGAAATGATTTATTTGTGCCATCATAGCAGAAAGGACTGAAAAATACCGTACTTAGATAAATTGAAGTTTTATCTACAATAACATAAATGTATTTTAAATGCAAAAACCTCACTATTTAAAGGAATATAGTGATGTATTGGTTCGTAAACTAAAAAATACTTTTGAAATGTATATATTAGCTTTATAAATTCTCTGGCTTAAAATGTATATTTGATTCTCTAAAAGAAAGACATACCTATGCATATCTAACATTGACTTAAGACTTTGAATCTCAAATTCCATATACTTTATATATGGCCCTCATTTTCTTTCAGCTTCACTTTTCAAACTTATTTCACCTGTTTTATTTTTCTTCTTATAAGTTTCCATGTAAGGTACCTTAAATCCTTTCTGTAACTAGATGAAGTACTAATACATAAAATATAGCTATATATTTTCTTTCTGTCTATAACACAGCGTATCCTTATGTTTATATGTCAGACCTAGTTTAGAGACAGAAGAACCTTATTTGATTCCATGGTACCATTAAAAACATTCACTAACTGGACATTAGTAAAACCCTGTTTTGTTTTAATTTATTAACAGTCACTTTCTGTTAAGGACGAGTACCTTTTGTGGCCTTAAAAAGCAAGACAAATGTTTTTGCTCTAGGAGACACGATTAGCTTGTTATGTCTGAAGGGTGTTTCTGATATAACTTTTGCATATGAATTTTAAAAATCCAGGCTGCCAGCTCTTTAGCCTCCCTGAGCATCAGAGGCCGAGAAAACAACATTTTTAAACCTTTTATGTATCAACAGAATAAAATATTTTGAAGACACACTTGTCACATATGGCTATCCCAGAATATCACAATCCATGAATATGAGTGTTATTGTTTTTTGTTCTGCAAGAAAGCTTCACACGCTCTTTCACAGATATGCCAAGTATAGCTTGATTCATAATAGATTCATAATAGATGCTGAAAGATGAATACACGAACTGACTGCAAAGTAGTTTTGTTTGCTGTTGACAAAGCTAGCAGCATTTTCTTTGCCTTGGAGTGGAAATAGGAAAATTTAACTATTGGTCTGAAAAGCAAATGAGAGGAGAGTATGAAACTGAATCTAACTGTGTGACAAGGTTACTTCACTATTCTTTACCTCTGTGAGTCCTCCAGGAAGTACTTTAAAAAAATAATTTCTCTCCACTAGAATGTGAATGGTAAAGGAGAAATCAGCTGCGAAATCCTTTAGTATACTTTGAGGAAAGGTATGATAACATATAACTATCCTAAAGCCAATATTGTATGTTTTTTGTTTTGTTTTGTTTTGTTTTGTTTTGTTTTGCTTTTGTAATACAGAAAACCCAAGGAATCACAAAACCTGAGTTCTGGTTGCCACTCTCCCATTGACTGGCTGTATAACCTTGGACTTCAGATTGTCCATCTGATTCATTCAGTCCACCAGCATTTAATAGGATGTTCGAGGCACCATTCTGGATAGAGGATGCATGAGATAGAGCTTCAGTTCTTTTGGCACTTGCAGTCACTAGACTATGAAAGAGAGAAGGTATGTATAAAAATAGAATATAGAGCGGTAAGACTAAGCACTATGAGCATTTAGAAGTTTGAACTAAACCATTTGTAGGATCTTTCTGAGATTCATGATGCTATGAGGGCTAGGGTACTTCTGGGAGCCTTGTAATTTATTCTAATTTAAAATTAGGGCTTCTGGATTTTTGTTTATGGGTTTCCTGGTGAGAAATTCCTAACCTCTTTGTTTTGCTCCTTCTCTGAAGTAGATAATTAGCGAATGAGTAGACTATGGTTACTGATCCCCTCCCTAAAGGATGTGGAGTGATGGGAGGTCTCTGAGAAACAGTATCTCTAGCCACTTCTCAGCAATACTCCCAGGGTCTGAGAAGATCCATCATCTCTGTCCACAGCAACGACCAACAGTAAGTATTAGCAATGGTTCTGACCAGGGTAACTATACAGGGGCAGATTCCAGATGGAGAGCTCTAAGTGCATTTGTTTCTTAAGTTCTTTACAGTTATTGCCTCTGTTGACCACCCCAAAGGCTGCCTGTGAACAAAGCCAAGGGTGGAAAAAAGAACACAAACTTTGGAATTAAACAGGTTGGAGTTTGAATTCTAGGTCCATTACTTACACCTTGTGTGAACTTGGGCAAGTTATTTCACCTCTTTGAGCCTCAATCTCTACACTTATAAACTGAAAATAATACCTTATACTGTATACTTCAATAGCATAAGCAAAACACCTAGTAAAATGCTTGGCAAAGAAAACATTTAAGAAACACTGTCTCACTCTTTTCTTCCCAGAATCTCTCATTAGTTGGTCAACCAGAAATTACTGACCACCTTCAGGTGTCGGTGAAGGAAGCTATGAGCAAGATCCCCAAGGATGACACTGGTAGCTGTTCTGGTGCTGCCCACCTCTTTTTAAGAAATAGGTCTTCTGAAGAACCATTAGAACATCTTGAGAGCTGCAGTTGCAAAGCAAACCTGGGTAACATCTCATGGTGTTCCATTCCTTCTGCATCCTCTGCCTTTTTTCTTCCTTTCTAATCCTAATGTATTGAGGAACTCTTTCCAAGTCTTCTTCATAGTGCCTTCCCCCGAGAGGAGACATGGACATGATATAGATCACCTCCCAGAAGTTCCGAGAGAGACATCACATTAACAAGCTTAGATGATCTTGACTTGGGTTACATTTGTATACGAAATGCTACAATTATGGTAACAGTTTCATTCAAGAGAAAAATACAAGATAAATATGATTTAAAAGATTTAGCTGGATTCACTGAAGACTAAATTTAATAGGTTATTAAAGAATATTTTGAGGAACATCTTCAACCTTAGAGCTTAAAAATATAGTAGTGATCTTTTTCTCACAATTTCTTCACAATGTTATCTCTGTAATATTGCCATCACTTTGTGACAATATGACAAAGGTAATACTTTTCTGTAGTGACTGATTTTTATTCTTGCATCCATTAAAAAATACATTATATGACCTTCAACCTTCTTCTATGAAGACATAAAGATAGATAAGAAATGGACATTACTGTTAAGAAATTTCAAAGCAAGTGGCTCTAAAACACAGGTTCTGTCAGGCCTTTTGGCAACCCTTCTAGTGGATAAGATATTGGACTGATAATTGGGCTCACTAAAAGTCTGTAACCTGTAGGAGCTTCAGTCTTTTCATATATAAAGTAAAAACAAAGTAGAGAGTTTTTGAGTGGTGGTTCTCAGGATAAAATTAATGTAATACTACTGCGAAATGAAAAGTAAGTTTGCTATTATTTAATAACATAAAGGCATATATTTCTTGGGCAGGAGCATTATCTTCAGCACCTGTCATCATATGGGACAAAGAGGGAACTCTGTGGTGTTTTCTAGGAAAGTCATTGATCTTGGGGCTTGAGTGTCAACAGGTTGACAGGTCTTCAGGTAAAAATATTGGAAGAAAAATCAAAACAAAAGAAATATAGAAATTATAAAATACTTCTTTATAGTTTGTAGTCCTACTGTGCTCTAAGATTTTTGTTTCCTTAATGCATTGACAAGACAGCAAAAACATTTGTCTAATAGTATTTGTTTGCAATGAAAATGACAATTTGCTAGAGCAACGGGAAAACAAAATCACATTTTAATTAGAAAAAAATATCTAAACTTACAATTATCTTATGGTCTGTTGCACCCAGAAATGTCAGGTGAGGTAAGAATAACTAGCCATGTCTCACTCTGGAATCTTGAGGGCATGGAGAAAACAAATAAGGCAATGGAACAGAAGAAATGAATGAGGCCCACAAGAAACTGAAGTCTAGTGAGCTAACCTCTGCCAATCTTTTTCAAATGCTCTTCCCTCATGACTTACCCATGGATCATAAAGAAATAAGCCATAACAGCTCTGTAATTTTTTCTAAGTCATCAATTGCCATAAAAACTGGCATAATGGTAAATTTTGTCCTCTCCTATCTTCAGCATCTTTTCTAACAGACTTCTAAAAATGTTCAATTGAGATTGCATTAAAACATAGGTGATTGGGAATCTGCTCTTCCACTGTCTCATAAAAACTTATGACAGGTAGCCTGAACCCCTACTCATGCCTGTTTGGAATTTACATGAATGAATGTCCTGGGAAGAAACCTCTAAAATAGGGGTATTCTTGCTCTCAGGGAGTAATAATAATCTTGAAAGATATTAGTACCTGATGACAACAATAAATTTAATGGTGTTTGTCTCTTTAATATTATTCAAAGTTTGGTAGACAGAATATTTTAATGCAAATGTGGAGGGGTAAAGTCGTGTGTGTGTGTGTGTGTGTGTGTGTGTGCGCGCGACAGAGAGCAAGAGAATGAGAGCAAAAGGTAAAAAAAGAAACAAAAAATACACCTGCTTCAAGCTCTGACCCCAGAGACTAAGATGTATTTTTTTACTCTCCTTTGCCATTATAAGATAATTCAGTAGAAATATTTAAAAACCACTTTCCTAAAGAATATAATTTTCTTTTCTCCACCATACTAGCACTCTGTTGTACTCTTGAACACTCAACTCATTGCAGTATTAATAAGTGGAGAGTTATTGCTGAGTTGTTTTAATTTTTGAGAGCAGCTAGGTAAAGATGAGTTTTCTAAGATGTGTGGAGGAGTAGGGAGGGGAGAAGAATGTGAAATGATGGAGGGACGTGTCCTTCTGAGAGGTGGGAACAAAAACTGACCTCCTCACATCCTTAGAGTGAATAAAATTACATTTCCACTTCTCTGGGAAGAACTTTTGAGGTAAGGGATGGCATTTTTCAATTCTAGGAAATTAAATTAGCTCCACGATTTTAAAACTTCATAGAAACCACTGCAGTGAGTAGAAGATGGAAGGGGGTGATAGGGAGACTTTTATTCCCCTGATTGATCTGTTCTTTGCTTTGGCTCTTAACTGGGTCATTGTACTAGCAGGGGGCCTTCAGCTTCAAACTGTGTCTTTTCACTGTTTCTAGTCATTATACGGAAGGAGAAACCTTCCTCTTTAATGAAGGCTCCCAACTACCTGTTATCTGGAAGAAATCTTAGTTAGAATTGGGTCATCCTTAGAAAGAATCTGAAGGAAATGTAAGTAGGAGGAAGGAAGGACTTCTTGAAAGGAGGTCGAATCACACTGGTAAAAGTCGCAGTGGGGATGAGCTGTTTCTTAGAATCTCTCTGTGCTCCCTAACACAACTATCATCATGCTAGTCCCAGCCACTGTCATAGTCATACCTTCAGCACCACCATTCATTTCATCCATTTATACCAGAAACTTTGATTGACTGCCTGTACATTTTGACATGCATGCTGGAGATACAAACATGAATGGATTCTTTTTTAAGAAAGTTCATTGTCTAGAGAGTAACCAACACATAAACAATCATAAGATGATTTTTTAGAAGTAGGGACAGATACAGACTCAGGTCATTATGGGAGCTCCAAAAATGGTCACTGAACTGAGCTGGTAGTGATCATCACGAATGTTTGAGATGGATACTTCCAAGAAAAGATGATGGAGGAGAATGTTCCTGCTCCTGTCTACTTCTTCAAATTTAACTAATTCCAGTCTTTTCCTATTCACTGTGCTCTAGCCTCTCTGGCTTCTTTGTTGTTGTTGTTGTTCTTCTTCTTCTTTGCGCATACTATGGTCTTTCTTGGCTCAGAGCTGTTTCTTTTATTCTTGCTATTTCCTCTGCCAGAGTGCTCTTGCTCTTGTCCTGGCTTGTTCCTTCTCATTCTTTATTCAGATCCAGCACCATCTCCTTGGAGAGGCCTTTTCTGACCACCTCAGCTAGTGTTCTGTGTTAGTCAGATAGGTTACGCCTTTTAATACTTAACTTTAGTTCTATAATTTCCATGTTTCACAGCCTCAAGGGGTTCCTCTCTGTACTACACTCCAAAGACCTTCCATTATTTCATCCAACCCTATTTCTCACTATTCTTTTATCTTTCGACGTTCCTCAAGTGAATTTCTATCACCTTTTCTCTGACATTCCCTTGTTAGTATTTTTTTTACCTGATGTATCATCCTTCTTTTTCCCCAGGTGCTACCCATGTCTAGTTACATTTTATATCACCCATACAACTTTCCTCAGTCACTCCAACCCAGTCATCATTCCCTTCCATGAATCTCTTTTTTTGCATTTTAATTTAATTAGCTATGATATACATAATCATATTTTCCTATATTATTGTTTCATGATTTGTGTCGTGATTCTGTCTCATTGACAATATTTTAATCTCTTGGAGTACAGAGACTACTCACAGAGTTTTGACTTCTGTCATCATTCATTCATTCATTTAACAAACTTTACTGTGCATCTGACAGGCCAGGATCAGAGGTTTTATCTGCTCTGTCATCCCACCCTCAGTTGTGCTTCTGAAAGTGACAGATACTGAAGATTCAAAATTACATAAGTCATTCTTTTTTTTTTTTTTTTTTTTTTAGACACACAGCCTTATGGAGAAAATGGGTAATTGCAGGATCAAAAATAGGGAGCTATTTCCTTTATATTAAGATTTAGGAAGTATGTGTCCCAGTTGCAAAAAAGTGTACAGTGGGTCACATGTCCACTTGTCACTCTTGATGGTCTCTCTTATAATCCATTGCTTAGAAAGAGACCTGTTTTAAATTCTAGCTAATGACTGTTTACATTTCTGGAGCATTTTAAAGCTTTCAAAGGGAACTAAAATTTCAGTTAAGCTAAAGAAAAATGCATTACCACCACGTGTTACAAGTTTATGATCAGGAAGATAAACCCCTAGATTCACATGGGTCTTATTGAAGCCACAGAAAACAAGTTGTTGGCTATTTATTAAGCGTTAGCCACTGGCTGTGTGGAAATAATGGCCTGAGAATCGTTTTTGGTCCTGCTGAATTATTTGAGGCAACCTGTGCTCTGAAGGGAAGCAGAACAGTCAGTGACTCCTCTTTTCCCTCTTTTCCAGACTGGCTTGCCAATGCTGTTATTGTTGCTAGTTTTGATGTATTGTATTGTGCTTTCTGGAGGGGCAAAGAGGAAACCCGGGTGGTAAGATGACCTGTAGAAATCCTATAAAAGGATGGGATGGTCCAGTTTCTTCAATAAAGTCATCTCGTATCAGTTATTAAATGTTACCACGGTCATCCAACACTTTTATGAGTCTATATAGATGCCCCTCTGTTCCGGGCAATCATAGTGAATCATGGGACAAAAATGATATACATATATCTAAATACAGTGCATTTATTTATTCAGTTATTTTAAAAAGTAAAAAATAGAAGGAGGATGGATGAATGAATTCCACCTTTATTTCGTTAGGAGTTTCTGTCTCCTCCAATGGGCCTTTGATAAACAGAAAATTTCTCTATCCCTTCATTCTTTCATCTCTTTATTCTACCTAGCACCTTCTACAGTAGACTCGAAGGGATGGTTAGAGGGAGAAGGAAGAAATTTGGTGGCTTAGATAATTTCGAACATGGACATTTAGAGCTAAAATTGTCAGCTAGATGTGTTGGCTTTTCTTTTTCCCTCTTTCTTTCATCATTCCCAATTCAACAATCTTGTGTGTGTCCCACTCCCCCAATATTATTGGCTTACTGCCAATCCAAGGCAGACGTCTTCCAGCCTTTACTCTCATGTCCTTTATTACACGCATGTAACAGAGATAGTTACTGCTCACTAAATATTCCATGTGCTTCCTGTATTCCCAGCCTCCTTTGAGTTTGATTGGGGCCACATACTAATTCTGACCAATGGATTGGGAAGAGAAGTGATAGGCGAAACTTCTGGGATAAGGCTGTTAAGAGCTCTATGTCTCTTTTATCCCTTTCTTTCATTGGATGACACATACTCCAGATGATTGACGAAGCTTCAGTAGGAAATTGTATCAGATTTTATGTAAGCAAGAAACAAGCCTTTGTTGTATTCGGTCTCTGAGACATAGGGATTTCTCTATTGCTGCATTCAGTTTAATGATTCCAATAAACCCCATGACTAAAAGCCGTATCTCAGGCTTTCTGTGTTTCAAAACTTATTTTAAAATACTACTTTTTGAAAGCACATTTAAAGGACTTTAAAAATGTAAAGCCAGTCAACAATAATTACTACACAGTCATAGCAGCAGCATAATTATGTCTTGTAACATCTCTGGATTCATCCACAGTTATTGAATGCCCTTCTGAATGCCCTTCACCATTGTTCTTGTTTGAAAAGGATTGTTTGCAATCTGGCAAGATTCTCCTATAAACTTATGGGGCAAGTTTTGCATGTTTCAGTAAACATACAATATTTTTTTGTACCAGCTTCATATTATGTTATTCCTCTTAACTCTTTTTTCCCTCCTAAATTAATTCCTACCTTTCTGACTTAGGGCTAACCAGGTAAGATAAGAAAGACAGAAGAAGCAGGAGAGTATTTCTAGAGGAGAGTGGAGATGAGGATGGCTCATTCATGAATTTAAGATATATATGAGATATCTAAGAACTGTACCTCTTAACTCTATTGATGCCAATTATACAAGCCTCTATGATGTATTGTATGACCTGCTCTGTCAATATTTCTTCTATAATAACATATATTAGGGATTAAAAACACTTAGATATTACATATGAATAAAAATGCAGCAGTGTTTGTGGTGTCCCATATGCAACTAACCTGTAGCGTGAAGTCCATATGCATCATACCATGCTTTTATTCCAGCCTGTCCCAAACTCTTCAGTCCCAATACTGTCAGATTCAGAAAACTGAACTTCTATTACTATTGCTTTTCTCCAAATCTTTGCTCATGTTGTCCTCTCTAATGTTAACACCCCCTTCTTTTGTCCTTTTACATTCCCTAGTCTCTCTCTCTCTGTTCAACAGTTCTATTTCTACCTACATTTTAGGATCCAGCTCAAGCATCACCTCCTCTACAAAGCTTTTCCTAACTTTCTCATCAGCTCCCAGAACATCCTGTGCTGATTTCTAGCACAGCAAGTTTCTAAGTACAATTCAGTGGCTTTTAGTATATTCATGGATATGTGCAACCATCACCATCATCAATTTTAGACAATTTTGTTAACCTCAAGGAAAAAACTCCTACCCTTTAGCTATCACTCCACCTATATTACTATCCCACCCCGCCAGCCACAAGGAACATTAATCTATTTTCTGTCTCTACAGATTTGTTTCCCCTGGACAGTTTATGTAAATGAAATAACATAAATAATAATAATATTATTTCCTTCATTTAGCATAATGTTTTCAAGGTTCGTTCATGTTATAGCACGGATCAATATTTCATGCCTTTTTATTGTTGAATAATATTTCCTTGTACCAATATGCAATATTTTGTTTATCCATTCATCGATTGATAGACATTTGGCTTGTTTCTACTTTTTCACTATTATATATAATGCTGCTATCTATATTCATGTACAAGTTTTTGTGTTGACATATGTTTTTAATTCTCTTAGGAGTAGAATTGCCGGGTCATATAGTGACTATCTTTGACCATTTGAGGAACTGCAAGACTATTTTCCAACGTGGCTGGACCATCAGCAGTGTATAGAGTTCTGATTTCTTCACATCCTTCCTTCTACTTGTTACTCTTACTATTGGAGTCTAGCCATCTTAGTGAGTGTGAAATGATTTGCATTTTTCTGATGACTAATCATATTGAGCATATTTTCATGAGTTTGTTGGTCATTTGGATATCTTCTTTAGAAAAATGTCTATTCAGATACATTGCCTATTTTTTAATTAGGTTATTTGTCTTTTTATTATTGAGCTGTGAGAGTTCTTTAAAATTTTCGGATAAAAGTCCCTTATGAGATATATGATTTGCAAATATTTTCGCCCATTCTTTGGGTTGTCTTTTCACTTTCTTGATAGTATCCTATGAAGTGAAGAAGCTTTGAATTTTTAAGAAATACAGTTTTTCTATTTTCAATTTTGTTGCTTTTGCTTTTGGCGTCATATTTAAGAATCTAATGTTGAATCCAAGGTCATGAAGATTTACCTCTATGTTTTCTTCTAAGCCTTTTATAATTTTAGTCCTTACATTCAGTTTTTGATACATTTTGACCTAAAGTTGCATATGGCATGAAGTAAGGGTCTGACTTCATTCTTTTATCTGTGGATATCCAATTGTCACAGCACCATTTGCTGAAAAACTATTCTTTCCTCTTTAAATTACCTTGTCACTCTTGTTGGGAATTGTTTGACTATAACAACAAAGGTTTAATTCTGTACTCTCAATTCTATTACAATAATCCACATGTCTATCCTTACAACAATACTACTGACAGATCTAAGAAGATTTGTCGATTTTTTTTCAATTTGTTCAACTTTTTGTTTTTAGGTCAGTGATGACATCAAAGCTTCTTATATACTGGACCAGAAACCGGAAGTTCTGTCGAGTGTTTTTACCATGAAAAAGTGTTGGATTGTGTCAAATGTTTTTCTGCATTTATTGAGATGATCATGCGGGTTTGGTTTTTTATTCTATTAACATGGTACATTACATTAATTGATGTTGGGATGTTAAACTGACCTTGCACTCCTGGGATAAATTCCACTTTGTCATGGTGTATTCTTTCCATATGTTACTGGATTTTATTTGCTAGCGTTTGAGAATTTTTGAGTCAATAGCCATAAAATATATTGATCTCTAGTTTTCTTATGATGTCTTTGTCTAGTTTTGGTAACACTTTGTCTAGTTTTGGTAATAGAATGAGTCGAGAAGTGTTGCCTTTTCTTTAAGTAGTCACAAAGAATTGATATTTACTTTTCTTTAAATTTGTTTAGTATTAGGAGTCAGGCCATCCAGGCCTAGACTTTTCTTTGTGGATAGTTTTTTTTTGATTACTATAACTCTTTTTATTTTTTATAGGCCTATTCAGATTATTATTTTTTTTCTTGAGTCAATTTTGATAGTTTGTGTCTTTCTAGGATTTTTTCCATTTCATTTAAGTTATCTAATTTATTATCATACAGTTATTCATAGTAATTCTTTATAATCCCTTTTATTTCTGTAACATTGGTAGTAATGTCCCCTCTTTCTGATTCTGGTAATTTGTCTTCTCTATTTTCTTGTTCAATCTAACTAAGAATTTGCCAATTTTATCTTCTCAAAGATCTAGCATTTGTTTTCATTGATTTTCTCCATAGTTTTTCTATTTCATCAAATCTTCCTTAATCTTTATTACTTTCTTACTTCTACTTGCTTAAAGTTTAGTTTGTTCTTCTTTTTCCAATGCCTTCAGGTGGAAGTTTAGCTTATTGATTTGAGACACTCTTTTTTAATATAGGCATTTCACTTATAAGCACTGCTCTAGCTAAATCCCTCAAGTTTTGATATGTTGTGTCTTCATTTTCATTTGTCTCACAGTATTTTCTAATTTACCTTTGATTTCTTTTTGACTCATTTGTTTGTTTAAAAGTGTATTCTTTAATTTCAACATATTTGGGAATGTTCTAGTTTTCCTTTGTGTTATTTCAATGTTTGAAAATTTATTGACTTGTTTTGTGGCCTAAGATATGATAGATACTGTAGAATTATCTATGTGCACTTGAGGAAGTATGTTCTTCCATTTTAGAATAAAATGTTCTGTAAATGTCTGTTACCTCTTGTTGGTTTATAGTGTTATTCATGTACTTTATCTCCTTATCGATCTTCTACTTAGTTGTTCTATCCATTATCGAAAGTGGGGTATTAAAGTTTTTCAACTATTATTGTAGAATTGTGTATTACTCCCTTCAACTCTGTCAATGTTTGCTTCATTTATTTGGGGCTCTATTGTGACATACTTACATGTTTATAATTGTTATATCTTCTTGATGAATTGACATTTTTACTAATATATAATATTCTTTTTGGGCTCTTGTAACAATTTTTTTTTTTTACTTAAAGTCTATTTTGTCTGATATTAATATAACCACCCAGTTCTCTTTTGGTTATTTTTTTTAATGGAATATCTTTATTATTTTTTTTTTTGGACTTTCAAATTTTTAATGCTAACCCACAATAAAAAATAGATTTGTATGCAGCAATCTAGACATACACATACATACATATATAATTTGAACAAATGCATACAAATGAAATTAAACGTTTCACAAAACAATACTTACTATTATATTACATGTGATGCTCTATGACTTTTGTGGGGTTTTTTAATACTTTTTATTTATTTTAATTAAGTTTATTGGGGTAACATTGGTTAATACAATTATATAATTTTCAGGTGTACATTATAATTTGACGTCTGTATATTCTATTGTGTGTTTACCACCCAAAGTCCAGTTTCCAGTATCTTTTTCTATTTTTCATTTCCAATTAATTGTATCTTTGAATTTCAATTGTGTTTTCTGTAAATTACATATTATTATACATTGTATTTTCACCCGGGCTTTCAATCTCTGCCTTGGGGTTAGATTGTTTATTCATTCATCTGCCTTTTCACTATTTATTTTCTATATTTCTCACATCTTTTTATTCCTTCATTTCTTCTTTACCACTTTCTTTTGTATTAAGTTAATATTTTCTAATGTAGTATGTCATTCCTCTAATGATTCTTTTACTATATCCTTTGAGTTGTTCCCTTGTGATTCCTCTAGGTTTACAATGTATACCTTAACTTATCAGAATCAGCTTCAGATTTATACTAACTTAATTCTAGTGAGATATAGAAATATTACTCTTATATAGCTCTTTTCCCTTTCCCCGCTTTTTTGTGTTATTATTGTATATTACATTCCTAAATGTTACAAACCCAACAATACATTGTTATGATTACTTTATATAATTTTATATCTTTTAAAGAAGTTAAAATAAAGGAGAGCAATTATATAACTATAGTTTTTAAAATATTATCTTTTTATTTATTATTTCTGAATCTCTTTATTTGTTCTTGTGAATTCAAATTACCCTCTGGAGTCATTTCCTTAACCCAATACAGCTTTGTTTCTACCCACCTTTGTGCTTTCATTGGCAAAGATGTTAAATTTCAATATGTTATGGGACCAACAATATATTATATACACATTATATATAAATCAAAAATTGCTTTTTAAATTAGTAGAGAGAAGAAAGGAGAGAAGAAAGGAGAAGACAATTACATTGTAATTCCATAATTACATTTACTGATGTTCTTTGTTTATATGTGTAGATTCAAATTACCATCTAGGGTTACTTGCTTTTAGCATGAAGAATTTCCTTTAGTATTAAATAAATACTAAATTTCCTATAATATTTTGTATTCTAGCAAACATTTCTCTCAGTTTTTGTTTATCTGGAAGTTTATTTCATACTCATTTTTGAAAGAAAGCTTTGCTAGGTACTAGATTTTTGGTTGACAATTTTTTTTCTTTGAACACTTTGAATATATTATCTCACTACCACTGGCCTCTGTTGTTTTTGATAAGAAGTTAATTATTAATTCTATTAAGGTTCCCTTGTAAGCACCAAGCCATTTTTCTCTTGCTTCTTTCAAGTGTTCTCCTTGTCTTTGATTTTCAGCATTTTCACTATAATGTGCCTGTGAACTTCTTTGCATTTAGCCTCCATGGAGTTCATTGAGCTTACTAGATGTATAGGTTAATATGTCTTAATAAATCTAAGAAATTTAGGGACATTATTTCTGCAGATATTTTTAAATCTTTTTTTCCTTTTTATCTCTTGTACTGCTGTTGCATGTATATTGGTGCATTTAATGTTGTCCTGCATTTCTCAGAAGCTCTGTTTATTTCTTCCCTCCCTTTCCTTCTCTGTTCTTTGAATTAGATATTCTCTATTGATCTATCTTTAAGTTTGCTGTTTCTTTCTTCTGCCAGTTCGGATCTACTGTTGAGCTCCTCTAGTAATATTTTCACTTGTTGTACTTTCAACTTCCATAATTTGTTTGGTTCTTTCTTGTCATTTCTATTTACTAATATTCCCTATTTGATGTGACATTGTCATCAAACCTTCTTTTACTTCTTTAATTATGATTTGTTTTAATTCTTTGAACACATTTATAATGGTTAATTTGAAGTCTTTGTTAAATCCAACATCCTGTTTCTCTCACAAGAAATTTCTGTTGCCTATTTATTTTTCCAGTGCAGGATTTATACTTTCCTGTTTCTTTACATGTGTTATAATTATTTTGGAAATTGGACTTTTTAGATAATATATCGTGACAACTCTGGATATTGCTCCTGTCACTCCCCAGGCTTGTTATTTCTTATCTATTTGTTTAGTGACTGCTGGATGATTTTAGTGAAGTCTGCTATTCCCTTTTTCCTCCAATGTTAAGACTATTACGTTGTTCTTAACAGAGTTTAGCCTTGGATAAGCCCATAGTCACCCCAAAATGACAGTGGTTTCAACACAGTGGTAGGACTTTCTTTAGCCCTGCCTTTCCCTAATCACACCCAGCTGTTAAACTCCACTGATTTCCAGGGTTTTTCCCCTGGTTCTTTCCAGAAAACTAGCTGGCCTAGAGTTTACCCTATAGCTCTAATGAACCTACCAATCTCTTCTCAACTGTCTTTCCCCACAAAGACATTGTTTTTGAGAGTTCTTGAGCTTAAACTTTTCCATACTCTGTTGCAAATAAAGTCAGTTCTTTTAGGAAGAGATTTGGAGCTCTCTGCTTTATGATATGCTTCTCCATCTGATCAGAATCTCTGGGCTGGAAGTGGAGACAATGGTGTGCTTTACTGTGAGTGACACCTCATTCATTTTTGGAGTTTAGTGCTCAGTGAAGAGAGGAGAATTCTGTAGCCTCAGGTCTTTTTAGCTTGGCTCTTTTGGCATAGATCCATGACCATACAAGTTGGTACGAGGTTATCAGGGACCCAGTATCCTCAGCGGCACTGTACCTAAGGTAGAGCCTCCTCCTACAAGTGCAGGCTGGATGGAAGAAGGAAGCCCCTACCTCTTGGCTACACTCACCGCTTAACCTCAGCAATAGGTAGCTCTGAACAGGATGATAAATGTTGACAACCTCCTCTGACTGGGACCTGGGGGGAGAGGGATCCTTGTGTCCTTAGTTGCACCTGTCTGGAGAGTAGTTTCCATCTCACTGAGAGAATGTTATTGGTTCATATATCACAGATTCTCACTTCTTACTGCATTTAGCAGATTTTCTGGAATAAGTGTTTCTTGATTTGCTGTATACCCTTAGAACCATTTTCAGAGATTTTAAATGGTGGTTTTGTTTTCATTTTGTGTTTCAAAATAATTTGACCAGTTTCCCTAGAGAGCAAGTCCATGGAGCTCTTTGTGCTGTCATGACAGAAACAGTACCCACCTTATTTGTTTTGTGTCCTTAGCTCCAGCGCAGAATTTGGCACATACTGCATCTTACAATGTAGAATGGGCAAATGAATTTTAAATAGATGGATGGGTGGATGAGTGACAGTAATCATATGATGGTTAATTTTATGTGTCAACTTGATTGGGCCACAGAGCACACAAATATTTGGTCAAACATATTTCTGTGTGTGTCTATGAGCATGTTTCTGGATGAGATTGACATTTTAAGCAGTAGACTGAGTAAAGCAGATTGCCCTATTTAATGTCGGTGGGCCTCATTCAATCAGCTGAAGGCCTGAATAGAACAAAAAAGCTGACCATCTCTCAAGTAAGAGGGAATTCCTCCTGCCTCACTGCCTTTGAGCTGAAGCATTGGTGTTTTCTTGCTTTCAAACTCAAACTGAAACATCAGTTCTTCTGGGTCTTGAGATTATCAGTCTTCAAACTAAAATTATACTATTGGATCTCCTGGTTCTCAGTCCTGTAGATTCAAACTAGAACTATACAATGTTGGCTTGCCAACTGAAGATATTAGGATTTGTCAGTCCTCATAATTACATGAGCCAATTCCTTATAATAAATCAATTAATCTCTCTCTCTCTCTCTCTCTCTCTCTATCTATCATCTCTCTATCATATGTTGCCTATTGGTTCTGTTTCCCTGGAGAAGGCTGACTAATACAGGAAAAAAACATGCCAAGAACTAACATTCTTGACATATTTTGATATGTCAAGATTAACATTCTTGGCATGTGTGGAATTTCATGACATAGTCTTTTTTGGTTATCATAGTACTAAAAGTAGCATCTTCACTATATTCATTGTCTCCTTTTGATCATTGAGTTGGGATATCTAAACATTTTCTATTTCTCTTTAAAAATGCCCTTTTTTAAAAAAATCAATTACTCCTTTATTATCCAAATTAAATCACTGATAATCATATCCACTATTGTTTATTTGAAGTATTAACTTCAAAGCATGTGCAGTATAAAAATATAAATAATGTAGACAAGTATCATGGGAATAACATATTGTTTTCTCAACCTGACTTTTTGAGAGTTAAACTCAAAAAGATTTCTTTTTAAAATAAATCTTCCCCATGCTTTTGAGAAATTATAATAAAATGGCAGTTGATAGAGTGGCACTTTTATATTATATATCTCAGTGAATGGAAGTCTCAGCTGAATAATTTCTAATCTGCATTAGCATGTCTCTCTCCTCTCTCTCTCTCTCTCACTCACTCACTTCATTCATACAGATTTTATTATCTGACCCTACAGAGATCTTGTTTAGAGTACACAAAACTTCCCTGGAGAGTTTCCCATTTAAAGCAAAGACCCATATCAACAATACTCTAGTACAATGCTCTAGAAAGAGGCAAAGCCTACAGCTGATTTTCATCATGAAAGATTATATGGCATTTATCTGCTCACCAGCCTCAATTCAAACTCGTCAGTACAGCTAAGCCAAGAACTGGGAACTGGCTTCTGAGAATATCAGGGAAACAAGAGCCTTTGCTCAACCATCTATTTTTTGCCCAGTTTTAACACTGAAGGGCTTAGAAAGCGAACTGACAACATTTTCAACATGAAGCTTATTTAATGTTTCTGTGTTGCTACAATTAAGCATTTCAGAAGCATATGTGCTGCCTTTCAGCTCAAACCCAATCGTCCGCTCTGACAGGTCACAGACAAAAACCAGGATAATGACATTCTATCTTGATCACAGGATCCAGACAAACCAGTCTGGTGTAGATCAGAAAAGAAAACAACCACCCAAATGCTGATTTAATTTCTTTTTCCTCAAATATTGAGTTCATATTGAAATGGAGCATACCAAGTGTGAATTTTGCTAAGAATAGCACTCAGTGTTATATGAAATTTGCAAAAGTTTCTCCAGGTAATTACAAAGTCCTAACATATAGACCATGTTCATTTCATTTTCTATATGTTCAGATCCTAGCTTGTATGTTATCTATCTAGACAAAATGAAGAGGATAGCTGAAGAGATTGTCTACGTATTAAGAAATTTAAGGAAAAATAACTTTCAAAGATCCAGAAAATTGAGAGGAAAGTGATGTAAACTATTTTGACTAAGCACACAATCTCAATTAGCTTGAGCATCTTCTCAATTTTCTCTTTTTGTGTAGTTACCATTTAAAGTTATCAATAATCTAGTTTGCGTAGTTTTATTCAACATATGACTTTTTACTTGGAGCCATAGTTTAAAAGAAAATCATGGTTTATCAAGTGTTACAGTTTAATAATTTCTTCCCATTGCCCACACTTGACCCCTATTTGGTAACTTTCCTGGGGATGGAAGCTTGGAGGACATGACAATTAAATACCTACTTTCAATTTCTGGTTACCTCTTCTGTCCTGAACCTCTCTCTATCTCTATCAAATGATTCTATGCAAAGCAAAACTCTTGAAGCACCCTTTGGTAGGCTAAATAATGGCCTCCAAACATTTCCATTTTCTAAGCCTTGTGACTATGTTACCTTTCAGGGTAAAGGGAACTTTGCAGATATGATTCAATTAAGGCTCTTGAGATGAGGAGATTATCTTGGATTATCCAGTGGGTTCACTGCAATCTCAGGATCTTTATAAGAAGGAGTAAAAGGGATCAGAGTCAGAGGAGATATAATGATGAAAGTAGAGGTAAGAGTGAAGTGAGGCCATGAATCAAGGGACCCAAGCAGCCTCTAAAAGCTAGAATAATCGAGAAAACAGATTCTCCCCTAGAGCCTTCAGAAGGAACACAGCCCTGCTGAATTATTGTAGACTTCTGATCTCCAGACCTGTAAGATAATTAATTTGTGTTGTTTTAAGGTTCCGAGCTTGTGATAATTTGTTATAACAGCAAGAGGAAAGTACACACTCTTTTCTCATTTTAGCTCTAGAGAAAGAATAAGGCTAATAAATTGTCACTCCTTGTTGTCTTTCCCTTGGTTCTTCAGAGTTCTTATATTGGGTTAGAAGTGGCATCGGCCTCCTAAAATTGTATGTGCAATTTTATTTTACGTGCTTTTTTCCAGAAAAGAAATCCATAGAGTTCATCAGATTAGCAAAGCAATCTATGATCTTAAAATTAAATGTAACTTTTTATTTATTTATTTATTTATTTATTTATTTATTTATTTATTTTACCATATGATTTTTTATTTTTCTTTTTTAAAATTTATTTATTTAAATTAGTTTCAAGTATACAATACATTGGTTAGACATCTATATAGTTCATAAAACGGTACCCCATTTGCTCTCTCTCTCCCCGGCCCTCTACCTAGCCATCATATTAATGTGCCCCATCCCCATGACCAACTATCAACTACTAATTTGTACTTCTTTAACCCTTCACCCCATTCTCCCAGTCCCTGAACCCCCTCCCTTTTGTCCATCACCAGATTGTCCACTATATTTGTGAGTCTGTTTTTGATTAGTTTGTTGCTTTTGTTCCCTAGATTCCACATATAAGTAAAATCATATGGTATTTATTTTTCTCTGTCTGACTTATTTCACTCAGCACAATAACCTCTAGGTCCATCCAAGTCATTGCAAATGGTCAGATTTCAATTTTTTAATGGCTGAGTAATATTCTATTGTATATATGAACCATAATTCCTTTATCTAATCATCTGTTGATGAGTGTTTAGGTTGCCTCCATTTCTTGGTTATTGCAAATTGCGCTGCCATGAATATTGGAGTGCATAGATCGTTACAAATTATTGTTTTGGTTTTCTTTGGATAAATACAGGAAACTGCAATTGCTGGGTCAAAAGGTATATCCATTTTTAATTTTTTGAGAAACCTCCATACTGTTTTCCATAGTGGCTGTACCAATTTGCAATTCCACCAACAATGTATTAGGGTTCCCTTTTCTCTGCATCCTCACCAACACTTGTTGTTTTTAGATTTATTGATGATAGCCATTCTGACAGGTGTGAGGTGATATCTCATTGTGGTTTTAATTTGCATTTCTCTGATGGTTAGCGACCTTGAGTATCTTTTCATATGTCTATTGGCCATCTGTATTTCCTCTTTGGAGAAGTATCTGTTTAGGTCTTCTGCCCATTTTTAAATTTGATTGTTTGCTTTTTTGTTGTTGAGTTGTATAAGTTCTTTATATATTTTGGATATTAACCCCTTATCAGATCTCTCATTAGCGAATATCTTCTCCCAGTCGATTGTCTTTCCCAAAGCAATCTATAGATTCAATGCAATCCCTATCAAAATAGCAATGACATTTTTCAGACAGCTAGAACAAATAATCTTAAAATTTATGTGGAGCCATAAAAAACCCCGAATAGCCATGGCAATCTTGAGAAAGAAGAACAAAGTTGAAGATATCACACTACCTGATATCAAACTATACTACAAGGCTACAGTAATCAAAACAACATGGTACTGGCATAAAAACAGATACATTGATCAATAGAACAGAATAGAGAGCTTGGAAATAAATCCATGCCTATACACTCACTTAACATATGACAAAGGAGGTAAGAATATACAATGGGGTAAAGACAGTCTCTTCAATAAATGGTGTTGGGAAAATTGGACAGATACATGCGAGAAAAAAAAAAAGAAGCTGGACCATCTTCTTACATTGTATACAAGAATAGACTCAAAATGGATTAGAAACTTAAGACCTGAAACCATAAAACTTCTAGAAAAAAACATAAGCAGTAAACTCTCTGACATTACTAACGGGAATTTCTTTTCAGATATATCTCCTCAGACAAGGGAAACAAAAGAAAAAATAAACAAATGGGACTACATCAAACTAAAAAGTTTTTGTACAAAAAAAGGAAACCATCAATAAATGTTATTCTTGATTGGGCATTCCCAACTTCACATCTTAACCTCTCAGTAGGCTGTAGGTAGAGTAAAAGAAAAAGAGCGGGAAAGAAAACTTAAAATATCTTTGTTGCTTCATTCATGGTCTTTTCTCCACTCTTAGAGATGAGACTGGTTCAGCTTTGCTCTAAGATGGTGCTTCCCTGTATCCTGCCAGTGCTGCTCTTGTTTCTTATACATGCCGAACCATATCCCTCAGAAGGAAGCCCTAGCTACCAGTGATTTCACTGAGCATGGGGCTGGGTGATTCTGCTGTGCCTCCTCACTGCTCTGTAACGTGTGGTGGCAGTGGTGATGGTGGTGATGTGTACAAGGGTGTCAAAATGGATATAGCTTTGCTCAATTATTCTACATGATTCTCGGTTGCTCTCTTGGCTGTTATATGGACTCTAAGGGCATCTCTGTGATGCGTAGGCTTTTTCCATGTCTGTAAAGATGTGGGCAGGTAGTAGAACAAAGGGTTTCTCCTGTCTAGACCTAAAATGATGTATTACTAACATAATCTCATACACAAAGTGGGAGGAACAAGTCATTCTGAAATAGAAACAAGGTATTACCTGAAAAGAATAATACTTTTACTGTCAGAGTAAAGCAAAGCAGAGACGAAACTTCTAGTCTTCATTGTATAGCAGTTGTTACTTTGGCTATGAGGAATGTAATTCTATTTTATTGTGATTCTTTGGTGCCTGCCAGGACACAAAGGCTTTGCTCACTTTAAATTCGCTACACCTTAAAGTAGTGACATGTGAGGAAATTGCTATCTTATTTGTGTCAGACAGCCAATTCTCCCTAAAATACTTAACTGTTATTCCATATTTAATAAATACCCACTGGGTATTGGGCAATGTCCAAGACACATGGACAATCTCTCCACACACAAACGCATGTGCCAAAATGCATTGGCAATTGGCACTGCACTGTGCTTCTCTGACCACTGTGGATGGCATTCTTCTGAAACAAAGAGTGTCAACAACAACTCAGCTATAGATTTCTTCCAAGAAAGCTGTAAAAGAAACTAAATGCATTTTGTTTGCTTAGCAGCAAATTATGAAAGAACTCATAACAATGACTTGACAGTACATGCAAAAGCATTACAGTTGCCAAGGACTTTCTCATCAACTCTGTCATTGATTCTTGCCATATTTTGGGGTACTCAGGGCAGATGTAATTATCTTCTCTGGACATGGGTCTCTGAAAGGTTAAGGGACTTGTCCAAGGAGAACACACCACCAAATGGAAGAGCCATAACCAAAATCCAGCTATTCTGATTCTGATTTCAGTGATCCCCAACCCCCCAGCCCTGTCAATTCCCCAGATATCACAGTGTCTCTCATCAACTAAGAAGCTTCCGAGTACAAATTATGAAATCTTGCATTTTAATTCTGCTTTTTTTATATAATGAGAGAACCTAGAGAAAAGTCAATTAAATTGTCATTTCCATCAGTAAAAGATTTACTCCACATAATTTTTATGTATACATCAGTAACTATTTACTGAAGTTTTGGAATACATAAGGCAACTGGGTAAATGCCCAGTTAAATAGAATTAAAATTCTCTTTGGCTGTGAATATCTTTGAAAATAGTAACATTTTCTAAAATAGAGTTTTGCCATTAGGCATTAATTTGATTTAAACATTTAGAATCACCTTTAGTTTTGTAGTATCTGTGAGTGTGCATCTGTGTGTGTGTGTGTGTGTGTGTGTGTAAAATCACTGAGTTCCCTAGAGCCCCAAAGAACATGAATAAACATATGGACTGTTCTCTTACACCTACCCCACAAGTCTGAGTATTGAGGATTTATATAGTTAGAGACTATGTGGTGTAAATATGTATAAATTTATATTGTGTTAATTTATGGCATGCGGTACAGAAGGCTGTTTGCAAGTTGCAGTGTACTTCTTCCCACGTTTTTGCTGAAATATTCATCTCTAGGTTTGTTCCCCACATTTCCTTTGTCTCCCCACAGATGTTTAGGCAGCCTGTTTTCAAGGGAGAGAATGTGTCTTGGAAGTATGTTTACTGAATGCAATTCAGGTAAAGAATACACTATCTGTTTTAGGATTTGGCTGAAGGAAACTCACCTATTCCTTTCTGTCCTACGCACTTCTATTTTGAAGACAATTAATTGCCCCAGAGCAGCTACCCTCTGGGTGGCTCCTATTCCCTGACCTGATGTCCTGAAGCTCCAAAGGGTTATAAACAGACAAGTGGCACTTCATTTTATGTAAAGGTGGGGAAACTACAGAATACCAACCCTACACTTTGTGGCTCCTTGCCAAAGAAGCTGAATTTATATGAGAAAGGCTCCAATATAGTCCACTTCTAGTTTTTTTTGTGGTTATGTTGAAGGGGAAAGGATGATCATGGTCATGTCTGAATGAACTTCATAAAACATTCATAAACCATATTTATTTGACCTGCTCTTTCACCAGCTTAAGTTGTTAAAAAGTACTCATATTAACTTATTTGAGTTAATCAATGGTTTCTTTTGTGGTCCTTACACAAGGAGGTATGCTAATAGGTAGGGGATAATTGAGAAGGAGGCAGTGGGCAGGAAGAGGAAGAAGAAAAAAGCCCCAAATTGAGTGAACAGTCCTTGAATGATCAGAAGTTGGCTATAGATGGAAAGAGATTTGAATCAACCATGAGTGATCTGAAGCAAGGCAGCAGCCTGCACAGGTAATATCTGCTTCGCTAAATTTAGGAAAAATTAGTATTTTTAGGTTGCTTAACTGTTTTCCCTCTGCTCTTAGAATGGCACTGCTTAAGAAATTTGAGAACAAGCCTACTGAGGGAATAATGGAATTACCTGTCATAGGAATTACACAGGATTTATTGATGAAAAGAACTGTTCTGCAGGTATCCGTCAAGTAGTATAAATTTACTAGTCCTCAAAAATGATCCATTAATGGCAAACTAACATTTGTATAATCCTTTAACATTTTGAAACTCTTCTTCTTTTCCTTCTTACTTTCCTTCATTCCTTCCTTTCTTAACACACGTTGCCTCATAAACTCCTCCCAACAAGTTTGAAACTTGAACTGGTAAGTTTGAAACTTTTTAAGGGGAGAAAAGAAAACCTTAGGAACTTAAAGTAGCTTTCTAAGGCCACACACTTGTAAAGTATTTTAGCCAGAAATCAAACCCTGATCTTTTCACCAAGATAAGAATGCTGAGTTGGTGCTCTTTACCATTCTGAGTTGGGTGAGAAAAATCTATGTCTAAAATGTTTATTTAAATCTGTTTTGCCAACTCATCTAGTATTCCCGCCATGTTTCTTCAATGTCCTGAATCTCTCTGGACTTTATTATTCCACATCAGGTACACTTAATGCGAACTTGGATATATGTCTAGCTGGAAAAGAAGGTTCATATCTGGGAATAATAAAAAGAAAAAACAACAACAAAAAACAACAAAAAAACACAACAAAACAACATACAACATTATATCCTATTGTAACTTTTCAGGAAGGTGAGGCTTTGAGAAGAGGTGATGGTACTAGATTGAGTAGCCAGTCAATGATAAAATTGGGTTTCTAAGCTCAATAGTAAATGGTGCTTTCAGAAATTTGATCAGGAAGTGGCTTGTAGAATGTAGAATGTATTAAAAAGAAGGAAACATTTAGAAGCTGTTGCAGAAACCCATATAGTGGATTCTTTAAGTTAGAAATCTGAATGTAAACATCATCTCCTAGGGCCATGATGTGGATTGTTGCTATTCTCAGGGGATGGAGGGAAAGCGGTGGTCTCTGGATCTAAAAAGAGGTTCTACTCATACATGTGACTTGCTCTCCATCTGACAGATATATGAGTAAATGATTTCATTTACCAGTCTGAGCGCAATGTAAAATCATGCTACTCATTTGAACTGAAAAATAGTCTCTATTTTTCAGAAGAGTCTCCAAGCACCATGTGTGAGAGAACATGACAGAATAGAAACTTATTATGCAAAATGTGCGAGAGAGAACTGTAGCTCTAGGTGACATGTGGCAGCCTTGTTGGGAAGGGAGAGCTGTGGAACTCTGGGTGCTATCCCATGCTGACTGCTGCATATCATAAATGAATGGCAGAAGGGGATTAATATATGAGTTTATGGGTTCATAGCCCTCTCAAGGCACACACATGCAGGAAGATATTCTGAAAAACAACACTCAGCTGCAACACTCACATAGAGGTAAAAGCGAAACTGCCATTAATTTTTTTTTGTTTGCTTGATGTTATATCTCACGGTCCTTATTCTGGTCATTGTAGATCCCTCTAAAAATATGAGTATTCCATGAGAGCCTCTCCCACTCAATGTAAAAATTGCAAAATATCTTATGAGGATTATATTAGAGTTCTCGAGAATCTATCATCTATCTATCCATCTATCCATCATCATCATCATTATCATCATCATCATCATCATCATCATCATTATCTATCTATCTATCTATCTATCTATCTATCTATCTATCTATCTATCTATATCATCTATAGATTTATTATAAGAAATTACCTCATGCAATCATAGAAGTGAAGAATCCCAAGATCTGCAGTCAGAGAGCTGAAGGCCCAGAAGAGCCAATATTTTAGTTCAAGTCTGAAGGCAGGATAAAACCGATGTCTCAGCTGAAGGCAGTTAGTTAAGAGAAGCTACCTCTTACTCAGCCTTTTTGTTCTATTATGCCCCCAACTAACTTGGTGACCCCCATCCCCATTAGGGAGTGCAATCTGCTTTACTCAGTTTACTGACTCAAATGTTAATTTCATCCAGAAACATTCTCACAGAAATGCCAAAAATAGTGACTGATCGATTATTTGGGTACCCTGTGGCCTAATCAAGTTGATGCACAAAATCAGCAATCACAAGAATGGAAATAGTTAAATAGTTTGAGCAGAGAGGGCTGGGGAACACATCGGGGATAAGAGCTTTTAAGTACTTGAGAATTCCAGACAGAGCAAGAATCAAAATCGTGGCATCTTAAAAATAAACCTCAGTTTGCCTAGCAAAGTTGTCATGCTCAGGGAGCTATCAACAGTACCAGGCTGCTTCTGCCTCTGGTTCTCCTTGATTTGAAGGCCTGACATCAAGCCTCTGCCTTCATGTTGGCTTCAACTCTAATGCATTCCAGTGTCCTCCATTATCCGTGTTCTGCTGGACTTCACTGATCCCAGTAGCAACCACTTGAAAGCATCAAACTTAGTCTGGTTTTGATAATCAACTGCATCCAATGCTACCTTCACTGTGGTTTTAATAAAGGAGAGCTTGTTCCCTGGATAGTTTCCAATTATATGCACACACATGTCATTAGACTATTCAGCCATGAGGTTTATATTTTTAGATGGATTTTGGCATAAACACATTTGAACTTCTGTATAATATGTCAGATCTGGCTTTATGGTGACCTAACAACAAAAAAATAGTTGTTGGTACAGATTTCTTTAATTCAGACACATGTGAGTATATACAGAATCTTTTAGTAATCACTATACAAAAGAATATATCATCAGGAAACATTTGAGGAGATATATAATAAACTAAGTAGCCTGATGTCTAACGCTTATTTTGCTTATGGGGAAATATACAATGAGAAAATAATGTTAGCTTCTAGGATAAGCTGGTGATTTGAGCTTAGGAATCTTATTCCCTTCATCTTAATTTTGTTGGAAATGATCAATTGAATGTCAAGAGAAGATGTCTCAGATTGAAGGGACTCCTGTTGACCAAGTCTAGAAAAATCTGAACACAAAAATAAGTATAGTAATGAATTATAAACCATTAAAAAATAGGAAATTATGTATTTATGCTGATAATAAATAGATAAATAAATGATTAAGGGAGAAGAGAAAGCTCTTGCTTATAGTAGAATGCCAAAACCAACTAGTAAAAGTTTAAAAATCATCATTTTGCAAGCATGATGGTAAAGACTGAATTGGGCAAAAAGTATTACTGATTGATAAATCTCAGGAAATTTTGAAGAGCAGGATATTTTCATTGTCTTTAAGTGTGTGTGTGTGTGTGTGTGAGAGAGAGAGAGAGAGAGAGAGAGAGAGAGAGGAGAAAGGAAGGGATTTCTGAAATACTAGAACTCTTTTTAGAAATTTTGTCTGGCAACAGTGGGAAGGGGGCTGGTTATACTGGCCCTAAAAAAAAATTGGGTTGGCTCCAGACTACTTCTCCACTATCTTAAAATGTAATAGATATTGAAAATACATCTAGAAAATTTAAAGGGATGGCAATTCATTAATTCTATACCAAATAAAATTATTGTTCTGAGAAGGGAACATAAAGATACTGTAAGCTATGCAATGATTTTTAAAATATACAACTAATTCATATATTCCTTTTGACGATGACTCTAGGTGACTGAATGATTAAGCAAAGTGTTCAAGAACAGAGAAGTCCTAGTATAAAAGCACTAAAAATGAGCCTTAAAACCATTTAAACAAAAGTTATTCTAAATAATATTAATAACTGAAGAAGTGGAATGCAAATGTCATTAACATTTTCTACAGACAGAATGCTCGACATAAAATAAATGTTAATAATAAATTAAAACTATGAAATCACATCTAAATTCCATAATAATTAACAAAAATTGTTGAAATGAGAGAGGAGATGAGATAGTTTGAGTTAATTTGAATATTACACATAGTAGACAGTATGTAAATCTGGAAACCAATAGGAAACAGATAACTCACTCAAGTGGTATAATTGAGGAGAGTTTAATGAAGAAACAATTTATCATAACTCTTGTACAAGATTATGTGGAATCAGCAAGAGATCACGAAACACCGTGGCAGTGATAACAGCAGGTAATTGTTACCAGCTCCCAGTCCTGAAAAGGTAAGGGTAAGGAATGGTTACTGGAACTTAGAGACAGCTGTAACTGTAGCAGTAACTGTAGAATTGGCTCCCTATTGGGAGCCACAAGAGAAGAGCACAGCACTGCCAACCCATGGCCCTTAGGAAGTGAACCAGAAGAGTAAATACCTTGGACTATTTTCTCACAGCCTCCCCATCTTCTGCCAGAGCCTACCATTGCCTGAACCAACTAAGAGACTGAGAATGAGGGAAACTGGCAGAAGTCCATAGAAGATAGCCTCTGAATTCCTGAGCAGGTGGAAAATGAATGGAAAATGGACCCGTGGAGCAAATGAAGAATACTTAGCACAAGCAACAAAGAGGTACTTTTAATTTACTAACATTTACATAAATATAGGTGTAAAAGTTTTCAATGTTAACCACTAGCCTAACATTTCTCAAATAGTTTTTATAGAACAATTGTTTCACTAAAGGTTTTTGAAAAAGGGATTCTATGGTCAAATATATTTGACATACCTTGTATTTTACTTTTGAATATTAACATATCCAAAATATTGGAACATGTTAAAAGTTATAAGAACTACAGTAAAAAGCATTTTTAACTTTACTTCACTCTGAATTTCCCAAACTTATTTAACAACAGAATTCCTTATTTATGAATAAAAACTCAACACCCATAAACCCTTGGGAAAGTATCAGGTTTAAGAGTATGATGTATGCTTTAAAATCATAACCAATAAAAAATTCATAATAATAAAAAAGTTTTTAAAGTAACTATAGCAAGGAGCCCTAAAAACCAAAACTTAATGTTAATAACAAGTAAAACTAAGATATCAATTATGCCAATATATAAAGGACAAAGAGAGCTTAAGCTTAGGAAGACAGAGATTCTAAAAACCTAAAAAAGAAAATTCAAAAGAATACTGTCCTCAAGAAATGCATTTAAAACTAAAGATGGTTAAAAATAAAGGGATTCATCCAAATTAAGCTAAAATTTAGTCTCTGATCCTTCCCACCTTTTACTGCTCATCAGTACTGTGAGATCAAAAGAACTACAGACGAGTTTCATTGCACATCTGAATGTAATGAGAAATATCATGCAAAAGAAAAATCATCATTACCATAAAAAAAAAAAAACCTGAATAGATTGCACAACCAAAATATAGTAGAAGAACTTCACTTCTGCTTAAGAAAGATGAGTAAGCTTCGCGGCTCCCTGGTAGGCTAGTGGCTAGGATTCGGTGCTTTCACTGTGGTGGCCTAGGTTCGATTCCCTGTCCGGGAAACATTTAAAAAAAAAGAAGGAAGAAAGATGAACACAATATTCCTTTCTGCTGTGACTAGAAAACCAGATTGAGCAGGACTGTGATCTGTAGAGCAGGAAAACAAACAAACGAATAAATAAGTCCTATGATTGTTGCAGTTTATTACTTAAAGGCAGTTTCCTAAGAGAAGAAACCTGAACACAACCTGACAGTTTTCTTGAGTTAAGAAAGCCAGAGTCTGAACTTCAGGGAAGGTAAGGCAGCTACAATTTGTAGGAGAGAAAGAGGGAGGGAGAGAAGGAGAGACATCCAGAGATGCATTGGGTACAGAGCTCAGAGCGCTCTCCCTAGCAATGGGGCTAAGTAAGCCCTAGACTAAGTTCTAGCAAAGTTAAAAGCAAGCCTTAAAAGGATCAAACTGATCTGAAGTTACATAACTGCATACCAGAACAAAGTCCCACACTAAATGAACACAACATAATCCAGCACCCAATAATGTAAAAGTCACTATGTCTAGCATTCGGTAAGAACATTAACAGGCTAAGTAGCAGAAAATATGACTCATAACAAAAAGAAAAAAGTGATCAAATGAAACCAACCCAGGAACAACAGAGATGATGGAATTAGCAGTCAAGGACATCAAAGCAGCTATTATAAATCTTATAAATATGGTCAATAATATTAAGGAAAACATGAACATGATGAGGAGAGAAAGAAAAGAAAAAAGAACTAAACGGAAATTCTAGAAATGGAAAATACTGTACTTGAGATAAAAATTATAGTGAATAGAATTAACAATAGATTAGATGTTGTGGTGATCTTGGAACCATAGCAATAGAAACTTCTAAAATAAAACAGAGATATTTTTTAAGCCCCAAAAAGAATCAGTATCCTATAGGAACTTTCAAGAAGTTGGACATACATGTAATTGGAGTCCCAGAAGAGAAGAAAGAAAAAAGAATAGGAGAATATTTTAAGAAAAGTTAGCTTAATCTTTTCAAAACTTGATGGAAAGTATAAACTTACAGATCCAAGAAGCACAATGAACCCTAGCATGAAGAAAACTATACCAGGGAACATTAAAAGCAAATCACTTAAAATTGGTGATAGAAGGGATAGAGAGAAAATCCTAAAAACAACCAGAGAGGAAAAAAGAAAGATACTTTAAGTGCAGAAGAACAAAATAAGGATGATATCAGATTTCTTGTCAGAAACAATTCAAGGTAGACAAGAGTGGACCAATATCTTTAAAATACTAAAAAGAAATGGTCAACCTAGAATTCTCTACTCAGAAAAATACCTTTCAAAAAAATGAAGGCAAAATAAAGACTTTTCAGACAAACAAAAGCTGAGGGATTTCTTTTTATTGTCAACAGAACTACACTACAAGAATTTTAAAGAACGTTCTTTCGGTAGAAGGAAATTAGATGGAAATTTGGATCTATGCACAAAAATGAAGAATAAAGAGTATGAGAAGTGAAAATATGTGGGTAATTATAAAGAACAGTGTCTTATTACTTTAAAGTATCTTTAAGAGACTGTTGACTTTTTAAGGCTTAATTAATAATACATATATATATATTTGTGTTTAATAACATATAAAGTCAGGTATCACTTAATAATGAGGATACATTTAGGGAAACATATCATTAGGCAATTTTGTCATTGTGTGAACATCATAGAGTGCACTTACACAAACCTAGATGAAATAGCCTACTACACACTTAGGCTATAGGGTATAGCCTGTTGTTCCCATGCTACAAACCTGTACAGCATGTTGCTAAACTGAATACTGTGAGAAACTGTAACATAATGGTATTTGTGTATTTAACCCTATCTAACCATAGAAAAAATAGAATGAAAATATGGTATAAAAGATGGTGCGTGTGTGTGTGTGTGTGTGTTTGTGTACACTGCATACATGCACATTGTGGTGACAAATGAAGGGCTATAGAGGGAGGTGCTGTTGTCAGGAAGGAGGAAGGAAGGGAGAGAGAGAATGAAGAAAAGGATAGAAAAAGGATGAGCAGGGATTTAAAGACACCCAGAGAGATAAAGCCTGAGACAAGAAATAATAAAAGGAAGAAGCGGGAGAGAGAGACAAAAAAGGAGAGAGACAGAAACAGAGACAGAGACAGAGAGTGAGAATGGGACATGACTGGGAGGAAAAGGAGATAATGAGAAACAGAGTAAGAAAGTAAGTGTGTATATGTGCATGTGTGTGTGTCTCTGCGCACACATGCGCACATGTATGTGCAGGGGCGGGTGTGGGCTGGCAAGGGTGGGAGTAGGGCAGGATCCAGAGATGCCCTCCTCCAGCCCTCTCTTCTTGCTCCCTCACCGAAACCTGGCCCAAGCCGTGGGTGGATGCAGGGCAGGTGGACAGTATGCTGAGCCTCCTTGTCTATTTAAACTACCAAGAGCTAGCAGTAATTTCAACATCTGAGTCAGGTCCAACCTTTTCCTTCAACATTGAAAACAGACTTTTTGCTTATAATCCATTATAATCTTAAGGGACCACTGCTGTATTCACGGTTTGTTGTTGACCAAAACGTCATTTTGCTGCACACGACAGCATGGAAGTCAAAAATGTACGACAACAGTAGTATAAAGGAGAGGAGGGTAGAAATAGCAGTATACTATTGTAAGGCTGTTATATTATACATGAAGTTGTATAATATTAGTTGAATGTAGACTTCAATAAGTTAAAGATGTGTATTATAACCCTTGGAGCAAGCACTAAAAAAATCAAACAAAGGAGGATAGCAATAGTGGAGATAAAATGAAATCTTGAAAAATACTCAGTTAATCAAGAAGAAGGCAGGAAAAAGGTAAACAAGAACATATGAGACAAACAGAACATAAATAACAAAGTAGCAGATTTAAACCCAATAAAATAAAAAATTACATTAAATTTAAATGGTCTACACATTCCACTTAAAAGGCAGAGATTGTCAGGCAGGTTCACAAAAGAAGACCCAACTATATGCTATGTATAAGAAATTCACATTAAATATAAAAGTATATATAGGTCAAAAGAGAAAGCATGGGACAGATAAACCATGAAAATATTAGTTAAACCTGTACAGATAGCCTATATTAACACGCAACAAAATAGACTTTAGAACAAAAAATATTATGAGAGATGAAGAGAAACATTCCATAATGACAAAGGGATCATTTTATTAAAGAAGATATAAGAATCCTAAATGTGTATGCACTTCATAACAGCAAAACACGTAAAGTGAAACTGATAAAATTGCAAGGAGAAATGAGCAAATCTACAATTATAGTCAGGAACTCCAACACCTTTCTCTCAATAGCTGGTAGAACAAGTAGGCAGAGAATCTTTAAGAGTTTAGAAGATTAGAGCAACACAATTAACCAGCTTGAACTAACTGACATTTACAGAACACACTATCCTACAACACCAGCAGAATCAACATTCTTTTCAAGTGCAGAAGGAATATTCATCAAGATATACCATATCCTGGACCACCACACGAATCTTAAGAAATGTTAAAAGAATCATAAGAAATATGTTCTCTCTGACTAAAAACTATGTTCTCTGAAATTTACTGAAATAGGATTTAACCTTTATGCACTGACATCTTTTCTAATATAATCATAAGTGCTCATTTAGTTCTCAAAAGAATCAGAAACACAATTCAAACTAACTGAAGCAAAAAGGGAATAAATTGTTCTATACAGCTGAAAAGAATTTTGTGTTAGCTCACAGGGTCGAAGAGAAATCTGTAGGCAGGTATATAGGGATTAACACTTGGGACTCAATGCCATGTCTCAGTGTTGTCCTGCTTTGTTTTCCTGTCATTTACTCTAGTCTCTGCTTAGTGGCATTTTAAGGACAGTCTCAACTAATATGGTAAGAAGATAACCCCAGGTTGTATTGTCACTGTCAGCAATTCCAATGTTAGTGTATCAGTCCTAGGGAGGGACTCTGATTAACCAAGCTTGGTTCACATGCCTACCCCTGTGGGCAAGAAGCAGACTTTGTGAAGAAGATGAAGGGAAATCTTACTGAGAAGTTAAAAACCAATAGTTATCATTGTCTAATATGGAGAGTTATCTGCAAAAGAAGCAATACTTGATCTGAGTGTGTTCTTTATTTTTCTAAGAAAAGGCATTTATAGTGTGCATAAGACCATCATCTCAGTTTGCAAAGTTTGGATGCTCAGAGACTGAAAACACTCCAATAGGTCAATCAATCCCTGGTCATCTCCAAGCACAGACTCCTACTAACAACCAGGTGACAAGCAGATTTTTTCATTAAAAAGAGGAGAAGATAAAGACAGGACTAGTGACCCACATATGCTCTACAAAAGCGGTTAAAGAGCTCAAAGGGAGAGCTTTGTTTATTTTAGAAGGTTAATATACCTGGTTAAGAGGTCATGTTTGCCTCTTAACCCTCTTGTCTCTTATAAAGGAACAGTCTATATGGGACCCATTTCTCTTCCCAATTCAGTGTTTTTGGAATTGCAGACTTATTCTGTATTCTCCTCCTACACAAACCCCACCACCCATACCCTCACCCAAACCTGATTTTGAAAGAACCATTTGGAGAAGTAGGTTCCTCTCCTCCCTCTATAAAATTCCGGGAAAAATAGGGTCCATTTTTTCACATCCATGTTGAGTTCATCCTAAAATGATATTCAAGGAGTTATTAAAAAGCTGTTATTTATTATTTACTAGGTATAATAGTTTGCTACTGGTACTATAACAAATTACTATAGATTTCATCACATAAAATACACAAATTTATTCTCTTGCTTCTCAAGGTCTGATGTCTGAATAGGGTTGTAAGTCTCATCTCTCCTGCCTTCTTGTTCCTCCTGCCTTCCTCTTATAAAAACTCTTATAACTACATAAGGCCGACCCAGATAATCTAGAATAATCTCCCAATCTCAAAATTCTTAATTTAATCACATCTGCAAAGTCCCTTTTTCCATATAAAGTAACATTCACAGGTTCAAGGATTAAGACATGGACATCTTTGGGGGTCATTTTCTGCCTATCACACAAGCAATGCCTGCATAATCATGAAGAACATTCTAGACTCTTTAGCCTCTGGTCTTGAAGAACACCTTTCAGGGAACCTATGATTTCACTTTACCTAGGTTTCCACATTATCTAGAGAAAGCTCTCAGGACTTGGTATTTGGCTTGCAACTGGTACTGTGTTTATCTCTGAGTTTCATCTTTTTGTGCCATCCCTGGAACGTTCTGGAGGCTTGGACATAGAATGGGTCCTATATCTGCGGTTTAGTAATAAATTCTATAGATGGGCTTTACTTGACAATTATGCTCCACTATTATCCTCAGGGAAACAGGCCTCTGCAACCAAGTAGAAATAAATTTAGGAACTAATTGATTTTCAAAGAACTAAACTCACCCAAGCTAACTCCAACTCAAAATGATATTTTTTGGAAAGTTATGAAAATGCTGAGAAATAGAATCAGGAGATAGAGTGTCAGGATTCAATGCTACTCTCTCTGAATCTTTAAGTTTCTTTGTGCCCCCATGCCTGGGTCAACTTTCTGAGCATCAGCATCACAGGCTGAAACAGAGATGGACAATCCCAGCTTTATCTCACCTGGGAATTTAACATAGACCAATTAAGTATTTTTGAATTCCAATTCCTAATTCCTGGGGGAGAGTATCTGATTAACTTAGCTTGGATTGGTGTCCAACCCTGTTCTATTTAACTGTGACCAGGAGTGGAAGAGATAAGACATAGGATCCATTGCTACTCAGTCAGGTCCATATGTGAGACTGTATTAGAAAGAGAAAGTTGATAATTCTCCAAGCAAAATGTGTGGGGAAGGAAGGAAATGACTGGTATTCCCGGTCTAGGCCTTCTCTATTCTGGGAGGACAAACATCTGGAATTCCTACTTACACAAGAGATAACAACAGCAACAGCAGGACTTGTGCAGACAGGGTACTGAAGATACTTCATACTCCTAGTTTCAGATTCAATTCCTGCTTCTTGCCTCACTCCAAGTGAATTCTATTTGGGATTATGTTCTCTGTGGCCATACTTCCTGTGACAGAGTCAGCTCACTGCTCACGGAAAAAAAATGTGAACAATTGTCACTGAGAAGAGCTGCCTGGCTGGGGCCCAAGTTTCCCAGCTTCTTTGGATTTAAGTGCAGTCATATGACAGAGCTCCCCGTGATGAAATATAAGCAGACTTTGTCAACTAGAACCTCTCATGGGACACTCTCCATACTCTTTTCCAGTAGGCTGTTAGTTTCTGAGGGCTCAGGCCCTATGGGTAGAAGAGCCATGATATGTAAGGAGCCTGGGTTCCTGAATCACCACTGAAGGAAATCTGCCCACCCACCAGGAAACCTTCATTGGATTGTTAAATGAGTAGGAATTAACTCTTACTGTGTTATCTCCCAAATTTTGTGATTTATTAATGGCTACTAATACTTGAAAGTATTTCAAATTCAACGGGGGATAGCTCCAAAAAATTGTGAGAATTCTCTGCATCTCCACCTAAGACTTAACAAATATCTACTTCTGTTTAACTCTATAAGCCAAAGGAGTGGCAAGTGATCATGTATAGATTGTTCGGCCTGCTGAGAATTAATTATTCAGATACTTTGCCTAGGGAAAACCCACAAAAATCAGGAAGAATGTTGCCTTCATTTTTCCCTTCCAAAAAAAAAAAAAAAAGTGTAATCTGTAGGAAAGAGCCTGGAAAGAGGTGAGGGACAGGACTCTTTATAGTAAGGAGAGAGGAGTCCAATGGCATTATCTTGTGCCACTCAAGGGGCATCAGTAGCTTCAGTAGTTCTCAACTTACAAATAAGTTACTTTTCAAGGTTTATTGTCATTTATTCATTTTTTCATTCATTTAATAATTGCATATAGTGCCTTATGTACTGGTATGGTTATAGCTTTGGAGATAAAATGACAAATAAGATAAAGGTCTTACTGTGAAAATAAAGATACTACTCTGGACATACAAAAAATAGTGATACAAGAGAAATCTCATAACAAAAGTGTAAGTTCTTTGGAACAAAGAGCATGTTTTCTTTAATAAATAATGTTAATAAAGTCGCTGGAATATAAAACTAATGGACCAATGACTGATCCATAATGTATATAAAACACAGTAAAAAAGAATTATTTCAGCTACATCTTACTGTCTTTCACCTTACTGTCTTATTTTCATAAAAGATTAAAACAGAATAGGCAGTTCTGGGTAGGAGTAACCTGTTATCATTCTCTATTCAAATAGAGTAAAATATTTACACATCAGTTCCTTCTCCAGTACTCCCATATTAGAGAATTCCACTGTATTATGTGAACTATCCAACTTCATTTTCTATATGCATCAAGCCTTCACCTGAGTGAAAAAAAAAGTGGGGGGGCATTATTTAGCAAAGCTGACTTAGTGGGTGGGAGTATCTGGAAGCCAGCAGTTTTGGCAGTGGACCTTAAAGTACCTTTGAAGTTCTCATTTACTATACCAGCTGGGAAGACATTGGGATCTGAACTCCAGTGTCCTCCCAGCTGGTATAGTAAACGAGAAGATGGTTATAAGCAACTGCTTTAGTCAGGCTTCTGGCAGGAAACAGATGGCACACTGAAACGGGATTCTGAGGAACTTTATTGAAGGGATTGTTTACAGAGGTGTGGGCAGGGCTAAAACAACCAACAAGTAATGTTAAGGCACTGAGGCTGACAACAGTGGGAAGCTGTTACATCTCTAGGTCTGAAGGGGAGTGTTAGTGTTCTCCAGAGGAAAAGAACCAACAGGATATGTACGTATGTATGTATGTATGTATGCAAATACATATATATTATAAAGAATTGGCTCATGCAACTATGGAGGCTGACAAGTCCCAAGATCTACAGTTGATAAGCTAGAGACCCAGGAAAGCTGATGGATCCGAGTTGCAGTTTGAATCTGAAGGCCTGAGAAGCAAGACAGCTGATGATGTAAGTTCTAGTTCTATTCTGAGTCCAAGGATAGGAGAAGACCGATGTCCCAGCTTGGAGATAGGTAGAGAGAAAGAATTTTCTTACTCAAGCTTTTATTTTATTTAAGCTTTCAAAAGATTGGATGAGGTGGGCAATCTTCTTTACTCAGTCTACTGATTTAAATGTTAACCTTATTCAAAAACAGCCTCTCAGACACACTCAGAAATAATACTTAACCAAATGTTTTGGTACCAAGTGACCCAGTCAAGTTGACACATAAATCAACTATCATAGGAGAAAAAGATGAATAGTGTTATTTGAGTCTTGTGTGGTTACAGCAGTGGGTCTCAAGAAAGGATTTCTAGTCAAGAGAGATGCAGCTGCTATCAGAACAGTTCCCAGGCAGGGAGAAATGGTAAATAAGCACTCCATTCTTTTTCTGTACTTCTCATCTCCTGCCAGTACCTCCTATTGGCCCAACCCAACCAAAAGCCAGTGGACCATGGAGACTGAGTGATGAAGTCAGTGGTATGAAGAGAAGTCAGCTCCTAGGGCTCAGAGCAGGCAGACAAAAATAAATAGTTTGGGAGAGGGGCAAGTGGAGACTACCCAGCACAGGAACTCCAGAGATTTTTTTGGAAGTACTTAGTAAGGTAAGTACTGGGGAAGAGACTGTCACTCATGGTCAGAGAGAGCGTAGAGTCATTTAGTCTCAACATTGAACAATATTTACATTAAACAAAAGGAGTACTTATTTTGTACCCCTTCTATAATATATGTGGCATACCAATTGCATATGGATGCATTTATTAGTTAGAGACCTGTAATTCTGATCATGTGTTTGTGTGTACATTTTCTTAGAGGCTATAACCTATTGTAGGAAAAAAAAAAATTGTCTTAGAGTTTTATTTCCCCAACCTCAACATGAACATGGTAGATGTTCCGTAAATATTTACTGAGGTACTATTTCAACTTTTTTTCTTTGGATCCAATAGTAACTGAAGAAATGAAATATAAAAAGCAAGAAAGGTCTCCTAAGTGTCATATAGAATCAGCCAAGGAGATTTTTAGTGCAGCAGATAGTGAAGATAGAATTAAGTTGCTTAGTCTGACACTTCTTAGAGCTCACTCATTCAGCAAGTATTTACAGAGAACCCATGCTTTGCCAGACACTGTGTTAGGCAATTAAGACAAAGATAATGTTTTGAAGGGAGAAATCTATTAAACACAAAACTACTCAGTTATTTATAGTATGCGACCAGCTAATTGTCACACAGCTGATTGGATAGAGCTTATCGAAGTTTGAATAAGTTAAACCAAGGAAATGGGTTGCTATGACACATTTATTTTAAGCATGCAGAAACACCCCTCATTTTGCTGTCCACAGCCCTACTGAAGGCTTATTTCTTGACAGAACTTGGGTTTGCTATGACACAGACACAGTGCTATAGATCATAATCATAAGCCTAATATAGATATATGTTGTACCACTTACAGTTACTGCCAAGACTTGCACCTGATGATGAGGGGTCTTTGAAATTGAAAAGTTCAAGTGAGAATTGTAGTCACAGAACAGTTGGCTTTCTTTAACAATGTCAAATGCCAGTACATCCCTTGAGAAAGCATCTTTTACATCTGCAGACAAAACAATGTCCCCATCCACCATTTTCAACTAGCTTTCCCTGAGGCATGAAAAGTAATATCAGAATTGAATTGAGTTGAATTATGGGACACCTGTCAGAGAATTGCTTGGTAATGTAAAGAACACACATACACACACACACACACACACACACACACACACTTTGAAAAGACAAAAATAAGAATTAAAACTGCGAAACCCCTAGAAGAAAATATAGGGAAGAAGCTCTTTGACATTGATCTTGGCAATGATTTTTGGATATGACACCAAAAGCACAAAAACAAAGGCAAAAAATAATAAGTGAGACTACATCATAGTAAAATGCTTGTGCACAGAAAAATAAACAATCAACAAAATAAAAAGTAATCTATGGAATGGAAGAAAATATTTGCATACCATATATCTAATTAGAAATTAATATCCAAAATATATAAAGAACTCATGTAACTCAATAGCAAAAAACCGAAATAATTCGATTAAAAAACAGGCAAAAGAACTGAATAGCATTTTTCCGAAGAAGACATGTAAATGGCCAACACATACAAGAAAAGGTGTTAATATCACTGATCATTGGGGAAATGCAAATCAAAACCACAATGATATATCACCTCACATCTGTTAGTTAGAATGGCTAGCATCTTAAAGACAAGAGATAATAAGTGCTAGAAGGGATGTGGAGAAAAGGTAATCCTTGTGCACTGTTGGTGGGAATATAAATTGGTACGGTCATTGTAAAAAATGGTATGGAGGTTCCTGAAAAAATTAAAACTAGAACTATAGTAGTTCCCCCTATTCATTAGATATATGTTCTAAGATATTCAGTATATGCCTGAAACCATGGACAGTACTGAACTATATATATATATATATAGTTCTATACATATATACACATACATATGTGTATATATATAATGTTTTTCATACACATACATATGAATAATAAAGTCTTATTTATAAATTAGGCACAGTAAGAGATTAACAAAAATAACTAGAACAATTATATAAAATAGAACAATTATAATAATAAACTGTAATAAAAGATATGGGAATGTCATCAAATCTCTCTCTGATAACCCATCTGAGAACCAAGATGACTACTCATTGACTAATGGGCAGGTAGCATACAGAGTGTGGACACACTGGATGATTCACATGTTCATTGCAGCATTATCACAGTAGCCAAGATAAAGAAACAACCTAAGTGTCTGTCAGTGGATGAATGGATAAGGAAAGTGTAATATATATATATGGAAAGTGTGAGATATATATATATATGAATGAATATTATTCAGCCATAAAAAAGAGGGCGATCCTGCCATTTGTGACAACATGAATGGACCTTGTGGGTATTAAGTGAAATAAGTCAGACAGAGAAAGTCAAATACTATATGATATTACTTATAGAGAGAACCTAAAAGAACTGAGCTTATAGAACCAAAAGAGCGGAATAGCATTTACTAGGCACTAGGGTGTGGGAGAAATGTGGAGATGTTTGTCAAAGAATACAAATTTCCAGTTATAAAATGAATAAGCTCTGGGGATCTAATGATTATAGTTGATAATATTTTATTATGTATTTGAAATTTATTAAGGAAATGAATCTTAAATGTTCTCAAAAAAAGAAACAGTGATAATGCAACTTGATAGAGGTGTTAGCTAACTCTATGGTGGTCATCATTTTGCAATATATATGTGTATTAAATCAACACTTTGTATGCCTTAAACTTACATGATGTTATATATCAATTATATATCAATAAATGGGGAGCAAAATAAGAAAACCACCATTTACTCGAGTGGGTTCTCTCAGAGCAACACAGCCCTGTCTTCCAAATTCCTTTTCTAGAACCCTGCATTGCTTCCTTATTGCTGGGAGGTGGACTGAAGGCCCCTGCTGTTTGTGTCAAATAGCAATTCTTTTATGTTGCTCTATTATAAATGCTGCTTAAACATCTTGAATCAAAACTGTGAACTATCTCTTCTTGCCTTCCCATTATCCATTCTATTACTAGATTTAAGACTTGTGAATAATCCCATATGTGACCTTGGTTAGAGAATTCTTTTTTTAACCAGGATAAAAACCAATTGAGTGATCTCTTCATGTAGGGTGTGCCAGTAGTTGAACATCCTATATACTTTTTAAAGAGCTCTACTATTTGATCTCAAAATATTCTGCAACAGGATGGAATATATTTTCTCCAGAATTTAACTTTATGCTCATTTTATCTATCATAGACTCTGAGACATATATTAGAATACTGAATTAATGTCAATCAAAATTTTGTCTTGGGTAGTGTCAATCTGATGGAAAATTTACCAGCTTTCATTAGTAATATTTTTAAATTAACTTGCTGATATTCTCATTGGTTACACTTCTGGTTTAGAAATGAGAATAATACTGATCACATTTCTTCCTTCTCTACTTTCAGATTTGTTGGCTCAAATATAGCTCTTCTTTTATAGATACTTATGTATATGTTTATAGATTATAAGCTTTTTGAATTGAGAGATATTTTCATATTTGTTTTCCTCCTTAAACACATAACCAGTCCAAAATTCGGGAACTTACAAATAGTAAATACTCCATAAATGTTTGTGAAACTTAATCAATATTATTTTTGAAAACTGTAACAGATGACAGAAATAAAATATTCAATTGAATGCTTAGAAGGTAAATTTGAGGAAATCTTTCATGAAGTACAATAAAAGATATTGATATGAAAAGTTGAAGAGAAAATTAGGAAATTAAATAGATTAAAAAGAGAGAATGGAAAATGAAAAGAGGATATTATCCAATAAATTATATAGGAAAAATTTCAAGAACTGAAAAAGATTTATTTACAGATTTAAAGGGCTCATTGAGCACTAAAATGAATGAAGAAAAAAAGACTCACTTCGATTTACATAATTGTGAAATTCTAGAACCTGGAATAAGGAGCAAGCTTAAAGGCTACTAGGGGAAAGAGAAGGTCAAAGACAAATGATCAGTAATCATATAAAGCTGGGTTTGGAACAGCAAAATAGGTAGCTCTAAAATAATGGAATGGTACTTTGAAATTCTGAGAAAAATTAGTCCAAGCTAGAATTCTACAAAACGAACCTATTATTAGCCAAGTACTAGAAGAAAATTAAAACGCTTAGAGGCATACGAGTTTTCAGAAATCTATTTTTCACATCTCCTTCCTCATGAAGTGATAGGAGGTGTTCCACCCAAGCAAGAGAGTAGACCAATAAAGAGGAAGAGAGTAGATCCAGGCAACAGGAGAGCAACACAGGATCAAAGAGACTTCTTAGCGTTGCGATGAAGAGAAGGTCCAGAATAAAAGCTATCGGACTCAAGGACTCAGAGTTCAGATTAAATCAAGAGGTTACAAAGTTCCAAGAGATATATTAAAGAGGAAAAAAATAGAATGGTTACAATTTCTTATGGTTTGCTCATGCTAAGATCATTTATTTTACATCTGTACAGAAGTACTTAGGGAAAAAGTCATAGTATACAGAAAAGTACATGAAAACATTAAGGCAATTATAAATACTAGGAGAAACAAAAATTTGTCTAAGAAAATCAATATATTTATATCACATTTGGTATCTGAACAATTTTAACATAATCATAACTGTTATTGGGAATAGGAAGGAAGAGAAAGTTTTATATATATGTATATATATATATATATATATATACACACATGCACACATATATACATGCAAGAGATTATAAGAGAGCTTAATTTTCATCTCTGTAAAAGAAAGACAACAATTAGTACTTAAATGTAAAAATCGCAAATGCTAGCATAAGCCTATTATTTTAAAATATTGTGGTACATATAAAAAGAAACAGAAGAGTTCAAAAGTAATTATCTCCTCAGGTGAGCAGAACTCCCAAGTGGGGAATAGTAGAGCAGAGGACAAAATAAAAATTAAGTTAAAAATTACATAATGATTCCCCCAAATTCATGCAACTATATTCATATAATATATGTGTTGCTTGAATGAACTGTTAAATTACAACCCTTAACAAAAATTACGAAACTCAGTTTTATCAACCAATCTACTTTAAAATGTATTAATTATTTTTTCTTGTTTATTTTCAAAAATAACTGAGAAAATTTAACCCTTGAAAAAAGCCATCTTAAAATACAAAGAAACTAAGACACAGAAGTTATGTAAGTGATCAATTGAGCATTAAATTGTGCTCCTAGCTACCCACAGAAAGTGAAATTATTTTATTTTTTAACCTGAGGAAAAGAAACAGACAAATTAGGATAGAAAGATAATTTTTTTCTAGCATTAAAGCCTTGGAAGTATGTAAGATGCAGATCATAAGAGAAGGAACACTTATCTTTCACATAAACTGGGACCCAAACTAGTCCTTTATTAATCTTTCTTAAATATTTCCCTGTCATCCCATCTTATCATCTTTAATTTAAACTTTGATGGCTTCCTAATTGGATTTAACTTATTGATTTAGAAAATATTTAAAGGTACTGAAGATTTAATGAGAGAATGAGAAAGTTTTAGACCAAATTTAGAAGTCAAGAAGCCAGAAATACAGAGAGGTAAGCTTAAAATCAAAGATATTTTAGCTCTGAAGGCGGTTGCTGATCTAGAAAAAAATGAATTTTGTTTTGTGGAATCTTCATGCACATGTAAATACAACAAAAATAACACATATATATTGGAAGCAAAATAAATAAAACTAAAGTATTGTAAGATTCTTGTGCTTCTTAGAGAAATGAAATGTACTAATTAATATTTGATTTGAGACTATTATAGGCTCTTAATATAATTTCTAAGGAAACCATTAAAATAATAGAAACTAATAGTAGAAAAGAAAGGGAATAATAAAATAGAATCAATCAGTCCAAAAGTAAGCAAGAAGAGAGAAAATAAAACAAAGAATAGTTGAGACGAATAGAAAGAACATAATAAGATGATAGATTTAAACTCAAACCCAAAGTATATGAGTAATTACATTAAATAAAATGAACTAAACACTTCAATTAAAATATTAAAAAATGTCAGACAGGATAAAAAATCAAATTCTAAGTATATGTAATATTTATAAGAGACACATGTATAAAGCATAAAGCTATAAAATAGCAGAACGAAAAATATGGAAAAGATATGCAAGCATTAACTATATAATGTCAGACAGGGTAAACCTTAAGGCAAAAATCATCACAAGAAATAAAGAGCTTAAATTCATTAAGAAAGTGTAATAATTTTAAATGTGTATTTATACATGAAAAATTACAAATATAAATAGTAAAAGCATTATACTTAATAGTGGTATATTGAAAGCTCTCCTTTTAAGGTTAAGGACAAGACAAGGAAGACCACTATTACCAACACTGTTTAATGTTACTTTGGAGGTCCTGGCCTACCAGTAAGGAAAATAATGCTGTAAGGTTAAGAAAGGGAGAAGTAAACTATTGCTTTTAATAGATGAGAGACAGAAAACCACCAGAAGAGTGGAGGGTTTCTGGGATATGAAAATGTCTGTTTCTTGACCTGGGTGATACAGTCATGTTTTATCCACTTTTTGTATTCATGTCCTATTTCTCACTTTAAAAATTACAATTCTCAAAAAATTACAGTTCTCAAAAAAGAGATGTATTTCTCTTGCCTATATTCTTTTCATTTAGCTGTCAAATATCTAATCTTTCTTTACACTCCTGATGAATTCCCTTTTCTCTATGATCCTTTCCTCTTTACTTCCAGACAGAGGTAGGCTTTACATCTTGCGCTACCCAAATCATCTGGTAAATGTCTCTGCTGAAATATTTACCACCATTTATTCTTATTATCTGTTTACATAACTGATCTTTGACAAAGGTGCCAAAAAATACACAATAGGGATAAGATAGATAGTCTCTTCAAAAAATGGTGTTGGAAAAACTGGATATCCACATGCAAAACTGGTTATCCACATGAAATTGTACCCTTATCTTACTCGACACAAAAATCAACACAAAATGGATTAAAGACTTAAATATAAGACTGGAAACTGTAAAACTCTTAGAAGAAAACATAGAGGGAAATCTTTTTTATTTAGTTTTGGCAATGATTTCTCATGTGGAACACCAAGCATGAACACCAAAAGCAAAAATAGACTACAACAAGTTTCTGCATAGCAAAGGAAACCATCAACAAAATGAGAAGGCAACCCATGGAATGGTTCTCCGATTTTCATAAACCCTATATCTGATAAAGAGTTAATATCAATATTTTATTTTTATATGGATTTAATGTTAATGATAATATTTGTGATATATTGTTAAGAAAAATAAATAATTAAAATCTATTTTATCTGTTCTTTTTGTTAAATGTGGTTACTAGAAAATTTAAAATTACATATGTGACCTGCATTATATTTTTATCAATTCCTTGTTCTTTCGGTTCAAAGACCGTACTTTATCCATTTGTCTATCTATAATTAGCATTGTGCCTAGCATATTTTGGTTTGTAAAAATTATTTGTTTGAAGAAGTAATGAACAAAACAATGTTTATTAGGATTGCTATTGATCAGGACTCTATGGCATATAACAGAAAAATCTCAAAATAACAGTGGTTTGAATAATTTAGAAGTTTATTTCTAACAAAAAAAAGCTCAGAGATAGACAACTGAGGGCTATATGGCGGCTCCACAAATGTGTAAGGTACATAGGCTCCTTTAGCTTTCTTCACTCGCATCTCTGCTTTCAAATATGCTCATCAGATGTAGAATTGCTAATAATGCCAAAATAAACTGCAAGTAAATAGGTATTTGCCTCCATTATAATCCATTTTAATGCAAGAGCTTCTGTGGGAGGCTTACTGAGAGGGTCCAGATACACTGTTTTTGAAATATTTACATTGAAGAGGGAAATATTTTAACTTAGGTACTTAAAGAAATGTGCAGTTAGTGTGTCTTATAGTCTCTCCTTCACATATCAGATGTTTCAAGCAAGCTTTTGCCAAGGGCTGGATCAGAGGCAGGACTGCAATCTCTAAGGAGTACTTGAAGAGCCTATATTTTGTGTTGTTGATAAAAAAGGGAGCCATATGCTTTAGATAACAGGTGTGCAGGTGGCAAAGTCGACATTCTGCTGTGCAAATTTAGTATTCTGACTTATATGCTAGTCCAGATGGGGGGCTACTGTATTTGTGCACAACAGTTGATAGCAGGATATCTGTGCAAAGCCAGATTTTACTCACAAAAGCACTTAGAATCAATTCAAACACATGAATGTGAATTTGCTTGAAAATCCTTGCCCAAAGAATGGATGAGAGTTTTGGACTGGGAAGAAGCAGGTGGAAAAATTTGGCAGTTTAAACCATAAAATAACTTAAGCATAGTCTGGGTAGAAGAATGAGTTTTAGAAGAGTGGACTCTAAAGCATTAGCTGTAAAATATATTCTGAGATTCTGAATAAGTTAACCTGAGGCTAAGAGATTTGTCCATTTGAACTTTGGGAACTGTCTAATATCTACAGTGATTATATTTTTTGTTTAGTTAATGTACAAACTTTATTCATACCATAATTTGAATGTGTGGTATAAATTGAAGTCTTCGTTTCTTTCTAGTTTTTCCCTAAGTCTCTACCTGTTGTATCATCCTACCGTAAAGCTTCTGGCCTGGTTGGAATGGATGACAGTAGTATCTTCTCTCCATTTAGAACTCTGTGAACTAGGTCCTCCAAGCTTAGCCAATGCCACACAAGAGCAAGATAATGAACTTGAAATATCTTAGTATTGCTTGGTTTATACTCAGCTGCATAATCCTTTGAATGTCAAAGCTGAATATTACTGCAATATTTCTCTTTGAATGCCACTTGTAATATATGCTCCTATTTCTTCAGGTATATGGATTCCCAGGAGGCAAGATGAAAGTTTTTTATCTGTTAAGCCAATTGAGGAAATTACATTGAACTTTTAAAACACATGACCAGCCTTTAGCTAATCTTTACTCACTTGATACCAGCAGTTTATTGTTGGCACAATCTTGGATGTCTAGTAGGTTGTAAGTCTTCTGAGAGCAGATATCATGTTTGTTGTTTCCCACTGTACACCAAGCTTCTAGAATACTACTTTAAGGACTCAGTCACCAACCAGTAAATACTTTTTGAATAAACAAATAAACCATGAAAAATCTGGAATTTATACTCAAATGGAACAGATTAACCCAGAGATGACTCATGTTCATCTAAGTCCAAGAAAATTCAACTTTCATAATGTTGAGAAGAAAGCTGATGTAGGTCATTGAAGGAATGAATAATAAACCAATGAGTCTCTAATGTGGGGCAGATGCAGAACATTCCAGGTTAAATATGGGGTAGATTGCACTTTGAAATATCCTAAATGAACTACATCTAAGGAGAAAATTAAAATAAATAATTTGGCAAAAATTGGAGGCCACCAATAAAATGGTATAGAACTTAATACGATATGGGTAAGATCAGTTGATTGTATCAAAATCAATATCCTGGTTATGGTATTACACTATAGTTTTTGTAAAATGTTACTATTAGAGGAAATTGGGCGAAGTGTATAAGGAATCTCTATATCATTTCTTGCAACCACATGCAAGTCCAAATTACCTCAATAAGATTCCAATAAAAGCAAATAATAATAATGATAATAATAATGAGGGAGACAGAAACAATTGTGAGAGTGCTCATCAAAACTGTCAGTCACCAAAAATTGAGAACCACCCAAATTAAGATGGGACTAAAGCAATTCTTATTATACTTCTGGAAGCCTTCTCACTTTAGATAATGGAGCAGATGCTTAAAATGAATATATGTGTGTGTGTATATATGTATGTGTATATACACATACATATTCCAGAGTCAAAACTGGGATCCACCAAATGTTAAGAGATTGTGGGAGATTTAAATTCATGAGAAAGAATTCGTGAAGTCAAGAAAGTCTCTTTCTCCTGGTATCCTTTTCACAGAAGTCACACCAGAGGCAAATACTCTTCGTATTTCCGTTTATTGTTGGCCCTGACAGTTAAACTTAATACTTACTTTTGAGGTCTATATAATCCAGTTTTGTAAAATGTTGTTTTTCTTTTCACCTTGCCAGCTTTTTTTCTTTTCTTTATTAAAAGTCTTTATTAAACTAAAATGTAGGATGGCCTGTTTATCCAAAGAAGGGGTCAAGATGGGCTTCGGCTTCAGCTAATCTATAATTTTTGGTTAGATCCAGTGAGGTAGATCTCTTGAGAACATGCTTTAAATCTTTACATTGTCTCTTGTGATATTATTAGCTTTCTTATTTCATAATCCTACATATTTAGTTTTGTATATAATCTGATTCATTAATTTTTAGAGTGTTGTTTTGCTGCAATAAGAGTAGTAGATATAACAATGAAAAATTCCTTCAATTTGATTACAAGACAAAATCAATGTTTTCATTTGTCATATCCTTTAATATTGTCAGTAAGTATTTTCAATTTTTATATATTTGCAAGAATATTAGAGCTATAATTTCAAATTATTTATTTTTATTTAGCATTATACCATGAGAATTTTCTTTTTTTATCCCATGCATTCATTCATTCATTTTTTTCTCATTTAATTAACGTTTTTAATTATTAATAAACACCTGCCACTGGTCAGGGTAGGTTTGAGGGGGCAACCAGTGTCCTTCAATCTAGCTTAAAATTTTGAAAATAGAGAAAAACTTAAAAGTGAAGATTATTTAATAATCAGTAATATTCACCCTTGATTAGAGTTTCAAGTAAAGTTCATAACAAACTCACCCAGTACATCATCAGTGAGTCATCATAACATTCATTTAGTTCTTATTGATTCATGCAAACATTTACCAATAGAGATAAATCTTCACTATTTCTTATATTCTGGAGATGAAATTTTAAAGAACCATTGCCAACCCTACCATTCAATTGTCCAACAAGTGTTCCATAAGCCAATGTATACTGAAAACTGTTGAAGTGATTCTATTCATTAAAGGAATCTGTGTTTCCATTAGTAAAGAAGTCTGATATGTGATGATAGTCCATGAAGCTGAACCAGAATTAGGAGTACATTCTTGTGATCTGAATAAAATAAATCACATTCACCTGATATTCTACAATCTGACCATCTAATGAGAGCAAAGATTAATATAGCCAGAGCTTTTGCTGCCAGTAGAATTCCTCTGTCTTGAAACTTGAAAACAATAGAAGGAGAAAGTAAAGATTCAGATAATTCAGAAAAAAAAATTTCTGAAACATAGAGCATTCTTTAACTGGGGATGTTAAAGTCTAAAAGAAACTTTGTAAAGTCAGAACGTTCACCTTTGCCTCATTTAAGGACAAGATGAATTGTCATCAGAAGACACTTTCCTAGACACTTTCAGTATCAGGAAAAAAGGCAGTATTTCTCTTTCAGGACTTGACCTTAAATGGCTCTATATTTGCTGACCTGTAGCTGGCTAGACCTAACTTATCAGGGCCAAGCATAGCAGTAAAGGGAAGGATTTGGGCCTATCCATCCATCATGTAGAGGGAAAGTCTTACAAAGAAGTCATGTTGACACAGAACAGGATATTGTTCTGTGACTACTGAGAAAGAGATTGGCGGAGGGTTGGGGTTAAGCTTCCTGGGGAGAGATGAGTAGGACAATTTGCCTGTGAGTTTCTACTAATGAAAATGTTATTGCACAAATTCTACTTCATGAGGATAACCTTGGTTAAAGCCTTGACCCTTTTATTCAGTTTGCTTTCAAACACTGTGATAGCCTTTTGCTCATCCTCAGGAAGACATGTAGAAGAACTTGACCTTTCTTATCAGGCCTTTTTGACTCAATTTCCTTTCTTGAGAGGTGAGATTAACATTATTTGGATGTGTAAAGAGTCTCAATCCTTGAAGGAATGCAGAATTCTGGCCAGGTTCTAGTAGTGAAAGAAAGTTATGGATCTCGTGTAAGGAGAGGTATATAAGCAGGCTTGTTTACCTCTGTCTTAAAACACAGTGGGGCTGGCTGCATTCCTAGCTAGTTTCTTATTGCTTTTCATGAAAAGAAAGGAGTAGAGAAATCACTATTCAAGACTTTTCAAATCTAGCTTTTGAGGAAAAGGAATTCGATTTCCTAGGTTTTTGTTTCAAAGGCTGGCAGTTGTTAGAAGGACTCTAATAGCATAGTAACTGTTCTCTGTTTGTGGTTGAGGACCATGGATTTGTATCTAAAATAAAAGCTGTGGAACACTCATATTGATGAGTGCTTTCTGGGTTTGAATTCTCATGTACTTCTTTCTCAATCCATGCCATAGCTTCCTGGGAAGCATGGGTGATGCCAGAAAAGTGTAAATATATATGTATAATTTTGAGTTTTAGTATATACTTTCTTCAGGTAAGGGCTGAGAGTCTTAAGTTATAAAAGTAATATTTTTCCAAGAGATCATTTGAACAACTATTGAACCTGGGCTCTTGTTCTCCTTGTACAATATTTTTTGCCTATAATTTTCCTTGCCAGGAGCTGTGATTTTAGATATGGAAGTATTAATCTTCTGTAGGAGACTGTTTATGATCAGAGAGATCTTTTAGATCTGTTATGAATGACCTTACTCTTTGGAGCTGCTACAAAAATCAAACATGTCCTATATTCACTAAAACACCTAAGAGCTAATAACTAATGGGCCCTACCACTAATGTGTGCAAGTTCTATTTGATTAAAACCAACAAACAACCAACCAAACAAATTATCCTGTAAAGGACAGGTTTAAGCTGAAGTCTTTGGATGAGATTTCCAGTGGAGATTTCCAAGGGACCTGGTGATTAGGTGGATGGATCTGATTAAAAGCTAGAATGTAATAAACCTGCAAGAGAAAGGTAAGTTACAGCCTGGCATGAGGTCAAGGCATGAGCAGCTGATTCAGCTAATCTCTTTGTCAAGACAGCTGCATTCAAAATTTGGACCAAGCAAACAGGCAGTTTTTCTCTTCTCACTGAGATTCTCAACCCCTTCTCTCTCTGCTTTATTTTGAATTGCTTCATAGACTCAAAGTTATAAAGTGAGAGTTTACTGATCTTATTTCCAACAAAACGTCTTTCATTTTCATTAAACAATTTGCCTAAAATCTGTCATGTCACAAGTAATAAATTCGTACTTTGCATCTTTACAATATGCTAAACATGCAGTTAAGAATGAAATTAACTTCTCAAGTTCCATTAGAGGCTACATGAATTATTTAAGTTAAACTATAAGAAAAAAATTATACATTAAAAAATAAATCCTTGGAAACTCCATGTCTAGAATTCCCAAATCTTTCTGAGGCTGAAATTGCTATTTTTCATATTCTTTCTGACTATTAAGGTATTATGTCATCATTGTAAATAATTTTTTAAAATTTTGAAGGAGAAAGTAAAACTCAATCTGAATCCATTTGTGATAGCACCAAAAAGAATAACATACTTAGGAATAAATTTAACAAAAGAAGTATAAGACTTATGTACTGTAAACTACAAAACATTATTGAAAGAAATTAAATCAAACAAAAAATCCCATGTTCATGAACCAGAAGTCTTACTATTACTAAGGTGATAATACTGCCTAAGGTGGTCTATAGATTCTACATCAGAATATGTATCTGTATCAGGATCTCAACTGCTTTTTGTTAGGCAGAAATTGATAAGCTGATCCTACAATTCATATGGAAATTTAAGGTAGCCAAAACAATATTTAGAAAGAAGAATAAAGTTAAAGGATTCATACTTCCCAATTTCAAAATTTACTACAAAGCTATAATAATCAAGACAGTGGGGTACTGGTATAAGCCTGGACATAGAGATCAATGAAAGAAAATTGAGAGTACAGAGTTATATTATTACATTTATGATCAACTGTTCTCAACAAGGGTGCCAAGACAATATGATGGGGAAAAGATAGCTTTCAATAAATGGTGTTTGGACAACTGGATATCTGCATGAAAAAGAATGAAGCAATATACAAACAATATACAAAAATTAACTCAAAATGGATCATAGACTAAATATAAGAGCTAAATTTTTATGACATTAGTTTAGACAATGGACTTTTAGATATGACACCCAAACCAAAAGCAACAACAGAAAATATATTTTGAATTAATCAAAATTTAAAACATTTTTTGCTTCAAAAAAACAGAATCGAGAAAATGAAAAGATAAAGAATGGAAGAAAATATTTGAAATCATATATCTGATAAGGATCTCATACACAGAATACATAAAAAATTCCTACAACTCAATAAAAAGAAAAATAACCCAATTGGAAAATAGTCAAAAGATCTAAATAGACATTTATCTTAAGAAGATATACAAATGGCTAATAAACACATGAAAAGATGCTCTACATTCTTAGTTATCTGGGAAGTAAATACAAATCAAAACCTCATTTTATATCCACTAGGATAGCTAAAATCAAAATGACAGGCAGCAACAGGTATTCAGAAGAATGTGGAGAACTTAGAATTCTAATACACTGCTGATCGGATTATAAAATAGTGTAGCCACTTTGGAAAACAGTGTGGTCGTTCCTTAAACTGTTAAACATAGAGTTACTGTATAATTCATCAATTCTACTCCTGGATTACCTAAGAAAGTTAAAACCATATGTCCACATAAAATTGGTACACAACTATTCATAGTAGAATTATTTATAATAGCCAAAAAGTAGAACTAGCAAAAATTTTTATCAACTAATGAATGGATAAACAAAAATATGGTATATCCAGGCATTGGATTTTATTATAAAATGACAATAAAAAGGATCGAAGTACTAAAACATGCTACAACACAGAAAAACTGTGAAAACATTATGCTAAATGAAAGAAGCCAGTCACAAAAGGCCATATATTATATGATTTCATTTATATTTAATTTCCAGAATAGGCAAATTCATGGATACAGCTGGGTGTAGGGAACAATGCAGGAGTGACTGCTAACAGGTACAGGGTTTCTTTTTGGGGTAATGAAAATGTTCTAGTATTAGATATTGTTAATGGTACACAACTCTGTGAATATACTAAAAATCACTGAGTTTTCTACTTTGAAAGGATCAATTTTTTATGTGAATTCTATCTCAAAGTTATTAAAGAAAACACAACTGAGTTAATCATCACTTTTAAGTAAAGGTGCCACTTGTAAAAAAAATACATAACTCAATCTGAGACCATATTCCATATCAAAAGAGTTAACTGCTATTGTTGTATTGGGGTATATATGTACCTTTTTCATACACGCACACATACACACATACACACACATATTTCTACAAAATTTTGAGCAAACGGCAAATATTCTTCTAAAGCAAATTTTCTCCAAAAGGTGGGAAGAGTACCACTGGGGATACTCGGGATGATTCTAGCTGATATTTAGTTGAACATTTTCTATTTTAATAGTTATCTGTTTTATGTTAACGTGTACTGAAAAATATAATCACATTGAATGCATGCCATGAAATCATTGCTTAGGATGAACATAAAATGGGAATATATGTTTTAAAAACTGAATCAATTTAAGAAATATATTAAGTATGTAATAGTAGAGCTGGGCACAGACAGGGCAAAGGCCCTGAAGTGACACTGAAATAACTATAGTTTAAAAAAAAAAGATTCCAAAATATTATTTTAAATTACATTATAGTACTTTGTCATAAAGATATACCATTGCTCAATCTCCATTGATGGGCCATTGGGTTGTTTACACTTAGGAGTTGTTATGGCACTGTCTCTCCATGGTTCATTTGGTTCCCTCCTTGCCATGGATGACTGAGGAAGAGAAAGCAGCCGGCGAAGCGTTTCTAGCAATCCTCGAAAGCATATTCCCTTGGTAAAGATTTGCTTTTGTAAGTTCAGAATGTAAATTTACCTGATGGATGCACTGGAGTATATTTGAAAGCTGCATATTCTCATGGTAAGGCAGGAAAAAAAGAGGAATGGCAAGTAGCCATGATGGATTAAACCACTTCCCTTCCCTTTTGTTCTCCTTGTACCCTCACCCTGTCGCTTCAGGTTTCCTAACCCAATGAGTCCTGAAACCTCGATCAGGAAGATTTAGAGCTCTTCCCACAAGTGACCTCTCTCTCTTTCACTGCAATCACTTCTTTCCAACCTCCCCTCACCCCCACAAGCAAATGGGCTCAGAATAGCGAGCCCACTGACAAACCAGCTCTGAGAAGGACAAAATGCCCAATCTGTGTTTCAAAGGCAACACCATGTATTTAGAAATAACCTGCTTTCAGGAAATTCAGAACAATCTTCTAAAAGTTATGCTAGAGCTAGCCAATTTCTCTTTTAGGGTCACTGTTTGTATTAATAGAAATCCATCTGCATAAAGTGACAGTCTACGTTCCTGTTCCCCCGCCTGTCACCAGATGGAGACTTGGTCAATGTGGGATGCTGTCTTTCACACAGATGCCAGCATATATAAAAAGACAAGTTATTGGTGGAAATTATAATAGATGGAGATTAGGACCATTCTAAAACAGACTTGGATCTCTGCTTTTGACACAGGAAATATTGTTTATACCATTTCAGTGGGATTGCCTAAAATATACCAGTTCCACGCTTAAGATAATTACACTACTTACTAACAGATAATGCATTCTTTTGAGTAAGTTTTTTTTAAAAAAAAAAAGAAAAGAAAAGAAAGAAAGAAAGAAAGAAACACTTCCAGTTAACACTTATTTATTTATTTACCTTTTTTATCCTTTGACTGTGGAGATTTATTTTTTAATTAATGAAAGTCATAGAAGTGAGCAGAAGATGGTGGGCCGTTCTAGTAGCACGGCGACAGGAGTGCAGTTCTTTCCCTTTCCCCTCCACTCCCAACCCCAGGCTATTGGCTCTGCTAAGTCAAACAGCTACTGACACCCATGCGTAGCACAGCCGGATGCAAATAGGGTCTGAAGCTTAGTTAGAGTCCTGACAGAGAAATGAAGGAAATGATGCACAGATTTTATCACCATGGTCAGCTTGAGCACCTGGGAAACAGAAACGATCCCACAGGCTGAAGACCAGGAACTAAATTAGCTGATTCTGGGAAGAGTGTGGAACTTTTTTCCCACCCCACAGCCAGGAGCCACCCTGCTTTTTGTTCCCTGCAGGATCCTGCTCTACCAACAGACCAAAAGTTTTCAGGTGCATCCTGGGCACCTAAGCACATGCCAATATGCAGCCTCCTACATTTCCCCAGATCCTAGCTTGGCTTATTCTGGAGTTTCCTGGTCCATTTTCTGGACTCCTTCCACTCTGCAGAGTCACAGACCACTTGTCCAGAGTTCTCATAACCCACCTAGGACCTTGAGAGCCCTTTGTTTCCTCTACCTTGAACATTTGTTGGAGGATCTAGAATTGCTTAGGATTACCTTTGACCACGGAAACCTAAATGCAGCAACTTAGCCATGTAGAGGGCTGTTTTTCTTATATAACTGCAGCTCCAAAGGGAGCATCACTCTAGAACCTCTGAAACTGCCCTAGGTCATCAAGGATGACCCGCTTTACCATTCTCAATGTTTGATTTCATCTTTGTGGTTACAAGATGGCTTCTCCACCCCTCAGACCTCAAATATGGCAGGTTAAAAGATGATGGGCTAAAGGCATAAGTCATCTGAGTCTGTTCTTTTTTATTTTATTAATAAAAGAATAATTTTCAGAAAGTGCCACCCAAAAGATTTTTGCTTTCAACCTATTGGCCGATATTGAGTTATACAGCCACCTCTGTATTAAAAGAGTCCGAGAAAGGAAATACTGTTAACTGGGCACTTTGTAGCCCCAACAAAATTTGGGTTCTATTATAAGTCAGCTGAAGAGAATAGATATTGGATAACATTGCAACCAGCCATGTCCACCACAAACCATGTCCAACGAAAAAGTTGGACAGCTTGGGGTGACGATGCTCCTATATACTTGACTTCCTGCATCACCTCCACCTGTCAGCTTTTATATCCAGCTCTGATCAGGATTCTCTTGATAGTGCTAGTGACTGGAATACCTTATCTCTCTAGATATTGCACGTTGGCCTGTTGGCTGCAGCCCTCTGCAGTCAACCCCACACTGAAGTTCTGTTACATCTACCATCTTTTCTTTTCCAACCATCTCATGCCAGTCTCACACAAGCTTATATCTTGTGATCAGGACTGTATGAGTTATGACAATACAAGGTCTCAAACATGGTGGAAAGCAATGAGGATTGGAGGAATCAGGAAGGATTTAATTCATAGAAGATGACATAGAAATACTGGAACTTAGGAAATATGAGTGACAAGTAAAAATCTCCATTTGTTCTTAACCCTCCATCCCAATCATAGAGACAATTTTTTGGTTTGTTTCTGGTATATCCTGCCAGAAATTTTCTAACCTTTGACAAACATACGTAGTAGAATTTTTCTAAGCGTGACACAAATGGAAGTACACAAAACATCTGTTCTGCGACCTGATAATTTTCAACAAACAATATATCTTGGATATTTTTCCATGCCAGTACAGAGATCTACCTGATTCTGCTTGTTATTATATTATATGGATGTATAAAATTTCTTAACCAATTACCTTACTAAAAGGCATTTAACTTGCTTCCAGTTGTTTACCATTACTCACAATGCTGCAGTGAACAGCTTTCTACAATGGACTTTAATCACCTATGTGAATATGTGTGTTGGACAATTTCTTAAATGTATAATAAAAATTCACATTTACTGAAAAGAATGAAATTGGGATTGTCCCAGAAAATCTTGGTTGCATAGGCAGAATAATTAGAACTATTTTCTGCTCACAAATAGCCATCTAGATCTAAGTGAGGACTGATTTTCCCATTCACTATAAGCTTCAATTGAAAACTCAGAGGAAAATTCCCCTCTCTTTTGGTTTCTCTTTAGAGAGCATTTAAATGACATTCCTGACCCAGAAAAATTTACAAGTTAATAAAAAATTATAAGATTTCTGAATATTACACTTTTGCAAAGTACAGAGTATTGCTGGGCAAGGGGAAATGAATATTCCAAAAGATATAACAAAACAAAACAAAACAAAACAAAACAAAAACACTATACCTTAAAAAAGCTTGAAGACTAAACCAAAAGTGTAATGAGCCTTTTTTTTTTAACCTATGTTGTACTAAACTGAAGGATACACTCTACTAGGAAATTTGAGGGAAACCATTATTTTAATATTAAAAGGAAACTGTATACATCATGGTGTACAACTTCAAATTTACGTAACTTTTTTAGATAAACAGGAGAATTGAAAAAATTCTATGCTTGCTACAGGTTAATCTATGACCCTGATCTGTACATTTATCTCTGCAATGAAAAGTACATCTATGTCAAGATTTCACTGAATGAACACATTAAATTTTCCTTCTATTTCTTATTTTGTAAGAATGTGTGTCTGTGTGTGTGCATAGACAGATTTAAAAGAACCATGCAAAGGCAGTTATATTCAAGTGCCAAATGGAGAGCTTGTGGAATTGGTAATGTTCACTATTGTTAGAATAACGCATTATTCTGGAATAATGCATCGTTAGAGTAATGCAGTGTTGAAATTAATAAATATTAAGGTCTAGTCTAGTAAAATTAAATGTAAGTTTGTAAAGTTGTAGATTGTTTGACCCTGACTGATCTTAAGTCCAGATAGAGAGTAGACTGTCAGACTTTGACAAAATATATATATTTTTTAAGAATTTAAAAGAAATGGTGAACAAAATTTTCTGTCCATATCAAAAGTACTTTCATAACATCCCCAAGCATTTGTTGAAAACAGAAGCATAGCATTTCATAGGATATTTCTTAAAGCTTTAAATTTCTCTGTTACGCTCAAGTCCTGCAGAATTACAGCTTTTTAAATTTTTTTTACCTGCCCTGGTGTTATGTAAAAGTAAACCCTTTACCTTGTTTGTCTTTGTTCAGTGTCTCTTTTTATAAAGATGAATGATGACCTTGTGACTTCTGAACACCAGTGATAGGTTATTTCAGGACTTTTTTTCCTCAATAGAGCTATCTTTTTTATTTTTTTAACTTTGTATCTATTTTAGAGTTAAGCAGGGACAGTATTACCCTGGCCCTCTTACTTTGGGACTTTCTAAGAAAAAAATCAATTTCTTAAAAGGATTAACTTTTTTTCTTTCTTTCTTTTATTCTTAAAACTCCTCATATTTCTCCAGCTTTTTGTTTTGATTTGCATCAGAAATCTGTTTTACTTGGTGGCCAGTTGGCATGCATTCCATTTCTGTTTTCAGAGATACTGGCATCTTCAACATCCTTTCACAAGTAAGGACACTGAGGCACCAAAGGCAATAAGGGGTTTTACAGAGGCCTCAGCTCAGTTTTTGATAGAATTTAGACCAGATGCAGAGTTCTTTTCAACTCTGCTTTCCCCCTTATTTCATAACTGACTCCCTCTGAATTCTCTGGTACTTTAAGTGATGGGGTTATAAACTGTGAGTAGAATGACTAGCTAGTGGGACAGGAATGGCTGTTGTATTTAGCCTCAGACACCCAGGAAGAGCTAACCAATTTTGTATTTTTCAATTCTATACTTTCTAATTAGTTCCTTTTTAGAGTTTCTATTTCTCTGCTGAGAACTTCTTTCTTCCCATTCATTGCAAATATTCTTACCTTTATCTCATGGATCATAGTTATAATAACTACTTTAAAACCTCTGCCAGGGAAAGTCAACATCTGGGTCATCTCAGAGTTGGCATATGTTGCTCATCTTTCCTCTTGAGAATTGGTCACATTTTCCTGGCTTTATGTATGTTTGAGGAATTTTGGATTGTTTCCAAGCCATCATGAATATTATGTTATGTAGATTCTTATTAGAATTCTCTGGAAAGTGTTGATTTTTGTTGTTTGTTTAATTCATCAGGCAAGCAACCTAGTTAAGTTCAGATAGAAAGTTCTGTTTTGCCTTCTGTGGGTAGTGGTTCCAATCTCAGTTCAGTTTATAAAGCCTTTAGCATATTGATTTGAGTATGTCTCATGTGTGTACCACCCAAGGATGAATTAAAGTTGGGCTATGGTGTAAATATCAGTTCAGTTCTCAAAGCTTTTGCTGTGTTGGTTGGGGTCTGACCCAGCATACATTTGTGTGGGTCCATAAACAGAATTATGGTTCCACTTTGATAGCTCTCTCCCCTCCATATTCTCTGGCCCACAAGGACTACTTTATCCCAATTCTCAGGCCAGAAGTTTAGAAATATCATCTCAGTTTTAGCAGCCTACAATTCAGACCTCTTTCCAGCTCTTTGCTTGGGGCTGTCCTCAGGGCAAAGCTGAATGAAAACGGGGGAAAAAATGGCTGGGAAATTCATTCCCTCGCAGGTCACTACTTTAAGTTCCAACTCCCCTCTTTAATCTTCCTGCTTTGGCTTAATTTTGAGTCCTCAGGTAGTTATGTTTTGTATTTTGTCCAGCGTTTTTATTTGCAATCAGTGGAAGAGGTAGGCTGTGGTGGGCTTGCCCTGCTCTGCCAGAAATGGAGTCTATTCACCTGGAAAAGTACATTTTCAAGGAGCTTGGAGAAAAAAAGGAATAGAGCAGGATGAAACATTGATAGAGAGGCAAGGTGGAGAGAAGGATGTTTTTTAAAGGGAAGACTGGTTTGAAGGTCATGAGCAGAGACCCGGAGGAGAGTAAAATTATAAGGGTAACTTTTCTCAAAGAGGAAATGATGCTAAAAGGACTCTGAAATTTCAGTGCACGCAGGCAGATTGGAGGAGGGTGGGGTGGCACTGAAACTTGAAGAAGTGACCTGTAAGGGAATGAATTTCCCAACTTCCTTTTTTTTCCTTTTCCACAGAATAGACCTCTGAATCACTTCAAGCATAGAGCTGGGAAGGGGGGATCAAAGGTGCAAGCTGCTATAACTCAAAGAATAACCCATTTTTCTGGACTAAAAGCTGGGCAGAGGGTTTGTTTTAGGCTGGAGAGTATGCAGAGGAGAGAGCTAGGAAGTGGATCCATAATTCTGCTTAGGAACCCACACAATGCATGCATGGGTCAAATTGTAGAATCAAGAAGGAGGAAATGGATTCAAGACATCAATGGGGGGTGTGACCTGAAGGAGAGGAAGGATACTTCTTTCTCAGAGATAGAAGAAGGGAGGCGGGGATGGATGATAATCCCCAGAACTTTTGGGGTAAAGAGAAATGAAGCTGAGTTTGCTGATATCTTACATCCTGCTGAGATAACCTGCCAACCAAGAGCGAGGGAGACTGCGATGAAGAAGCCCTTTGCTAATCAAAACCTCATGAAGTTTAAGGGGCTTAAATCTAGTTTCTGTGCTAGCACCATTTCATCTCTGACTGAGGCAGGTCATCGCTGTCTTAGCTTTTGAACCACCACTGTTCCCCTGGAACTAAATGTCAGGACAGAACTTGTCAGGAGAGAACTAGCTCTAAACCAGGGTAACATGTGCATTGCATATTCTCTTCATCTCTAGAGTTGAAAATGGCTTTGGAAAAAAAATCATACAATTATAATATGTGGACCACAGAAGAAAGAAGAAAAGTTAGCAATGTTCTGGGAATCATGCCCAGCTCTTTTATGATTCTGAGTAGTAAAGTTACAACATGCCACATGCAAACTTGTTTGGCAGAGTATGTGCTGCAGCAATGTTCAGTCAAGGCCTCTCACTCATCTATTTCATTTTTTGCCAGCATTATCATTATTAATGAAGAGCAACTGAGCCTCATGGCAGATTGGAGTTAGTTCTGATGTAATTGTCCATTATGTCTCTTGTAATCGCTTTGGTGCAGTTCAGATGCCTCCCTTCTATTTCCTGAAATCTGACTCCCAGCACTCTGATTGTTGGTGAACCAAAATGCCAAGTCACTTTCGATCAGGTTTCTTCTGCCTTTCTCCTCTGAGCACGGAACTGTGTGGCTCTTTCACTTGCAGAGAAAAGTCATTTTGAGATTTAACATTGATTCAATTTCTATTAACCACGGTACGGTATCAACATTTTCCTCCAGGCAAGGGTACAAGTGACACATTTTTTCCATATGTGGTTTGTGCGCATGTATGAGCTCTAAGGCTGTTTTTATTAAAACAAAGCCAAATCTACTTCCTGTGAGAATCAATGTTTTGTTGTTCAAGGATGGGGTATTATGTTTCTATGTTAGTTCCCCTCACCCACACTGGGGGAGGCACAGAAGGGGTAGGTATTGACTAAGGATTTACTGAGAGTGTCAGTTAAAGTAGTCTCAGATAAAGCTGGGGACAAAGGAAAGAGGAGAATGCTTTAGAGGATGAAAAATGATATGGAAATGGAATATCAACCACCAAACTGATTAGTTTAAAATTAATAATGTGCTGAGCGATGATCTCCTCTTGACTTTGGTGAAGATTTAATATATGTTTCAATCACCCAGGTAATCTTGATTTTTAAAGTGAATTTCAGTGTCAAACTAAATAGGACACTATTCTCATTAATGAGTGTTTGTCTCATAAGTCAGGATCCCATGGATGGGTTTTTGAGTTCTAGGGAAAAAATTAAGCTGTAGACTCCTAGATATTTAAGACCAAAATCAATTTTTAAATCATCTAGTCCAACTTTATTTTATAACCAGAAATTGAAACATAAGAGAAGTTAAGCAACTTGCTAAAGGTCATACAGCTGGTTACTGAAAAAGCCAAAACTCCAATACATGTGTATTTACTCCCTAAATGCTTTCCATTGTACCATGCAGATTCACCATACTATGGCACTGCCTTTGCATTGTCTCCTTCGATTGAGGAGCTGAAGGTAGTGAAGTGTGAGAGGAAGTAGAGAGTTTACAGAGAGAAAGTCTCTCCAAAAGGAATCAGTTTCTCAGAAGGGAATGGCTCAAATATGATGTTAATTTGGCATAAGATTTTCATTCGCTTAGGAAAAAGCCTGAGACCCTCACTCTGAATAGGACTCCAGGGATTTAGAGAGTCCTAAGACTTTCCAATATTCAGCAATGGTGTCAGACAGTGGCTTCCTTGAGCTCAAAGCACAAACTTTATCGATACTTCCTGCCTGTGCATTTTCTCTCCCAGTAGCCAAAGACAAAGTTTGTCATCTGATTACAATGGACATGTTACCGATACAGTTAAAACTTTGTAGGTGTCCTTAGATTTAGTAAGCATGAGAATTTCCCCTTGAAAACAACCTCCAAAGAAATGCTTTATGAAAAATGCTGGTGACTTCCAGGAAACTTAGAAAATGTGAATTTCATTTATGTTTTCAATGGCCACTCTCTCTCCTACATACACATTCACTCTTTTCAACATGGGCCGGTCTGATGAAGACACAACCAGGTAAACATTGTTTCTCAGGTGTTATTTAGAAAGTAGCATTCCCAGTGTTGTGAAGTCAGAATCGGCAATCGGACAATTTCTAAATTGGGGTTAGGAAAGTCAGACCATCCAGATGACCCTAGAAATTTCAGGGACCAGCAGCATGGTATTAAACTAGCCTTCTCCCAAACACTCACAGCTACAAGTCAGACTGCTAAGGTGAGGCAAATGTTCTGATTCAGGCTGCAAAGAGTATTTTCTGGGGTTCTCTGTGCACTGTGCTTCATCTCTATCAGACATAGCCACGAGGGCAGTGACTCGAGGAAAGAGGGTAGCCCCGTTATGTTAACCGAGACTCAAGACTCATTCATTATACAGGCTACCAGCCTAGAACATACCTCTTGTCTCAGCTAGAAATGCCCTGCCTTCTATCTACGGTACCCCCATGGCTTCTCTTATACTTCTTTTTTTTTTAAACCAAATTACACACCTCAATTTGTGGAAAGAACCAGAGGTTTAAGATCAGGAGTCCCAAGGCCTAGTTCCAGTGGGAACAGAACCACACTGGCTGCAGGGCCTTAAGAAGGTCACCTTTAACTGCTTTATGTCTAAGGGTTCATTTCTCCAAAATAATCTCTGCAGTCATTTTCCAGTTTAGAATTCTGTGCTTATTACCATCAAGGCTGCACATTGCAGTCATTACAGTTTCTTCCACCCAGACCTGAATGCCACTTGTATTTGGCGTTGCTTGCTTTGCTTTAGTTATTTAAGGTGTGGTCCGTGCACCACAGTCAGTGGAGGTTTGGAAGAAATGCAAATCTCAGGCTTTGCCCCAGACTTACTGAATGGGAATCTGAATTTTAAAAACTCTCCAGGTGATTGGTTTTAGAAGCATTACTCTTTTTGACTCTCAGAAAACCAGCTGTGAAACTGAAAATTTTTGTCAATTCTGTTGGTTTAGGGAGTCTATGTAGATAAATACAAACTAGAAAATTAGTTTGTTATTTGTTATATATGGACAAACAACAAACGAACAAACTATGTGTGTATATATTTGTAAATATTTGACATTTTATAAATGTATTCTCTCAATAAGAAGCTAAATAAGATTAGCTCTGTAATCGAGTTCTTGTATCATCCAATAACCGGTGTGGAGCACACCCGACTGGCAGCACTCTGCCAGGAATGGTGACACAGTGATAAGCAAAACATCCACAAAATTCTCAGGATAACTAGAAAATGGAGACCATATCTTTTACATCTCTGTGTCTTCCAAAGGGTGTGGAAGAACTAGAAAAGGGTAAATGTGCAATAAACTTTGCTAAAATTCAAATGATAATAGCGGAATGCCTGGAAATAACCTGAATAATATTTTGCAGTTGTTCAAGCTGTTTAGACAAAACCCATCAGAAAGCTGAGAAGAATGTGGTTTACCTTTTAATTTATTCTGTTCTCAGATTATTAAACTTGGAACAGTTTGTCAGGTTATGTTTGTAACATAACTTTCCAAATGCAAGATAACCATGTTTTTCATTACACATAAGTAATATTTGGTTAAATATTGCCTAAGCTGTGTCTACACAACAGGGGAAAAAAAGATTTCAGCAGAAAATAAAGCAATATGTTTGGCTGGAACTTGTTCTACTTTTGTTTTTTCCATATTGGTTTCTACCTTTGTTTCAAAATGTTTGTGTCTGAGAGGAGATTTCCAGACCACAGCCTTTTAGTTGAGTGACAGTGAGTCAGGTCCCCACCCTGTCTTATCTTTAATAGTTTCTTTGCAAATTAAACAATAGAAAAATGGAAAGATACTTTGGCTCCATCAGTGCAGAATGATTTTAAAACACTAGTCTAGAAAAAAAAAAATCACTGGGAAATAAAAGCATAGGAAAAATCACAGAGCTGGAAGAGGACTTGGATAAGTCTCATCCTGCGGGAGAGAAGGCGGGTGAGCGTTGGCAGCCCCACCCTTTCACTTTCTAGGTGAGGAAAAGGAGGCCCGGAAGGCAGAAATGACTTGCCTAAAGCCAATCATATTTTAAGGAAATGAATGGAAATGCTTTTAGAAGGATGTCTTTGGTTTAGTGTAAAAGTTTCTGTAGTGAAATCACTATATAGATTTTCATTTTTATAACGCAGGTAGATACAACAAACTGTTGAGGTAGGTGATATTTGTGTACAATATTCCAAACTTCTTTCTTCTTCCATTCCTTATTTTAACGTTACTCTGTTGTCTTTTTTCCCAATTTTCCCTTGTTGATTTCTTTGGTCTGCTCATTCTATCAATTCCTGAAGGGTATGTTGAAGTCTCTAACTGTGACTGTGGATGTTTCTATTTTTCCTTCCAATTCTGCCAGTTTCGCTTCATGTATTTTGAAATATGTTGTAAGGTGCACACACATTTACGATTGTTATGTCTTCTTGGTGAATTGATCCTTCTAACATGTAGATGTAATGATGTATATAATGTCCCTTTTTATCCCTAACAATTTTCTTTTCTTTGAATTCTACTTGTCTGATTATTAAAGAAGCCACTCAGCTTTCTTTTGATTAGGTTTGTCTATTTATCTTTTCCCACTCTCTTATTTTTAACATATAATTATCATTATATTCAAAGTGAGTTTCTTGTAGACAGCATATGGATGGGTCGTGGAATTTTTTTAATCTAATAATCTCTGTCTTTTAATTGGTGTTCTTAGACTATCACATTTAAGATAACCATTGCTGTGTTTGGATTTAGGTCTACATTTCATTATTTTCAGTTTTATCCCTCTGTTTTTATCCCTCTGCTTCTCTATCCTCACATTTTTTGGGACTATTTGAATGTTGTTTTAGTATTTCATTTAATTTTTCTTTTGTGTATTTGGCTATATCTCTTTATATAGTTTTTTTCTTAGTGGTTTCTCTAGAGATTACAATAAACATAGTTAACTTTTTACAGTCTACTTAGGGCCAGTATTTTACCACTTTGAGTGGAATGTAGAAACCTTATTACTATATAGACTCCTTTGCCTTCTCTCATTAATGTAGTTGTCTAATGTATTATATCTACAGATTTCAAAAACCCGATTGAACACTGTTACAATTTTTGCTTTCAATCATCCTACATATTTTTAAAAACTAAAGATTAGTCTACTATATTTACTTAAATATTTAACATTTCTGTGGCTCTTCCTTCATTCTTAATATTACAAATTTTCATCTGCTATCATTTCCCTTCTGTCTCAACTTCCTTTTAGAAGTTTGCTTTTGGGTAGGTCTGCTGATTAAGAATTCTCTTAGTTTTCCTTATCCTGAGAATATCTTCAGTTTTCCTTCATTCCTCAAGATTATTTTTGCTAAATATAAAATTCTGGATTGATAGTCCTTTTCTTTTGGCACTTAAAAAATATCATGCCACCTCCTTCTGCCCTCCATGGTTTTTGGTGAGAAATTCACAGTCATTTAAAAAATGTCATTCCACTTCCTCTGCCTTCATGGTTTCTTATGAGAGATCCACAGTCAATTGAAATAGTGCTCTTTATAATAATGTTTCATTTTTGGTTGGCTGCTTTTAATCCTTTGTCTTTCATTTTTAGGAGTTTGATTATGCTGTATCTCGATATGGAGTTCTCCATGCGTTTTTCCCCACCCTGTTTTGAGTTTCTTAAGTTCCTTGAATTTGTAGGTTTATGTCTTTCACAAAATGTAGGAGATTTTCAGCAATTGTCTCTGCAAATTTATTTTTGTACTTTGTTTTCTCCTCTCCTTCTGGGACTCCAATAACATGAATCATGAATATTTGATTTCTGGTATTCTCAATAGGCCTCTAAGGCTCTTTTTATGCCTTTTTTTTTTTTCAATATTTTTTCACTTGATTGTTCAGATTGGATAATTTCTATTGATAAAACTTCGATTTATTGACTTTTTCTTTTGACATTTCCATTCTGATATTGAGCTCATCTAATGAGTTTTAATTTTGATTTTTCTATATTTTAGGTCTAAAATTTTTATTTGGTTCTTCTTTATAGTTTCTATTTATTTAATGAGAAATCTATCATTCTATTCTTCCAGCCATTTCAAGAAAGATTTACTCTGTTTCATGGAGCATATTTGAAATAGCTGCTTTCAAGTCTTTGTCAAATAGTTCCAACATCTGTGTCATCTAAGAGTTAACATTTGCTGATTGTGTTTTTTTGTATAAGTTGAGATTTTGCTGGGTTTTTTTTGGGTTTTATCCTGGACATTTTGAATTATGTTATGAGTCTCTGGGTCTTATTTAAATCTATGGGGAATTGTGAAGTATTTGTTTCACCATCCAAATGACCTGGTTGGTTTCAAGTCACAGTTCCAAACAGCCTTCTGTAATTTACATGTCTATTCCATGTTCAGTGCTTTGTGTTGCTATTCTGATCAGTCCCATAATGGCTCCAAGAGCCATTCTGGGACCTGGCAGCAATCTTTCCTGTTGTTCAGCTCTCAAAGTCTATGGGATGCTGGTTAGGATCAAACCTATACTTGTATAGCTCATGAACTAGGAGTCCATAAACCGTTCGATGGAGTCACTTTCTCAAGCTTTTGCCTCTCGCTATCTCCATGATATAGTCCAGTTTCCCTGAGGCTCCCCTTTTGGGTCATCTGGCCAGAAATCTAGGGCCCTATTTGTTCACTCTGCCATGTGCTTCCTATAATTTGCCCGTATTCAGGGCTAAGAAGTGGGAGGACAGAGGGAAAAATTAGTAGCAGGGTTCCCTTCACCCTCTTGGAAACACAGCTCCTCCCATCTGAGAAGAATCCTTCCCTCAGAAGTTTAGATGCCTATTGGCCACTGGAGCCTGGGAACAAGAGAATAGAAAAAAAGGTTATAAAAATGAGAATTCTTCTCCCTCCCCTTTCTGCATATTAGGAGACCCTTTTTCTTCCCACTATTAGAACTAGAGAGCTTCTCATGGAGATCTCTCTATCTGTGCTAATGATCACTTCTAGATTTCAGGAGCGTCTTGAGTCCAGACCAAAAAAGAGAGGGGATGGGTAACTCATTGATAGCTTAGTGGGACTGAGAATTCTAGTGTTCTTTCCAATCCACCTGCCTTTCTGTTTATTACTTTCTACTTCTCAGAGACCTCAAATAGCTGCTCCATGCAATCTGTTCAAGTTTTATAACTGCATTCAGTGGGAGAAATAGGATGGAATGTGCTTCTCCAACTTACTGAGAATCAGAACTCCAAGAACTCTAAAAATACAAAATGAAACAGATAGCTAGGTCTCTGCCCCCAAAGAGTCTGATTCGATTTGGATGGGGTGGAATATATGAGCAAAAGGTCTTTTGTTGTTTAAGATAGCCCTTGTGATTTGAATATATACCAAAATTGAGAAACTCTGTCATAAACAAAGATATCCAAGGGCAGATTTTATTTTTAAATCCACAGCTATGTTTTATTACTATCTCTGCCAGACACTCAGCTGAATATTTTAAGGGTTATTTAACTTTATGGAATATACTTAATTGTTCAGACTCTGAATGAGTTGTACCTGGTCTTGAGTTCCACTTATAAGCTGTGTGATCGTCAACAATTCGATTAACCTCCAAGCCTCAGTTTTGCATCTGGAAAATGAGGGTAATAACAAAGCCTACATTGAAGGGGGTGAAAGGATTAAATGGAGTGATGAATGTAAAGCACACAGCATCGTGCCTGGGATATAGCACATATTCAATACATATTAGCTATTAGTACCATTCACATTTTATAGATGAGAAATTTCAAACTCAGATTAAATAACTCACCTAAAGTTTCTTTCTAGTGTTTTTAAAGTTATATCAAACAGACCCTGAAAGATGTGACAGGGCCCTCTGTGGCGATTGAAATGATTCAGATGTTATTTTGCCTTTTTGAAAGAGAAGTTTATCCCATTTGTCTAAAATGTTCATGGGTGACAATTAAGGAGAAGTAGCCTTTTCTAGGAAGTCTAAGTAATAATAACATGTGGGCAGCATCAAGAGTGGAGAACAATGTTTTTCTAAAACCTTCAATGACTTCTTCCTTTCACATGTGCAAATGCTTATGCTTTTGCATAGCAATAGACACAGGGAAATCCCAGACTTGTAATTTCCCCTTCTGCCACTTCAAGCCCAGGAACAATTATTATTATTATTTTTTTTTGAAAGTTCTTGGACAGGATGCATACAAATTTAGGACTGTGTTCAGAAGTATAAAGTAAATAATTGCTAGACATATCTCCATGTATATGTGTAGTAAACAGTTTGATACAATATTTGTAATTAATGTACAGACTTTTATTATCCAGTGAATTTAAAATTAACATGGAACATCTCCCCAGTTTTCTAAATTAAAGGCTTCAAGTGATATTTTAATTTATTTGCTTCTCAAAATGTATGTTGAATTTTAATTTTTCTTTCTAGTTCTCCCTTTCTTATAATTCTTAAAATAGAAAGATGTGGATTTTCTAGGCAGAAGAGGTCCTAGTAGTCTTGTAGAGGATGTTCCATCTTTATGATTCCCTTTTGGAGACTCAGGAGTGGTGGTTTACTCTTACATTGTACCTGCCAATTTATTAACATAGGAACAGCTCTTTGGAGATCTGTATTCCATCGCATTACATTATTCACTTCAGAAGCACAACATCTAGAATAAGCTTAATGTACCTTTTAAAACCACAATGTTGAAATATTTACAATCTATAAATGTTTCCTTGGTCTATATGTGCAGGTGGAGGGAAGCCGAATGATGGTAATAAATTTGGAGGGCTGGGGAAGAGCCGCTAAATGAAGAGGGGAAATGACTCTCTTGATTCTATGATGATAAAGGTCAATATTTTCCCAAACCCAAATTTGACATTCAGAACAAATCGAACTTCTGTCACATCTTCATGGAACAATAACAAGTTCTTTATTTCATGATTTCTATTCCTCAACCTTCTAATACTATCATTTGTTTCTTTGTCAGCCATTTCTGATAACTCTCAGTCATGAGGGTTTGCTCTGGCAGACAAAGATCTCACATTATCAACTGTACTTTTTCTAAAGTCATATTATATAAGAATAATGGGTTGTTAGAAGCATGGTCTAGTATATCTCTCCCTCGTGCAGAAACTAGCATAAGAACAGATGACAATACCTTGAATGAGGAATCACAGAAATGATCCATGATATAGTTGTAGTGAGCCAAAGGTTTTCTTGAGAAAGGTTTAGTGCTTATGAAACAGGATGGGGAATCCTTGTCTCTGAAGTATGCTTACTATACGTACACAAAGGGCAGATGGCTTTTAAAACATAGGTTGGAATAGCATGCACAGGCTTATATGAGTATTAGATTGTTTCAGAAAAAATACAAATGTGTCAAGTTGGGTTTTTAAATTTCGTTTTCTAACAGTAAAATCTAGTGATCTAGGAGTAGTTGTGTATGGAAAAGAAAAGACAGTTGTCCATAGCTGATCACAACCACACCCCTTGTGGATGTGTCCCATTCTGTGTCATTTGTCCTACCAGTTCTTCTCTTCTTGCCAGACAATATGGAGGAGGTGGAAAAAATTGGATTTAGCTGTAATTGAATCCTGAGCTTGCTATTTGCCAGCTATCAATGTGATACAACTCTTCTCTGAGCCTCGGTTTCCTTATCCATGAAATAAGAGCAAAAACAATAACAACTCACTGAGCTATTATGATGATTAAGAGAAATGGCAGTTACAAATAACTAAAAATCACAAAGCTCTAAATTATTGCTGATAATAACAATGGTAATATTAATAAACATTTATCGCACATGTACAATGTGCAAGGTACTGCACTGAAAACTTTTCACGCAACTTCTCACTTGATCTTCACAGTAACAAAAGAAAAAAGTATCAAACATGACACTTGGCACCAAGCAAGGACTCAATAAATATTTTTAAAGGATTTTTAGAGGAGAAAACAAGTTTACTAGGTTTAACAATTCATTCCTTCTTTCCTTGATTTATCTAATGTCCAAATTCATGCATTTAATATTGCAAATAAAGACTTCAATCTCCCTGAAAGAAGAATACATATCTTTCCAGTTAACTAGGATGCCTGGTATGAATGAATGCATTTAGACCAATAGTTCTCACCAAGAGGCAGTTTTGCTACTTAAGGGACATTTGGCAACGTCCAGAAACATTTTTACTTGTCACAACTGGGAGGAACTACCGGTACAGACCAAGGATGCAGTTAAACATCCTACAGGGCATTCCTCTACAACAAAGAATATCCTTCCCAAAGTGTTAATAGAGCTGAGATTAAGAAATCCTGATTTAGATAAATGAAAAAAGAGATGAATAAATGAATACATGTGCTGAACTGTCTCCTAGTACATAACGTGTCATGCAAACTCTATCTGGATGTCAGGAGATTGCAAACTTTACATCTTTTTCTGATTCTGACCTTCAACATCATTTCTTCATGCCCTAATTTTTCCTTTTGTGTTTGAGGAGCCTTCTCCCAGTGAGAAATGATTGTGCTTTATTCTCTTTGATGATATAACAACTAAATAGAAAACCAGAGAGAAATTCAATCTTTTCTCCAAAGAAGATTTTCTCTCCTTGTACCTCTGCAAAAAGGATTTTGCTAAAACAATCTCTTTGAATAGATCTAGTCAGCCAAAATGAGAAGAGGAGCCAATCTCAGCAAGTTAAAACGTGATTTGTTCCTGGTACTTTTTAACTTTTCAACTTGTTTTCCTTTTACTCAACTTCTGATCTGCGTTTAATTTCTTTTATCTTTCAAATTATTCACATTTTTGTGAGCAATCCTTAATAATTTCTGGCATTAGGTACAAAATAAGCAAATAAATTAAATCGCAAAGAGAGGTATTCTAATGTAACATTTCTCAAACATTTTCATTTTCCCCACCAATATTTCTTGGCCAAGGTTAGGAAAAATTCTTTTTCTGTTAAAACTCATTAACCTTTGTATAAAAGTACAAATAAATTAGAAGGAACCAACAACCAACCTATTGGTAATAGGGGTAGTGATGGTGGGAGAAGACGGGGAGAGAAAGACCAGGTTGGAAGATTCAGAAGACATTTGACTTACTTTGAATTTTTGAGGAAAAAAATACAACTTTGATTAATAAATACAAAAACATAAACATGCTTCAAGTATACATTACTCAAATGAGATAATGCATAAGAAAAAGAGGTTGAGAGTAAGAAGAAGGGAAATACACAAAAGGAAGAGAAGTTCAGAAGGACAGATAAAGGCCAACTTTTTCTAACCAGCCGATTGTCATTCTCTGCAACTTCCATCTCCTTGTCCTCCTTTCTCAAAGTTTCACTTTCCTGTAGGGCAAAACTTCCAGAGAATATCCATCTACACAGACTTTATGGTGGGACTTAGAAAATGTAAAATGAAAACAGTTTTCACTTTTTCAATGTTCTATTAACCTTTCATTGCCTGCAGGAAGCAGGATGGTTTATTTCTTAATTATTTGCTAAGCAGTTCAACATTGTCCCATCTACCCTCAAAAGCCACCAACAGTTCTCTTTCCCTTTGTAGAACAAATGAGGATGACACAAGCCCTGTCTTCCTACCACTTACAATCTCTAAAATAAATAAGCACACACAGAGATGCTAAGGGGAAGTCAGAAAACTTTGTTCAAGTATAAGCAAAATATTATTAATTCATTTTTTGCAATATTTTAATTGCTTTTCTGCAAGTTTTGGTTCCATCAGGAAAAATGGTTAGCAATTTTACACATATC